>NC_088686.1:67766911-68070588 GCF_028017835.1 Emys orbicularis | reverse complement strand
TTAAATGAAATATTAAAAAAAAAAAATTAAATCGACTGCGTCAGCCAGATCAGCATGAGAAATTTTAAATATTGGCTTCTGCAGCTAACTCAGACGTCTTCACCTTCATTTTCCTGTTTGTTCATAATCTGGAAAAGAAAAACAAGCTTTCTTGCTTTTTCAGGTCCCAAACGATTTCTCAGTTTGAAATGAATTAGTCCAAAGGAAGAAAATATTCTTTCTACACTGGCAGAAGAAGCTACTGCTGTTAAAAGTGAGATTATCACTTCAACAGTCTCTGAATCCAAGTGCTTAAGTGACTTCCACCAGTTCACTGGTGTGACTTCCTTTAAAACATCATCAGCAAACATATATTTTCTTGAATGGTTCCCCCTTAGCTCTGAAGTTTATTATAGTTGGCATTATGGAGGGATGATTGCTAGATGTCCATGTCATAGCCAACTCCTCTTCTTCAGCAGTTAAGGTTTGACCCTGGTACCGAGTATTGAGAATATTTGCAAGAAAATGAGCTGGAGATAGTGCTTGTCCCATTCGTTTTTTTAATGCTTGTAATTAAACTCTGTCATTGCATATTTTTCTTTTTAAGATCTCACTCAGTTCCTTCCAGATTTCAACAGTGTCAGCAATAAAACAGCTATTTCCCTGCATTTTGTTTAAGGCTACAGAAATAGGCTTCAGGGTACTCAGCATGTGTTCAACATTTCTCTTAAGACCAATGTTGAGAACTTTGGTTGTGACAGTGCCATCTATTTTTTCACGATTTTGTTCACAAACTCATCAGATTAAGCTAGTTCTTGATCTCGTGCTCAAAACAGTCCACTACTGAGTTCCATCGCATGTCTTGTAGGAGAGTTAGCTTGGTTCCTCCCACTTTTTTCAAAGCAGCTGCTGCAAAGTGGTTGTTACGGAAGTATTTTGCAATTTCAACAACATTAGCCTTTATTTCTGGAACACTGAAGTCTTTGGATAGGAGGTGCGTCAAATGAGCACTGCAACCGTTGGGAGTCTCTTCACTCTCCTAAATTTCTTCTCATCTTGGATACATTTGCAGCATTATCTGTGACCAAGCTGCGTACTAGACATTTGAATTTTTTTTCACAGTTTGTTATAGCTTTTACTGCTACTTTTTGTAAGTATTCTGCTGTGTGCGCATTTCCTGATGTATCAATTGTTTCTGTAAGGAAGACATTCCCTTCTTCTGTTGTCACACAAGCACATACAACAGGATCGTTGTGGACATTGCTCCACCCATCAAGACTCAGATTAACAATTTCACTCTCTAGACCTTTTGCAGGCTGCTCAATTTCTCTTTCATATACTTCAACCAGTAATTTGCCTGCGACATCTGCTCTGTTGGGTGGACTGTATCCTGGTCTTAATGACTGAACCATGTTAATGAAGTGTGGGTTCTCAATCATACGGAAAGGAGAGTTTGTTGCATAAACAAACCAGGTAATTTTTTCATCAATTACCTCTTTTTGTAATCTGTTGGTTCTTATCACAAACGTATCTCTGATTGTTTCTGGATGATGGAGAATCCAGTGCTGCTGTAAATAACAGACTATTCTCCCTATGGGGCTGTTTGTTCTGCTGTTCAGACCAAGTTTATAATCATTTGTTTTGCTCTTACTAAAAGTCTTCCAGGTTTGTGAGGAATTATAACTCTGTCCTGGATGTGTATGTCTTTGTATCACCTCAGAACAATACTGTCATTTTTGGTAAGGCACGGGAAATGAGGAAAATCATACCTGAAACTGAAATTGAAAATACAAGCTGTTCCATTGGGGGAACATTTTACACAAACTATAGAAGGCGTTATTGCTCCGTTACCATAAATTCTAATCAACCATCATATGAGAGACGGTCATAGTTTAACAAAATGTGATTTATGTATTGCTAGGTAAGTGTTAGTGGGTCTACATGTGTGTATATGTGCGAGTGTGTGAATCTTATTTGAAAGCAAGTATTTTTCTTGGCTGGCCTTTCTTTTTTCTGTATAAGAATGCCACTGAAAAAATGAGAAATTGCTATTAATCTGCTTGGCTCATCTCTCCCTACATTTCCATCTCTTGAACTGTTTGTTTTCTTTGCAATCAAATACTTCAGAATTTTTGCTTACACGGATAAATGTGAGTTGTTAAATTTAGACTAGTAGACTAAAGATGCATTATTGGGTTTGGTGCTGTGCTTCAAATGATTAGGATTTAACTCACTGCTTTTTTGGTTGGGTAGAAATTTTCTTGAATCTCATTTATGCAGACTGAGTTTAGAGGGTCAGTCTTTATTTTTCTCTCCCCCCATCCCCCTTTACTTTTTGCTTTGTTCAAGTAAAAGGGTGGGAGGGAAAATACAAAATAAATAGAAAACAATCATAATAATGCCTAGCTCTTAAAATTTTTCAACAAGTATTTCTCTCAGCAATCAGAACTGTAAGCCTTTTCATCTTCAAAGTAGTTGCAAACTTTTAATAATTAATTTCCACAATATCTGGTTGAGAAAACTAAGTAAATATTATCCCCCACCTTATAAATGGGAAACTGAGGCATATCAGTTAAGTGGCTTGCTTAATGTCTTGGAAGTTCCTGGATCCAAGTCCTGTGCTGAGACAGGTAAACCATATTTTTTATGGAAGTCAATCTGTCTTGTTTTTTTCACATGTAAGATGACGGAAAGGTCTTAAGCTTCAATGTGTTGGATGCAAAAAAACTTTTTTGCAGTTACTATTTGTTAAGCAATTTGTTTAAAATATAATTTGTTATTGACTGAGGGCCTGATCCAAAGTCAGTTTAAGTCACTGGAAAGATTCACATTGACTTCAGTCACGATTAGAACAAAATATGTAGAATCGTTAAAACCGTATAGGCTCTACTTGATGCGTTGGAGACAGAATGCACAGGAACCAAAAAATGACCCAAATCCTCAATTGCAGGACAGATACCCTTGCTGTTCAAACTTATTGTCCAGATGTGAATGTTGGAACTCTAACCATTTATGATATACTGTTGCTGTATTGTTAGGAGGTAGCTCCATGTGACACAAGTATGTAGTTAACAACAAAGTTATAAGGTGTTAGCCAAACAATTCTGTGTATTTAGGAATGATGAGCATCCCAATTTTTGATTTATAAATAACGTTAACCAAGTCTACAATCCTAGTATTTTAATTAACAAAACAACGGTAGCAAAGAGACCAGCGTTATATGCTTGAAGAGTTGGTATTGATAAGTACTGCATTTTGTTAAAATTCCACACAAAAGCTTTGTTCTGAAATGTAAGAATAAATCAGTTATATGGTATGTGGGTAAAGTATGTTGTGTTTCAGTATTCCTGACTAGCAAACTACAAAAACAATTAAACAAGTTTATTTCTGGCAGTCTTTGGAAACTGGCATGTTTTTCTAAAGTAATTTTTCCAAGTCTGTTTTCCCACTATTCCCACAGGGAATAGATTAATAAGGGAAAATATGCATAGCCCTCCAAATGGCTTCAATTTTACTATCTCCATGAAGCTACACTTACTGCTGATGTGGCAATTTGTGCATATTGCCCATTATGCCTTACACTGTGATTTATTGACTTTGACTGGGTTTGTTTGTTTGCTTTAAACAGGTTGTCTCCTGGTTCTGATGTCTACGTCACAGTTTCATCCATTGCCTTAGCAAGATCACAGCAGTGTCGTAACTCCCCCAGCAACCTGTTGTCCTCGAGTGAGACTGGCTCTGGTGGGGGAACCTACAGACAAAAATCTATGCCAGAAGGGTAGGCACCAGGTTTTTTTTTAAGGTGCTGTTTGGTTGAGGTTTCCCTCTTCCATTTGGTGGCTAGAGTTATAAAATATCTGAGCTGTGCTTACTCTGCTGGTTTACAAACTATTCTTTACATGCAGTTACTAAAACAGTTTTTCTTTCCTTGCCTCACTTTTGAAAAAAAAGTGAGGTTGAAGAGTCCTCTCACTTTTTCTCTCTATGGCAATGCTCAGGCTAACATCTGCAGAGACCTTGAAGTATTTGAGTCTTCATTAAATGCATCAGTTTCATGTTGCAAACTTCTTCACTTCACAGCTTTTGCTTCTTAAATGCACAATACTCAGACTGAGTTCTTAGGCTTTTAACTTTGCAGCCTGCACTGCTTTTTTGAAGCAAGAAAGTGATACATTCATACATACATTGGATAGTTTAGACATAAGGGTATTAAGTGACTTATAGGGACTGTTCAAAATAGCATTTATTTCACATATTAAAAGCTTCTCTGATTTCAGCCTGTCTCCTCCAACTTTATTGCTATCATGAAGCTCCTTGGAATGATCCACTACTCACATTTGGGGAAAACTCATGGAGGAAGAAATTAAATATGTATCATTTTCAGAAAACACTGAAAAGGAAAAATGAATCAAACATTTTTAACTAGGGAAAGAAAAATAATTGGCAACGATAGAACTACGTGCCTAAGAATACCCCTTACAGAGAAGAGGAAGGGAGAAAAATTGCTTAATAGTTCACACTGAAGCTTCTCTCTGGAGTCTCCTTAGATAGTTTGACGGTCAATGTGTAATCCTCTCCATGTTGGTGCTTATAAAGTTGCAGTAGTGATGTAAATTCCATTGTCTGAAACTACCTAGCTAGTAGAACACCCTGTCCTATGCATGTTAGGGAAGTCTGCAGATGGGAGCCTCTGTCCTGTGCAGCATGGCAGCATGTAGGTTTAGCAAGGTGTCAAGTACTTTCTCTTGCTCAGAGCTCCCGAGGTGCCTTTGAGGTGGTCTTGCTCCAGCACAGATTAGGAAGTTCGCAGGAAAGATACCTTCCCCTGCAAATGTTAGGTGCTGTGTGCCTTCCCCTGTTGCAGAGCAGGTTCCCTCCTGCACACCAACACAAAGGCCCAGATTCAGAAAAGCATCCCTATTCAGGACAGATTAAGTATTGTTCTGAATAAGGATTGATTTATGCATGTGCCTAAGTGTTGTCCTGAATCATCCCAAAGTGCATAAAAGTCCTTTCTTAGCCCATTTCACTGTACAAGTTATTCATGCACATGCCTATAGTGGATCCTTCTTTGCTGAGCATTTTACAAGTTCAGATAACAAAACCACACTTGCGTACTAAATTAACTGTTTTAAAAGATTAATAATTCTGTCAAATCAAACCATGTTGCACTGGAATAATAAGAAAGATAAGATATGGCACTGATCCTCAAAACAGGCAATTTGGCAAATTTACCTTTCAGAGCACAATGACGTACCTGTAGAAACTGTTTAGAAAAACTAGCAAGATTTTTTTTTCTGATGGGGAAAAATACTGTGCCCCTCTCAGTCTCCTCCCCATTGTTCTCATGCTGAACCATATTTGCTAAAGCTGTCCAAAAATTCACCTCCGGGTATAAAGACAAAGCATGAAAAATTTCAGCCTGAAAGATGAAAGTTTCAGAATACGAGTAATTGAAAATAGAGGGTAGGATGGAAACTTTATCCAGCAATATTTATTGTAACAGTAACTGGTGATCCTACTATATTATTGGTCCTGATCATTCCCCATTAAAAACAATGGCAAAAGCCTCATTCACTTCAGCAGTATCCAGATGGGGTTTGCTGTATATATTATAGATATATATGTTTCATGTACACTTCTGTTTGTATTGTATGGTTTTTATGTATATGTATGAATGTTAATAGAATGTAAAAAAGGAGTATAAAACAACGAATGAATGTTTTTCCTTTTCTGGCTGTATGAAATAAACTATTTTCCTGTGTTCCTTTGGGAATTAAAGATGCATTTCTGCTGTTTTCATGAGGCCTGTGACAACTTTTATAATGTAAGTGGCATAAAAGATACCACTACAACCAGCACTAATTATTTCCTAGTTTAATTAGTAAGTTTTAAATGGCCTAGTTAATAAAAAATAAATAAATAAACAAGTTTGTTGCATCTTAATTAGTAGGGGAATGATTAGATTTCACCAAGATTAACAAACCGTATTTTCATAGATCTCAGATGTCCTCTTTGATAAAAATACACCATAAATTAAGCAAAGCATATTACATTGCACTTGATGATGAATATTGATATCAAGGATATTAATTAGGAGAACATTATGTGAAGAATAAAATATTGATGCTGCACAATTTGATAAATGAGTTTTTAGATCTTGAACTTCTCTTTTAAATACTGTTTCTAATTACTCCTTTTTTATTTTTGGTAGCATGGACAGATACCCACTACCAGATGTTACCATTGTTTCAATAGTCACTCAGCTAATGTTTAGAGAAGTGATCAGCTTTTTAAAAAAAATATAAAATCCATACATCTCTAATGTAATTTGTTAATACAGTAATACTTGTTTGAAAATCTTTCACAATGTTTAATTTAGACAATTCCCATTATCTCTTGGATTACGAGGTAGAATTCTGTATATCCTTTAAAGTTTATGGGATGTTGATGGGAAGGAAATTATAGGACAGAATGGAGACCTCCACACAGCATGACCTCACACCTACAGTGGGTGTGAGGTTACACTGTGCAGAGGATGCCATTTTGCATGCAGGTGTACAGTTGCATGCCTGACTAAATATGTGATGGCACGCCACTGGTTGGCCGGTTTCCATTTCAGTATTCGGGATCACCTGGGAAGGCCTATGTTTGGCAGGGTGGGATGTGTTTATTTTCATTTCAACTGTTATGTTAAGTAGTTGGAACTGGGGAAATTCCATGATGTGAATTATTGTGAAGTGTACAAAGCTTATCTGCTGTTGCTGTTCATCGGTTTTAATGGTTGTTTTGTGTGGTTTTATTTTTTTTTATTTTATTTTAAATTCTGGATATGTTCATGAAATCCTTCAAGTAATGGTCTAACCATCAGTAGAAGGTCTGAATCTAATATTTAAACTGCAGTATTAAAATCATACAACATGTTACATTTATAGATATTGATGGATAAAGGAGGATCCTGTGTATTCCACAATTGTTTAGCAGTGGAGTTTGCCAGAATCCATCCTTTGCTTGTGTTTCAGAATCTAGGCTTTCATTTAAATAAAAAAAGGTTTTAGTTTTCATGGCTGCAAATAGAACCCTACAAATATGTGCTGAGTGTAAAATTATTACCTTGTGTCTCCTTGAATCTGCAGACAACCTGAAAGGATAGTTCGGAGATGGGAGTTGCTCCAGTACCTCTCAGAACAGTATCCCTTTATTCATTTCGAAATATAATACAAATTTCAATGTCAAATTAACTGTTTCACAGCTGATCATTTTAACATCCCACAAACGTTAATGGATTCATCCCACAAACTTTAACTATCTTCCACACCTCACATCTTTCCAGATGCCAAAAGCCCCAACTGTCCACTCTTAACTGCCAAAATCATTTGCTTCTATGTTAGTTATGCATTTTCAGTACATAACTCTGCAGCATATTTGAAAATTAAAAATTTTGGGGCAGCATGAAAATAATTAATATATTAAATAAGGGGGGGAGATACTATAATGGCTATTTTTCATTTTCATATATAATTAAATAAAACTTCAATTTTTGTGTGTGATTTTCCTGAAGTTGTTACAGAATCTCCAGTCCGCTCCACTGGAGTATCTTTGAATACTTAGGGTCTTGCCCCAGAATTTAGGTCAAGGTTACTATGGTGTATACAGGGCCTTGACTACAATTGAATTTAAGTGGGAAACATAGTCACCTGTCTCTGTTCATTTTTAAGATCTCTTTACTCCTCTCCTCCCTATCTACATTCCTTGCAGCTACTGTGCAGATTAGTACCACATCCTGAATGCCTGGCCTTTTATAAATGACCCCTTGTTTCTGTACCTTCTTGATATGCTTTTGAGTTGCTTTTTGCTGCGGATTTCTGCTTGTCAGGTACTTGCTTATTGAACAGACATATACAACACCATAATTTGAATACATTGTATTCAGTGTCTTAATGAATTTGATTGACAGATCTCATCATGATATGACTTTCAATCAGGCCTGTGCTCTTTAGTCAGTCACGGTATGTCAACACTCCAGTAAAACACCTGCAACTGGCCTGTCTCAGCTGACTCGGGCTCAGGGGGCTTAGACGGCGGAGCTATAAAATTGCAGTGTAGCTATTCCAGCTTGGGCTGGAGCCTGGGCTCTGGGAACCTGCAATGGGGGCGGGTCCCAGAGCCCAGGCTCCAGCCTGAGTCCAAACATCTACAGTCCAGTTTTATAGCTTTGCAGCCTGCACCCCATGAGTCTGAGCCAGTTGACATAGGCCAGCTGTGGGTGTTTATTGCAGTGTAGACATACCCTTAGGCACTTTTGAAAATCCCACCCAAAAATGTGTGTGGAAATTAAGGAAAAACAATGGCTTCAGATATTCATCTATCTCAGCCAAAGCTGATCCATTATCTCAAAGCCACAAGTTTGAAACTAACCCAAATCAGTCATTCACCATAAATTACCCAGGTAATGGCTATTCCATGGCCCATGTGGAATGCATTGGCTCTTTCAATCTAGTTATTAATGGACAAATGCCCACATCCCAAAAATCACTACTACTGTTGCCATGTAGTGACATGCTGGTCACCGCAGCAGATAAGCCAAGGATAAAATAGTCTATGAAATCTGTAAAACCTCACAGCCCACTTTAATGGCAGTGTAGGGAAATTCATGCGGTCACTCCCTATGTTGTACTTGTGTGGCTAGATAGCACTTCATGGTCTAGGACTGTTGATCCAGCACCTTTTAAATACTTAATTTTTCAAAAGAGCCTAAGTGAGTTGGGGCCACAGTTCCATTGGCTTTCAGTAAAACTTGTAATCTTTAAATCACACCTTTAGTGAATGAAATCAGATTTTAAAAAGTTCTGCTTTGATATGAAATTGGTGCTTGAATAAAAAAGAATTCTAATTCAGCCTTTGGAGGCATCGTTAACCCATTGGACTTCCTCATGACTGGTCATGTGACAAACCAATCAGGTATTGGACCAACTTCTGTTGGTGGAAGGTACAAGCTTTCAAGCTGAACGGAGATCTTCCTCAGCTCTGTGTACCTTCCACCAACAGAACTTGGTGCAGTAAAAGCTATTACCTCCCCAACCTTGTCTCTCATATCCTGGGACCAACATGGCTACAGCAACACTGAAAACCAGTCATTGTTAAACAACCTATTGCCCCCCTAATTTTTCACTCATTTTTGGCTGAAGAATTAAAAATCTCATGTTGATGCCTATTGGGGTGGGAAATTGCAAAAAAAACAAATTCAATTATGATATAAACTTTCAACTTTTTCCTGGGTGCCACTTGTTTGTGACAAATAGTTCTCTCGAAACCAGTGCTTCATTTGTAATGAAAGAGGTGCTGGGGCTCAAGCAGTTTTTTTACATTCATAACTGATGCAGCGAGCCCAGAGGTGCCGGGGCTATGAACTGCCAAGCCCAGAGGTGCCAGGGCTATAAACTGCCAAGCTAGAGGTGCCAGGGCTTAGCCTTGGCAAGGCCTGGCACAAAGTAAGCAGTGCTCAAACTCAACAATAGTCAACTGAAAAAGGTGAACCTACTGTTTACATTAGTAAAAACAACTAACACTTTATTGAACCTTCCAGAATACATCTTGCAACAAAATAATTTAGCATATTTTAAGAACAGAAAAAGTTCATCTGACTTAGCATGCTGACTGGTACACAGTTAGGACCAATTTTTGGTAATTTTTAACTGATACGAGGGGTTCTTGAACAGAGGTGCTCAGTAAATTAATGGTTTAATATATATACTGTGTATTTTATAAATAAGAGGTAGCAAGTGACCCCCAACAACTGAAAGGAAAAGCATTAAAAATCCCACAAGAAGCTGTTTCTGGATTGCTGGGTCAAGTTACTTAATGTAATAACCGTTTTTCTGTAAATGCTATTCTTCTACATGGGATTTAAGCATAATTAAAACTGTTGTCTACCTTTGTTTTGGGGACACTACAACAGGTTCGGAATGAGTCGTAGATCCCCTGCCTCCATTGACAGGCAGAACACGCAGACAGATACTGGTGGCAGCGGCAAATCCACACCAAGCTGGCAGAGGAGTGAGGATAGCATTGCTGACCAGATGGGTAGGTAATTTCTGCAGTAAGCAAATGGTGTTAACCACAAGGTGACTTTGGCAATATATTTCTCCAGGCAGTGGGAGAAGCTTCTAAAGCACTGTATTTTCTCTTTGTGAATGTTACTCTTATTAATCAGAATGAATGATTAGATCTTAGATATACTTCAGTCTGTTTCTTTGAGACCTCTGAGTATCACCTGAGGAAGAACTGCAGTTATTGTGAGGCTAAACCTTCCATAATTCTCCCACTCTCTGGAACACCATGTCCTTAAGAACTGGTTGGATAGACATGCTTATTAGTTTGTCTTGCTGTTGAAGACTTGTTTGACCACACCTACTCTCCCCAGTGGTTCGACTTAGTTTAATTTTCGCTTAGTTTATCTTAAGTGTTTGTGATTTTCCCTTTTAAATGGTGCTATATAAATGCAAATTGATTGTTTGATCATTGAAGCTATAAAAATCCCATGTACAAAATGGAAAAAATGCAATTAAAGTTTAAATAGTGAAATAAATCTGTAGCTTGGTTAAAATTGCCTTCCACCAGTGTATACATTTTCTTTGCATTTTGCAATTAAGTTGTCAGCTGAAGAAATATATTAACTACATAAAACAGCTGGGTACTGAAGATTTGCACTGTTAAGCCCTCCTTTGGAGTTTCAGTACATAGACCTTTTCCTTCTTTATATATCGCTGTTGTGCACTGAGGTGACAACTTGACACTAGTTGATACCAATGAGAGTCTGACACTGATACAAGTTTTGCCCTACAATAGCCAACCAATTACATTGTTACAATATGACTAGTTTGGTCAAGGTTGCTATTTTTTTTTAATTCCTCCGTTGTTATAGGTTAGTAGGAATTTAGGACATTTTAGGACCAAGGAATTGAAGCTACTCTTGTAAGTCCATATCTTTCCCAACCTTGTCTGCACATAAGATCTTCTTACTGCATTGTAGTTTGCTATTATTCCTATATAAATGTGCTAGTCTTGAACACAGAAGAAAGGATTCAGTGAATGCAGCAGGCATTTGGGAAGTGCATTGTGATTCTCAGGTTCTGAAGACGTACTTTGTTCCAGTAACTTCAGAGCCTCAGTGAGCTGTGCCTTATTAATGAAGCCATCTGTCATCCCTTTCTCCTTTTAACATGGAAAACCTGTGATTATACTCATCTGTTGTTCTCATTTTGACAGAATGATTTTTAATTGCATATGTTTTCATACTGTTGTGATGGTAACGACACATGTAAAACTGATCTCTTGTTCAGCATTACTTCTGCAGCTTCTCTGTTGTGTATTGGTGCTAGCATTGAATAGAGCTGCCAGCAGGTTCTGCTGTGGAATGTTAGGTGCTACAGTATTGGCTTAATGAAAATGAAAGGAGCAGTAAAAATTGTGCTTCTGGTGGGAAAGGTGGTTCCAACATCCGTCAAAAGCAAAGAGAGAGGATACAGGACTATTTCTCAGTATCTCTCTTGGGTAGTGTCCTGCATTCAGACAGTTCTGACTGTAAACTGCATCTCTGGCCAGAAGCTGTAATTCCAGTTCTGATGAGTCTATGTAGCAGTTTGGTTCACCACAAAATAAGTAGAATTCTTTAGCTTTAAGAAGGCAATATTAGGGTTTGTTAATAGGTAGGACATAAGGCACGGTAGGTTCACACACAGCTGTTTCTGCCTCACCCTAGACTTTAAAGAATGTTTGTCCATTGCACCAAATCACCATTTTGTCACGTTTACCAGAGTAAGAGGACTCATTAGGGTTAGAATGATAACAATGCTCTAGATAAAGATTGAGAGAGAGTAGCTATATTGAGGAAGTTTGGTTAGCTCTCATCTGTACTTTGCCCAGTTGCAACTGGTTGACCAAGCTTGCGAATGCCTTATGCTACACTTGATGGCATTACTGTTTGTCTGTGGGTAGGAAGGTAACATGATAACTTCTGAATGCTGCATTCAATCAATTCCAATTTTTCAGGGAATGGTCTAGCCATCAGTAACCAGAACACTATTGATTTGGGGAAAAAATATTGGTGGCAGAGTTTGGGGGACCATGGTATGTGGGGAAGAGGGAAAACAGCCCCTGGCATGGGTGGAAGGGGGAATTATGAACATTGAAGGAAGTGGGAATGGGGGTGCATGTAGAGCCCTTAGCATGGGGGAGACCCTAGTATAGGGGGAAGGGTAAATGGGGAGCAGACAGACTCGCCTTCAGGAAGAAGAGATGAAGGGAATGGGGGCAAACACAGAGCCCCTGCCATGGGGGCAGAATAGGGGACCCTGAAATGGAGGAAGGGGGGCACACAGAACCCCTGGTGGAAGAAGAGATTGGAAGAACCTAGTATGGGGGAAGGAGGAGACACAGCCATGGGGAAAGGGCAGCACACAGAGCCCTTGGAATGGGGTAAGTGAGAAATTGGGGGCACACACAGCCATGGGCAAAAAGGGGAGAAGGGAGGCTGTGGGGGAGGTGGGAACGGGGGTGCACACAGATCTGCCAGCATAGTGGGGGAGAATGGGGAACCCTGGTATGGGAGGAGGGAGAATGGGTGGATCACACAGAACCCTTGGCAGCAGGGGAGATTGGGTGACATTTCAAGGGAATCCCTGAGACAGTGCAGGATAGGAGAGTGGCATGTAGGGAGCTCGTGAGGTGGAATGGAGGGATTCAAAGAGCCCCTGGAAAGTGCGATAAACTCAGCCTACAAAAACTATGAAGTGTGTGACCCTCTAGTACTCTAAGTTCCTTGGTTTTTGTAAGCACAAATTTCTCTTAAATGTTGCATTTTAAGAATGCGGAGTATTCAGTATCTCTAAAAGGTCCATGTGAAGAACTGTCACCAAGACCCATCCTCTTTTAGCTCTTTGAAAACAAATATATACTGCTGGGGAACACTCCATGCAAGACCTCTATACTTCTATAGCGACCTCTCAGAAAAGAATTAACTGCTTTTTATATTCAAACACCTCCTTATCCACTTACCTTAAATTGATATAAGGCACACTTAAACCAAGTACAAGTGTCCACACAAGGAGATTGCCCACATTTAATTAATTCCATTTCTAAATTGTTTTAGTTAAATTGGTACAACTTTCTCATGTAGACAAGGCCAAATATATGCTGTTTCTTCTTCAAGTCATTGCAGAACTGTATTCCACTCAGGTGTGCATGCGCCCAACGCACCGAAGTCAGAGAATTTTGCTTAGCAGTCCCTGTTGGGACAGCACTTGCACCCTGTGGCCCTCATAGCCTCTTCCATACCTATATCAGGGTCACACTACTCTGACCCCTCCCCCCCCAGTTCCTTCTCACTGCCCGCAGCTTGAGTTGGAGCTTCCCATGTGGATTTTACCTCTCGGTTTCTGACAACAACGGTGCGATTGTCTGTAAATTGTTAATTAGCAATACCCTTGTAGTCAGTTTAGGAATTAGTTCTGTTTATAGTGTTATATAGTACTATGCCCTCACCAGGATTTAAGCTCCATCCTTGTTGTGGGGTGGCATTTCCAAATAACAATCCCCATACATGTTTGTTGTGTTTTAGGAGAGAGAGACAATAAAGAGTGCTCCATTTGCCATTCCTTTAAGAAAAGCACTCAAGTTGCCTTGGACTTGTGTTTAAAACAGCACCTCATGGAACAAGCTATGAAGCCAGATTTGGCCCTCTGCAGATCACCAGGGCCATCTGTCTTCAGAGCTGGTGTGGACCCTGGATAGGCCACCAGATTCAGACCCTTCTCAGAGAAAAAGGGACCTGTCCCCTTCATCTGCTCCCCCAAGGAAGAGAACTCATAAAACTAATCAGAGCCACTCCCGGGCTCAAAGAGACTCTTCCTCCTCTTCTAAGAGGAGTGTGGCACACTGCCATGTCTCAGTGAAGAGGGCTTCTTGGCTGCAGAACTCAGGCATTGCTCTGTACATAAAACCAGACCATAGAAGAAATACCAGTTGATGGACAGTCTTTGTTTTCTGAAAAGACACATGAGAAGTTTCATATTTTATGAACTCCAGGCTATGTTACGGTTTCTCTCAGAGTATCCTCAAGCTGAAGTTGGACCATGCCAAACTGATTCTCATTGCACCAGGTTGGCCAAGACAGTGTTCGTTTTTTGACCTCAGTCTGTCCGTTCAAACTCCCAGATCTTGTGTTTATCTTCCCAACCTAGTGACTCTACACCATGGCCAGGTTGCACATCTGGCACTGAGCAGTGTTACACTTCACAGCATGGATGGTGGATGGCTAGGTGAGAATGAAGATCAATGTTCAGAAGTAGTTAGGAGAGTTCTAATCATCTACTAGTACTACCTGTTTGGCCAAGCGGAAACATTTTTCAGTTTGGTCAATAAGAGAAGGTTAACTTGTGTTCAGGAGATTTGGATTACTTATTACATTTGAAGTCCTCGGATCTGGCTCTTATCTTGTTGAGGGGCCACCTGGCAACGATCTTGGCATTCCATCCTCCAATCCAAGGGAGGTCAGTTTTCTCAAACTTCATGGTAGTGAGATTTCTGAAAGGCACTTTCTACCTGTGAAGGAAACCAGTCCCATTGTGGGACCTCAATACTGTACTAGCCACCCTCATGGGTCCTCCATTTGAGTTAGTAGAATCATGCTTCTTGTCTCTCATTTCCCCAAAGACAGCCTTTCTTATTGCTATAACTTCTGCAAAAAGAGTAAGCAAACTGCAAGCCCTTATGGCATAGCCTCTATATACACAGTTCTTCAAAGACAAAGTGTCCCTGAGGCCACATCCAAAGATTTTGTCAAAAAAAGTTTTGCAGTTTCACCTTAACCACGCTATCCACTTACCTGTATTCTTTCCTAAGACACACTTGAATGCAGATGAACAGCAGCTTCGTATGTTAGATATGAGATCGTGCCTGACATTCTGTCTGGAAAGAATTAAATCATTTTGTTCATTACCACCTCAGCTCTTTGTGTCTTGTGTGGATCCTATGAAAGGTCAGCCAGTATCTGGGCAGACGATTTTCTAGGTCGATAACTTCCTGCATTACCACAGCTTATGGAGTAGTTCAGACCACACCCCTACAGTCCTTACGGGCTCATTCAACAAGGGCTCAAGCCTCGTCAATTGCATTTTTCAGTGATATTTCAATCTTGGACATTTGGAGAGCTGCTGCATGGTTTTCTGTACATTCTTTTGCCAAACCTTATGTGATTACCACAGCAACTAGGTCAGATGGGAAAGGAAGTCAGTTGGGAAGGCAGTTCTGCAGTCATTGTTTAAGAAGACTCCAAGCCCTATCTCCTACCAGTATTGTTTGTGAGTCACCTCAGTGGAAGACATGTCTGCAACCAGTTGAAGAAAAAACGGTTACTTACCTGTACTATAACTTGTTCTTCAAGATGTGGGTGCAGATATGTATTCCACAACCCACCCTTTGTCCTAGTCTTGGATTTTGGTGCAAAGGAGCTGAGGATGGTTGGGGCGGTGCTGCCCTTATTTAGCCATGGGAGGGGCTATGAAGGCCAGAGGGCATGAACATTGCCCCGATGGGTACTACAAAGCAAAGTTCTCTTGCTTCGATGGGCTGGGTACATATGCACCTGAGTGGAATACACGTCGGCACCCACATCTCGAAGAACAAGTTACACTACAGATCAGTAACCAGATTTTCATGGAGTACAGTCAAAACCATTGAGTGGTATAGAAGTAGTATGACAGATGATATTGCTATTTAGGACTAGACAACAGATTCTTTTAAAAATATCTGTTTCTTTATAGATGGTTTGATGAGAAATAATTGGGGTACTTATACAAGATATGCTTGAAGTTCAAAGGGGAAATAAATGTGTATAGTTAAGTGATCACTGTAACTTGTCTGTTCTGCCTTGCTTGCAGTACAACTAAACAGGGATGGACCTCAAGCTTTGTAATGTATTGTCCTCTGGCCATGTGAACAAAGAGACATTCATTTTCATGGTATGCCAGCACCTGGTTTAATATCCTGGCCCCATCCTCACCTGATGTAAATATTCATGGCTTCATTGACTTCAGTGGAGCTGTACTGATTTACTACGGGTGAGGACTTGGCACTTGGTTGTTTACATGCGGTTTGTATACCATACATTCTGTATTTTGAAATAAATTTATGACTGAATGTCCAAAGGTTTTGGTTAATGACAGCAGTGGGGAAAATCAAACTGTAACATCAGATTTCAAGTTTTCTTAATTTGTCTCACATGCCCCTACAGTGCATATACTGTGTAAGTGCAATGTTGCTTGCTGTATTGCAGAACCCACATGCCATCTCCCAGCTGTATCAAAAGTACTGCCATCCTTCAGAGACAGCCCCAGTGGAAGACTGATGAGGCAGGATCCTGTTGTTCACTTGTCTCCAAATAAGCAGGGTCATGTAAGTTAATTTATTAAAAATTATTTTTAAATGTTTGCCCAAAAGGCCTGGGTGCCGTTCAAAGGCTAAGTATCTTTCAAAAACATAATGATAAAATCAGCAAAAAACCATACTCCTCTGTTAGACTATAGAGGAGTCAGCAAAGCAGATCTGTTACCTTTTCAGTATTCCAGAAGCTAAGCACGGCTTTAATAGCAAATTTCTTAGCAGGAACATTTTACTGCCAATTGAACAGCAGGTTTTTGGTCTGGTACCTGGTGATAAGCAGAGGATTTGTGGGAACTTTGATTATTCTCAAAGGAAGTATCCTTTGTAAATCCCGCTAGCTAGTCCCAGGCTACAGATGCAAGACTTGGGGAACTTACCAAAAATGCTTCATATGGCAATGTTTAGAAGTTTGGCGCAGCAGTCCATACACATACGTTGAAATATAAATAGCACTTCCCTTGCCTCTATACTTGGTTTTTTTTTTAATTTTCCTTTCTTTATCTAGTCTCTCTCATTTATTTCCTTTAAATGTGATGATAACTTTTTCCCTAGTTGGAAAAGTTCTTCCATAATAGCTGCTGGAGTCCTGCCTGGAGGAGTTTTTCTTACCTTTATACATATGTTCAATCGCTGAATAGAAAACTACATCCTTCTGACCCTGTAGAACTGGGTAGGAACACCCTTTGGAGCTTGTCAGACATGCATCTGTTTGTGAAGCGTGCAGCATTCCCAACGTCTGCCAGCCCTGAAAGGGAGAGATCCAGATTAGAAATCAAATTTGGGTCCCCTGCAATGGAAAGCCAAGTGCTGTTACAAAGGCACCCTTAAACTTTCCACCAGTGTGAAACATTCGGTCAGTTACAGTAATAGTCCCAACCTTTAAAACTGCAAATTCCATTAGAACCAAAAGAATCTTTCAAACTGGTGAAGCTTTTTAAGTGCATCCACAGTATCAGGCCACTTAGAGAGAGAGAGAGAGAGAGAGAGTGTGTGTGTGTGTAATTTATATAAATACAAAATAGTGTGTGTGTGTGTGTGTATGTATGTATATATATATATAGATATATATATATATATATATAATTTCCTTATTACATAGTTATCTAAACTAAATTGCTTGATTATGCTGAAATGATCAACTGTGTTGACTTATGCACAAATAACATTCCCATACAGATATTTGTTTACGATTTGCTGTTGCTAACCAGCACTCTGTTTTGGACATAGTTGGCACTTCTGCTACTGGTGTGCTGCAAAATTCTTTTATTACCAGCTAGTAAAAACATTCCTTTATGAAAGTGATGATGGCCTATCTTCATGCGCTCAGCAGTATGAACCAGTTTTTGCATGTTGATACATTTGGTCTTTATATTGACACAGCTGAACAGATGTCGAGATGGGAAATGACTTGTATGTAATAAATAAGGCCAAAGAGAAATGTAGGACTGGAAAAATGGAACTAAACTGAACTTGAGGTCCCTTTGTCCTACATTTCTATGATAAATTAATATTTGCATTGTTGTAATTTAATGTTTGCTTTGCTGTTATTTATTCTTGTAAATTGATGGATAGTAGGAAGAGAAACAGCCTTACTGAAGACTAAAATAGTTGAAACTGAAGATATTTAGGAATTAGAATCAATTTAATGACTGTTACTCCAAATTTTATATGAATTCTTACTTTAGGACATCAACAAATCGGAGAGAGAGTGAGATTCCTGATACTGTGTGGATCCATGCTTATTTCTCCTTCCTCCAGCCTCCACAAAATTCTATATGTATTTCGTAGCCCCTTGGCCCAGAGCCTGAGCTGTGCTTGGTGCAATGGGCTCCATGGAGAGAGGAGGGGTTTGGGAAGGAAGGAAGGAAGGAGACGTAATAAAGGTGGCTTTAAACAACCTTTTCACCCCTTCTCCTTCTTCCGACCATCTAACCACCAAATATGTGTCTTGCATAAAGTATAGCAGCTTCAGACCTGATTATATGGATGAGCAGAACATCCAGAATTGCATTTGATAGGAATTAAAAACAAGAAATTCAGAAGGGATATGAACCCTCATGCTTCAGGCATTTGTCAACCACTAACTGATGGTGGGGGATAGGAAGACATTTCCTTTATAATCAAGTTATTTCACAAAAGCCCACAATGAAGTTTAAAGCATTCATTTAAAGCATCTGGCACTGGCTGCTGTCAGAGGATAGTGAACTAGATAAACTCTGGTCTGGTTATTCCTCTGTTCCTCCTTTTGCTCACTGCACTGAAGCCTCTTTTCTTGCAACTCTGCCTTTTGAAGGTGATACTTTCAAAACCAAATAACACATTTCAGTGTTTATTTGCAAAGGAGATTGCTGCTGAGGAAGCAGTGAGCTTTCTAGTAAAGGGGGATCTGAGTAGTCAGAGATGCCCATTCTGTCCTTTCTCAAACTTTTGGGTAAGTAATCAGATTATTAAAATAACACACACTTCAGCTGTGGATTGATGGGTTCTCATGTTCTAAACCACCTTAAAATGAGCATCTGTGCTGTCTTTAATTATAAGCACTTTGAAGAATTGGGCACTTTTCTACTGTTATGCAGTTGCGATTGAATATCACAAGTTTAAACGTGAATGGTCAGTTTTTCTTGTGAGTGGGCTTAGTACAGGTGACTGAATTTAAAGTAAATGGTGTAAAAATATTGTGGGGTATATTAGACTTTTTCTGATAAATTAAGGCATGACCGCCCAAGGTCATACTAAGGCTTTAAAATGGGCATTAAACTGATGGTCTGAGTTATGTCTGTGAATTTTAGACTTTCTAAGTCCCCCCCCCCCCCCCCGACTTGTGTAAAAGTAGAGCTCCCATAGTGCAGTTGTTCCTTCTTTGTCTTTTCTTCATCATGATCATTCTGAATTAAAGCCATGAAAATTTTTTTGTAGTCTGACAGCCACTACTCCAGCCACTCCAGTAGCAATACTCTCTCCAGCAATGCCTCCAGTGCCCATAGTGATGAGAAATGGTATGACAGTGGCGATCGCACTGAGTCAGAGCTGAACAGCTACAACTACCTTCAAGGGACTTCAGCTGATAGTGGCATAGATACCACCTCATATGGCCCCAGCCATGGCAGCACAGCTTCTCTGGGAACCTCAGCAACGTCTCCTCGATCAGGGCTTACAAAGGAGAAAGTGACACCACTGTGGCATAGTTCCAGTGAAGTAGTCTCCATCGCAGACAGGACTTTAGAAAAAGAAAGCCATGTTGTAGACCGGAAGACGGAGTCTTCACTAAGCCTGGATATTCACACGAAGAGTCAACCAGCCTCCAATCCTTTAACAAGAGAGAACAGTGCTTATAGTCTTAGTGATGCTGTTTCCCACACAAGGTAATTTTCTCTCAAGTCATGACTGATGCCCCTTCCACCTTCACTTTCTCTCTCTTTAACGTATCAGAGATGAGAAGTGAGTGTTAAGGGAAAATTGTGTGCCTATTTTGGCTAACCCAGAGGTTTGAAAGATCCCACTGCATAAGGTGTTTGACAGTGGACAGTGCGTGTGGTATTTGTTTCTCCCACTGGTGGGTCTAGTCAGTCTAAGGAGTGTGTGAATATTTGTGATAGCAGGAACATGCTCCACTCTACCACTGTTACACATGATGTAAGATTTTAGTATGATAGGTGTATTATAGGGAACATCGTGCAAGCATTGCTTTTCAAATCATTGTCAACAAGGGGATAAATAAATTTAACAATACCCATTTGATTTTGGAATTTTTGTTTCTTTTTTTCAAGTGGTGATTTCATACAGGAAAATATAGCTGTACATTTGCTTCCTCTCTCCATGCCCCCCAATCTTTTTGTTAAGAAACTTGGGAGGTAGTGCCATCTAACATATACAGTAAGGGACAAGGAAATGAGGAGACCTTGAGTCTAGTACCCACTCTGCTACTGACTGTGTGTGTGACATAGGACAGTCGCTTTACCTTTTTCTTTCAGTTTCTCCATTTGTAAAACGAAGATAATGAACATCTTTGTAAAGTGCTTTGAGCTCCTTAGATGAAAGGCACTCATTCTACAAATGAATCATAAAAATTAGAAGTGAAAAAAATTCAGATCTTCTAGCTTAATTCCCAAAATACTAAATATAATTATTTTTAAAATGTTATTAATCATTGTAAGAAGAAAAATGCATTTATGCATAGTACTAAGCAAAAACAACAAATCTGCAAGGGAAAGCATTTATCTTTTTTTTTTTTCTTCCTGGTTTTAGGCAGGCAGTTGCATTTATTGTTGTTTGTATTAATTTCTTTGTATTTTTAAGAGACAGCTAAAATATCTAGTGGGCTGGAGGGTAGAAAATATGATGCTAACAGTTCTTCAGTCTCACAGTTCTGTTAGAGGAGAAATGAGATGAGGCAAAGCTGGAGATTTAACATCCAGTTTAACAGCTTCTGATACTGTAGCTGCAAGTTGGGTTTGTTACAGTCTGTAATGCAGTGAATGATTTCCTTGCACTCAGTGTCATGGTAATTTCAGTTAGGGATTTTGTTAATGGGGTTCCATCCTATTCTATCTGTGTTCTAGGGGCATTGTAGGCATTAAGTGCCTCCTTATGTAAGCATCTCTTTACACTTATTTTTTTACCTGAAATTTATAACTTTTATTTTAAGACAATGCTGGAAAGTTGCCAGCAACATTTTTGTTTAGAAGAAATTTTTCAGAAAGGAGAAAAAGGGCCATGGTAAATCCCTGTGTTACATTAAGTACTAAAAGCTACATTGTGAAGACATTCCTAACAGTAAAAACATGTTTGGGCTCTTGAGGTTCTAGCATTCTCTCCTCCATGCAGCAAATAGTGTAAATAGAAAAGTAGAAATAAAAAAGTGGCAGAGAATGAAAAGAAAAAAGGAAACATGATATCATGAAATATAAGGGGTATACAAACTGATACCAACTGATTGTAGGGTTAGTGTGTCAAACCATCTCATTAATTCACTGTACTATAGCAATACGTCTCCAAACATGACACTTTTCTATGGTTTATTTGGTTTTACCCAATTCTCATTTCTCTAGTTACACTTAAATTGTTTGTTCCTGTAAATATTTTTTCAGAATGGTGTTGAATTTTCTTGATAAACTACTCTGGTTTTATACAAAATATAACAGTCTTGTTTTGCTTTCTTTGAAAACAAACAGAAGTACAGTTCTTTACACAGAGAAATGATATAGTAATCTGTAGAACAGAATTGAGGCACCCTAATTTGGAAATATGGTATTATAGTACCTAGCAAAATTAATGCACAGTATTTGGTCTGTTAGCCATGGAGAAAAAACAGGCTGCCTTGTATTCCTTCATTATTATTTGATAATTTTTGAACATTCAAAAATGTATTCAGTGCCTCAAAACAAAGTAAAAGAGCCTGCACTCTTGATTAGACAAGACACTGTAAGTGAGAGTTTCTAGCAGGTAAGGAAGGAGAGAGGAAAGTCAAGAGTGACAAAAGAACATGCTGTTACTCAATAAGGCATGTACACATTTTGATGGTTCCACACACACCTTTTTTTTTTTTTTTTTAGCCTCCCCTTCACTTCTTGTAGGCTTACCTTGTGCCTGCAGACCTAAAATACTTTTGGTATAATCTACAAAGGCAATCATTCCGAGCTGGAGGAAGAGGAACTTAGTTTGGTGACAAAATGAGTTGCAGAAAATAAAATAACTGCAAATTAGGGTGTTTGTGCCTTTAGAAGACAGGGACAGTAATTAGTGTGCAGATCATTTGACAGTGCATAAAAGAACTTGTACCTGAGAATTGGTGGCAAAATGTAAATTATAGTGATTAAATTTTGCAGCAGTATTTCTGGCTGGGCTTTATTTTCCTTCTCCACCCCCATGCCCAAAATCTCTATTGATGATTGTGCAGGTTTCTCATGGCATCCCAGGAGGACTGCATTAATGTAGGGTGGTAATTACACAGAATCATTATATCTGAACATCATTAACAGAAACCATATGCACTGATCATTTGAATTTCCTAAAATAAAAAAGGAAACATATTAATTATGTCAGACTTTCATTTGCTCCCTAGCTAAATGGTCTCTTGTGGTCTTCACTATCAAAAACAAAATCCCTGATATTTCCATCTCAATGTGGTATTAAATTGCTTTTTAAAAAGTTGTATTTCATGATTGGACAATATTTTTATGTGTAGATGAGTAGAATCTAGGATTCTTTTATGGGTGTTGGAGGAAAAGATATTTTTTTATTCTTTCCTGTTACCACACTCAAGTTCAATGTAAAAAAAACCTTTTCTCAAGCCTGAGGGTTGTACTCCGCTCCCTTCAGAGACAATCAAACTGTTCAGACTGCCAGCTCGAACAATTTGAGTCCCCCACTTTCTTCCCAGGAATTGAATGTGCTGTCTCTACAGTGCTTCCAGCCCCTTCTGGCCCATGTAGACTGACCCAAACTTGTGTCCCAAGCCTTCAGGTTCTATTCAGACAAACACCTTTACTTGTGCGGTGCTCCACTGACTGCAGAGTGTTTGCACTGTTATTCAGCAACTTGTAGATTGGGGGCTTTTGATCCCTGTATGTCAACAGCACAGTATGCTGCCACTAAAGTACCAAGTTAATCCCTAGAATGTTCATGTTGTAATACTGAGCACCTCCAAAAATATTTAAAACTTGTATCTAAACAAGGACAAGTGGGGATCAGTGTAATATATAAATCAAGGGCATCAAAAAAATAAAAATTGTTGTGAGCTAACTTTTCTACCCCCTGCCACCCACTGTTCCTTGCATATTTCATGTGTTCTTTGCTGCTTGGATCTTATTTCATGTGTTTACTATACCCTCTTCAGTGAAACATCTTGATAACAATAGGTATAAACAAACGCATGGAATATATTTGGAAATTTATTTACAAGCCCTCTCTTCCCTCCTCATTGATACTACTCCCTCTGTAACTCTCCATTAACACTAAAAATTCTGACAAATAATGGGAATATTAATATTCCTACACAAAAGGAAAAACCTCCAGTTCTCGAATGCACACTCCTGAACTATAAAATATTTTAAAAACAAAACAGCCCCATGCAATTTTCTTTTAAGATGCGCATCCCAGCCGAGCACTTGATATTTTAATTTGATAATGGAGATGTCTCATAGATGGACTGGTTTCCACAGCATGTGTAGGAGTTTCTCTTTTCCAAAAAAAAAAAAAAAAAGGGGCAAGCAACTTCTGAATTTCTTTCCTTACTTCTGCTCTGTTTCTTTAGCAGAAGTGATATTTGTGCAGGACATAAGTAGACAAGGTTTGTGACGTGCAATTTCAGGTGGACTGTACTTTGACCCGCTATGGGCAAGCTGTTCCCAGTTTTTTTCAATCTGACTTTTACTGGCAGATAACTGGAAGAAATTATGATTGTCGGCTGTTTTTTATGGCCTGAACAGATTTAAAAAGAAAGTTTTGAATGGGAGCACAACTGGAAATCAGGAAAACTGAATTTTTTCACACTAATTTTTGACCTTGGCAAATCATTTCTTATCTCTGACTCAGTTTCATTATCTACTATTAAAAAAAAGGAATAACAATACCTTCTTTTGCAAAGGCCTTTGAAATTTACAATTGAAAAGTGATATATAATATCAAATGTTCAGTATTATTATGAAGTGTGTAGACAATAGGTTACCATAAGTGATGCTTTAAATATCTTCTATAATTGTTTCAGTAACAAATGAGACAATGCACCTTCACATGACAGGATCACTGGAGAACTTGCTATCAGGCTAAAAATTTAGGGCTCATTCAACTACTAATTAATTCAACCATCCATTTAATTTTTATTTCACAGTCAGAAAAGACCACTTTATACCAGAAACCTCATCTGTTTCAAATGCTAGAATTACTCACTCTCACACATTCACACACACACCCTCCAGTGCTCCAGTTACGGAGAAGACAATGCACATAAGTAATGTAGAAAATTGTGTGTCAAAGTCCTTAAAATATATGATGACATTCCAGGTCCGAATCTATACCTGAGGTTTTGCTGTAGTTACAGATGCCTCCACCTTTTTAAAGCATAACATAATATATAGTCGTCTTAAAATTTGATGTTCCGATTCCTTCCTAGACCACATCTAACTTTCATATCAACATATAAATGAAAACTAGTTTTATCCAAGACCCTCTTCCTATGATGGAAACCAGCTGGAATAGTTTCTCCTCATTCTTTGCCTAGACAGATTATGTCAGGAATTAGAGGTATAAAAATCCATTCAATTTCAGTTAAGGCCCAGTCTGCTGGACAGCAAATTAATTGCCTAGTCATTTTTCTTCTTTTTAATGAAACTGCTCTCACAGATTTGCTATTTACACAAAGTGATAGAAATAAGAAAATAACCTATTTAACCGACATTTTCCTTCTTTCCCCAATGTTACTTGCTCCCATATGCAACTGCCTTGAAATGACTAGGGAAAACTAGAATTAATTCAGCTTCATGGGGTCAAGGTCCAGTCCATTTGGAATGCTGTTTAGGGGGAATATGTATTAGCCAAATGATTTCTTCCTCTTGATTAAATGCTCCTAGTAAGAGGGTGCAAAAAAAAAAAAAAAGGACTCCTCCTACTGTGATGAGCAATCCTATTTTTCCCCTTAAGCTTTTAGAATTGAAAATTAGGCTTTAAAATGCTAGGCACCCAAGCAACTGCATTGATCATGGCCTACATAACTCACAGACTTCACAGAAGAATGGTTCAACTCTTGTAGAATCCTCAGGTCTTGGATCTCAATGAAGGTAAGTTCTCAATGTACAGTCAGTGCAGCCCTTCAGTACTGATGATGTTGCCCAGAGTCTTTCATCAAAGAAGTATTCAGTATATTCATCCACACTGATTCCTAGCAAACCAAAACTCTGGTTTCCTCGAACTACTAATCCTCTCTTTCCGGTCTCCAGCCTTTTTTGGTAATACTGAAATGAAACTTCTGTAACAGTAAAACGTTTGTGTCTGCAGGCCTTTCAAACACTTCCATTGTTATCACATAGTAGAGAGTGTTGTCTCATGGTGGCATTATCAGCTGTGCCAGCAGCTGACTCTGAATTAAGAGTAATAATGAATAAGGCCAGTAATATATAGCTTCTAGAGTTATATATCGTTGGGATTTCTTTAATACTAAAAAAATCTCTTGGTATTGATAAGGCTGGTCTTGTGGATAAACTAGGACTCTCACGTGGGTTCTCTTGCTAGCTCAGCCAAGACTTCTTGTGTTACCCTGAAGTCACTTAACCTCTCTGTGCCTTAGGTTTCCCATCTGTAAATTTGGGGTGATACTTTTGTAGCTCACAGGTGGCTTGTGAAGTTTAATTCATTCGTTTTTAGAAAGTGCTCTGATGGAAGGCACACGAGAACAGCACAGTATTATTATTATTAGCTTTACATCACAATAATAATAGTAATACTTTGTATTCCTGCCAACCAAATGCAGTTTTTAAAAAAGTTACATAAGATGCATACACACACACACACTTAAGTTAAGCTTTGTCTTTGTTATGCTTCTCTCCCAGTACCATGAGCTCACGACACTCTGCCAGCCCAGTTGTTTTCACCAGTGCCAGAAGTTCACCTAAAGAAGAGATTCATTCTGCTACTTCCCCACAGCTCGCACCTTCTTTCTCCTCCTCCTCTTCCTCCTCCTCTGGTCCTAGGACTTTCTACCCTCGCCAGGGTGCTACTAGCAAGTACCTGATTGGATGGAAAAAACCTGGAGGGACAATAAACTCTGTGGGGTTTATGGATACCAGAAAGTAAGAGCGTTTTTTGGTTCTATTGTTTGGTTGTTAACTTAAACATGAAGAAGCACTGAAATCCAGAGAAGTTTCCTGTATGGAAAGGTCCGATAGAATTTAATGAAATGATCAGACCTCTATAGAACTTTAGAATCTCTACCGTAGAATTCCATAGCGGGGCTTAAAAATTCCATAGCTTGGTTATCATTCTTCATTATTTAGTAAAAATTTTTTAAGTAATTTCTAAAGAAATTCTATAGAATGCTGTAGCTATCATCTTTATTAAATTGCAGAATTTTTCTTTAGAGAATTCTTAAATGAAACTCAAAATATTAATTGAACAAATGAAAAAAACATCCTCAACACTGAGTGTTTTTTCCCTTAGATTCTTCATTTTGTTCCCACATTCTAAAATTTGCATTAAGAGTTTTGTGATTTGGGGGTCTCAGATGACCTTGAAAGATGGAGGTTGGAAAAATGCATATCAGAACCATTGACCCACTACAGTGGAGATTCAAATGTCTGGGCAATTAGGGCTGCTTTGAAGTCATTATTGGTGTTAAGCACAGCATTCCCAGATGATGCCAGTAACTGTGCAATGGGCCACCGAAGGGAATGCTAGATAGAAGCTAAAATAAAAAGTATTTTGTACAAGTTATACACTGGAAGCCAGTTAAAAGAATAGGGACATTTGTTATGTTTAAGCATTCAGCTAGTATTTAACAGACTTTAGTTTATATATTTGTTCTTTGTGCAGAATACTCATTCTTTGAATAGGTACATTCCTTTAATAGGGAAATTTATTATGGTACTCTTTTCATGCATTGGAAGTTGATGCTTTCAACAGGTTTATTCCTTTAACAGGTTTCATTTATATTGGACTTTACTGTATTATACAAAACTTGATCTTAATCTTCCCATACCCACACCCTCCCTCTCTACCCCATTTTTCCCTCTGAAAATCTTGATGATGCTTTACTGCTTATTACGTTCATAGACCAAGCCCTGAGTGGCTTTGGGTCCTGAACATGTCTGTTCCCTTCCCTTTAAGACGTCACCAGAGTGATGGCAATGAAATGGCCCATCCACGGTTGCGTGCATCAGCCAGAGATCTACGGGCATCACCAAAACGAGCATCCAAGTCCACTGTTGAGGAAGAGCTGAAGAAACTGATAGATCTTGACAGCCCAACGCCAGAGTCCCAGAAGAATTTTAAGGTATGCTACAGAAATGGATCATCCTCTTTTGTCACTGTTAAGTGAAATTCAGGAGGCAGGTAGAGACCAGGGGACCAGCGCTCCATTGACTTCAGAGATCTATGCCAGTTTACAGCAGCTGAGGATCTGGACCCAATGACTTCCTTAGTGTCTGAGCGCATCAGGCATAAAGCATTGTTCATCACTGTTGAAAACAAAATAAAAGCCTAACTGAAACTGCAGTGTTGTGTACCTCATGGAAAATGTGAACACTGTCAACTCTAAGGAGAGTTGAAGGCATTCACCTCTTTACAGGAGCTTCTCAGCACCTCACAACATCCTATACGTTTCTCAGATGAAACTTTCCTGTTCTCATCCAGAACAACAAAACAAAATCCAAAATTTTAATCTTCCCTGAATTATTAACATGGACACAACGCTGGCCATTTGCCTCAGAGCTTATCAACTGCTGGAGGGTAGTACTTAGAGAATGGTTTTGGTATTCCAGCTGTTACAATGGTGTGGCAGTTTGTTGTGCCATCCTTTGAGGAGACTAACATACTTAATTGAAGAGAACACCTCAAACAAATATTTTACATACATACTAAATCCATTCAGAAAAATTTCCTAAGGTTTCATCAGAAATTTTACATACATACTAAATCCATTCAGAAAAATGTCCTAAGGTTTCATCAGAAATTGTAATAACTTATAGTTTTAAATACTAATAAAATAGATCATTTTCAAGAGAGTGTTTTGATTTCTATAGTGTCTGTGTACTAAATCAATGATCAACAGTTCAGGCTCATCACCCAAGGCCCAAATGGTTTCCACAGCAACCATCAAAAAGAGAGAGCTTGCAACTTTTCTCTGTTTGTCAAAACCCAAAAAGTCTTATTAAAACTTATAAGTAACAGATTCCATATACAGATTTTTTCATATATTACCTTAGAGGCTAGAGAGAAAAAAGTTTGCCATGGGGAAGATTTTTTTTTTTTTAACAGTATAGTGTTTTATAAGAGGAAGGAGGCATAAGGGGAAACACCCTCCTCCTGATCTGTAAACAGGCGCCTATTGTCTTTTCAAGAAATTCCATTTAAAATGTTAATTGTCCCAGGGACGGACCGTAAATAGCGTGTATCTTTTGTGAGCCTCTTTCTTTATTGACTATGCACAACGAGTTCAATCTTTCCAGTATCCTTCATTTTCTTGGTGACTGGGATCAGTGTGTCAGCTCAGCCTAGTGACCTGCTCAATTTTATCAATGCTATTATCTACCAATAATGAAAATAAATGTTAAAATTTAAACATAATTATCATTTCTACCCAGTGCACAATTTGTACTTCATGTTAGGTGAAGAAATGTGGCCCTCTTTAGCTACCTGAATTTTTTTTTTTTTTTTTTTTTTTTTTTTTTGGCAGCAGCACTTCTTGTATTTGATAATCGAGAGGTCCTGTTTCCTGGTAGGATAGTTTTTTTGTCTCCCAAATATTTTTGCCTTCTCATCCCTTCCCTTCTCCCTGTCATCTTCAATTCTCCTGCCCATCTCTCCTTCCCTTCTCTTACTGCTTCTTCTCTCTTCACACCCTTCACCTCCATGCCACCTTCCTCTAACTCCCTGGTCACTCTCCTTTTCACTTCTCTGCTCACATTGTCTCTCCTCCCTAAATCCACCTCGTATTCAAATATTAGTAGCCTAACAATTTCAAGGTCCAGCGCTAATCATGTTTCCAGTTTCTAATATTCGAGGCTGCAAGTGTTTCTACTCTGGGATGTCTAACACAAGGAGCACTGCAGGTGTTGCTCATTGAGCAGTGCCTGGTGTTGGCAATGGCTTCTTTTTTACCCTCTTCTCCTAGGGACAAGTATTGTGGGGCTTGGCTGGGTCATGACAAGAACCTGCCAGCTGGACTTTTGGTCCCAAAAGGAGAAAACAGAGTGGTTCTCTACCTAACATATATAAAACCCTTGTTCTTGACCCCTTGGTACCAAGAGTTATTTTTCTAGTGCTCAGCCTTAAATGGAAAACTCACTTTGTGATGGTCATTTCAGACCTTCTGACACCCTAGCTATGAAATTAGCCCGTCTTATTTTTGTGGCAGCTGAGCCCCATAAACAGGTATAATTCCACATCTCAATGGGCACATAATTTTTATGTTTTCAAAAATCCCATTACGATGTCATTTCTGCTGTGGTAACTTTAGAGACCTGCTTTTTCCGCACCCTGCAATTCATCTTGCTCACCAAATGATCAACGTGTGTGTCTGTCCTAGTGTGGATGATCCCATGGAGGAGAACTGGCAGAATACACTATTAAAATGTATTAAATGCATGTAAAATGCATGTAAAATGTTTCTTTTCTGTTTTTTCAGATGGTATCAGCAAGTTTTAAAAACGTTTTAGCTACATTTGTGGTTCTTTATCCATAAACACAACACTTGCAGCAGATTTTAGCAGGGGCTTTTGATCTTTTTGATAAAAACATACTTCATTTTGGCAGATTGTCCTCCAATGTACAGAAGCAATAAACTTTCTCTTCCTCCCCGCTTCTGTCCCACCCTTCAGTGTGGGTTTTAATCACAGAAATAGAATACCGTCTGGTTAAATAACTTTTTATTTATTTATTTATTTATTTATTTATTTATTTGTGAACAGATAAGTATTTCTCTGTGCAAGAGAGCGCTCTCCAAAATGCACTTGATCATGTCTGCTCTAGGGATTTCAGTTAGTAGAGCTGTTTTTGTTTTGTTAATTTTTTCTCAAAGCTCTCTGAAGGATTTTAGTTCGTCAGACTTCCCTCATTGTTCTGTTACATGGGGCTTTGTAGCCAACTGGCATCTTAGCCAGTGTGTGTGGAAGATAGCACAAGAGGTAGAACTCTTTGTTTTAGGTATCACTTAACTTGCTTCTGTAAAGGTTTTCCCTAGTACATATGGTCTGGAGCTAATTTACAGAATCCATGAGGAGTTTTTTGAGATTAATGTCCTACAAGATGTCTGTTGAATGATAGAAATAGAAATTAGAGGTGGCAAAGATCTAATAGGACATCTAGACTTGATATTCATCTAGAGAGAGCTGTTCATGTAGTACTTTGTCCCATCCAGTTTGACGAAGACTGGGTATGTTAAAGCCTGCTTCTTTATACAAATATAGATTGCTTTAATAAACACATGTAGTGTATGTTTGAAATGTTACCATGTACTGATGTCCTCTTAAGATTGTATAGTCACACCTTTCCCTCCTCTCAGTCTCCGTTCCCTAGCACTCCTACCACAAAGCGTGCCTTGCAGAGGACTCTGTCAGATGAGAGTATTTACAGTGGTCAAAGGGAACACTTCTTCACCTCACGGGCCTCGCTCTTGGACCAAGCCCTGCCAAATGATGTCCTGTTCAGCAGCACATATCCTTCTCTCCCCAAGTCACTACCCTTACGAAGGCCATCATACACTTTAGGAATGAAGTCATTACATGGTAAGTATATGTCCAGCCTTATTACAGTAAAGGAGAGATGCCATGACAGTTATTTCTATTTGTTAATTGCATCTTGATTTTGCTAAAGTAAGGGGAGTCAAATCCCATGTCTCAGAATGTAAGCTGGATTCCCCCCCCCCCCCCCCCATGGGTACAGCATTGCATAATAGGCCAGGTAAATAGTTTTGGGGAAGGAGTGGGGAAGTTTGCCTTTTTCTTTAGCATCACGTTTTCACCACTGCCAAAAGCAGGAATCAAGACTCGTTGGTCCAAAGATCCCGTCCTGGGTGTCATACAAGTAACTATTGCCTACTTCTGGTGTCCTCCGTTTTAATGTGTAGTTTATAGGCGCAAAGTACCACTGACAATGAATACCACTGAGGTGGATGAATGCCAGTGGACATTTGGAGGTACTAAAGCACTTAATAAATTCTTAATGCACCAAGTGATCCTGAATTCAAATCCTTGCACTACACACTGCAGAGTTTGGATTTACTTAAGCAATTTGATCAAGCATTAAACAGGTAACTGGAAAAAGTTTCCTTACTTAGTTTTTAAAAAATGTGCAGATGATACTGCAAATGCCCTCGTTACTGCAGTGAAGAGCATCAGTAATTTTATGCAGTATAATGTGGATTACATTGTGCTGAATCCCTTGCTGCTGACAGGGGTGAGGGTGGGTGGGATTTTACACAGATTCCTACTGCACCACTTACTTAAATAAGTAACTGTATGTTTTCTGAATATTTAACCTTCACTTGGAGAAATAGTTCAATAGGTCTTCCAGTGTAAAAATGCTCCATAATGTCTTTTGGACATGTATACCTGTTTCTGTTCATCCATATTGTGATACATTTTAGGTAAAAGAATGAGTGTTATAATACCAATAGGTTCAACTCAATGCGGAGATATTTAAGCACTTAAAACAAAACTACAGTAGTTGGTAGGTCTTTGATTTGCATTTTGCTTTAACTTTTAGCATAGTTGGTTATAGTATGTGCCATTTCTCTGGACCTAAAACACCTGCCAACTCTTCAAGGTTGGACCCTGCCAACTCTTCAAAGGTGGGAATTTTAGTCAATTTCACTCTGGAGCCTGGGAGTGTTTAGTATGCATCAGAGCAGCTGAGAAGACCGATAAGAGGAGGACTACAATTTCCCAAGAATGGAAACTCCAGTTTTTTATTCCGCGGGACATTCTTTGCCAAATTTAGTGAGTTGATCAAATATGAATTGTATGATAAAGAAAGGAGGGGACAAGCTTCTGCAGCCCTATCTGTCCCCCTACACAGTACCAGGGGGGACAAGGGAAGCTTGCGGAGTTGGAGGGGAGAAGTAGCTGCCTATCCTCCCCACTCTTTGGGGAAGTCCTCTTTTATCCTAGCTAAAGTACTCCTCCTCCAATTCTCGGTATTAGAATGTTGTCTCTGATCTTCTCCAGCTTGAATTTTGAGCTGTGACACTGCCCACACTGATGTAGTGACGTGCACCAAGGGTCTTGGGGGTTAGCCTAAAAAACCCAAACTCTCTACTCCAAAAAAACAGATAACCAAGGTACAAATAATGGACTGGTTTTAGATGCAGGAAAGTCTGACTCCTAATATATCATCCTGCTCTTTCCAGATCTGTGTTTATCTGCCACTAGGAGTACTAGTTTTACCATAACTGTTGCTGTTAAAATAAGGTGCCGTGAATTAAAACACAGTATTGTTTAACGTATCTCACCCCAGCCATATAACTGGGGGAAAAAACTGCCCCCTGCATCACAGGGAATACTGTTTGTCCATTGATTGTCATCTGGTTCATAGAATACATTTTTTTCAACAGATGACTATGCTGGAAAAAATATCTACATAATTTTCAGCTGCCTCTCATTCCTAGACATCAGTTCATTCAATATTGAAGTTGACATTTTTGTAAATAGTTGCTGCTGTTTAACATAATTCTCATAGTGAAGTGGGAGGGATGAAGTTCCCTTTACTCCTTCTCTCCATAGGTACTAAAATATATTTTTAGACTGAGTTACATTTGTAACTGACTTGTGGAAAGAGTGCCTGTATGCCCTGTGAGCGTAAAAGAGAGCAGGCTATAGAGGGTCTCCTTTCATTTAGACCTCTGTATTTTCCAAAAGAAGCTTGGCTGCTCTGTCATCTCTCCTTTGCACTGAACTGGAAATGTCAAGACTCTTATTCTAAAGCAGGGGTTTTATGCGATCGTCATCAAAATGGAATTTTCAGTTTTCTGTAAAATTCAGGCCTCCAAGATAAAAGAACCCAAACATTTGAGTGACACATAAATTGTCTTTCTAATTTACATGCCCTTGGTGAGAGAGAGTTTAAATAGAACTGGATATTTAATACCACCCAGTATTTGTTACCTTCCATTCACTCATAATGTTCTTAATTTTAAGCATATTAATAACAGCTGCATCCTCAAGGCAGCTCTTCATATTATGTGGAGGGGAAAACATGAGCTATAAATATTCTGATTTATCTGAAAATCCAGTTAACACCTTTGAAACAAGTAATTTGGTCAGTGGTTACAAATATTTCATATTTCATTTTCTTTTAATTCCATGAGAGAAAGTGTGTGCAGGGATGCTGTAGTAGAGTCTGCAGACTGCTGAGTCTTCTAAAGGTTATCAGGCCCATGAGGGGACATGAGCTGTTGGGGTACAAGAAACTGCAGTGTACAATGTCAGATGAGAGCCTGGATTTCCAAGTGCTGGTCTGCAGATCTTGGGCATGTTGGAAAGAACTGAATCTGAGGGTAGGAGGTTAGCACAGTCCCCAAAGAGCTAACTTGCAGAATGACATGGCTGATCAGTCTCACTCTTAATGGCATCTGTGCAGGTCTGAAAAATTACATCCCAGAACAGCAAGGAATAGGGATTCAGTTCTTTATTATCTGGAAATGAAGAAACTTTCTGTGAGGGAAATGGCTGAATTTTTGATTATTTCATTTTTGTCTGCATTGCTCCAGGAGAGTTCTCTGCCTCAGACAGCTCCCTCACAGACATCCAGGATCAGAGAAAGCAGCCCATGCCAGACCCGGGTCTTATGCCCTTGCCCGATTCTGCCTCCGATCTGGACTGGTCAAACTTGGTAGATGCTGCCAAAGCCTTTGAGGGTACGTATTCAAAATACTTTACTTGGAAAGCTTATATGCTACTATACACCTCACTAAGGATGTGTTTTTAATTCTGATATTTTTTTCCATTTCTTTGCTTCTTTTCTACTCTGAAGTCCAAGTTCTTTTGAAAATGCAATCCAAATTGCAACAGCCTAATACGTGTTTGCTTATAATGTTCAGATGCCATTTCTTTACATTTGAATCACTCTGCAGGTTTCAGTACTGTAGCTGGAACACAAAATGATTTAGCTGAATTTCTGTGTAACTGAATACTTTTCATTAATACAGACCACGGCAGGCATGGACAGCCATCTGGCATGAAAGTGCAGAGCGAAGCCAAGCAGCGGTGGAAAGGAGTGCAGTCACTTTAATGACTGCAAATTGCACTAGAAAGAAGTTTCTGTATTATAGTTGAAGTACATTGCCAAAGTAATTCGGAAAGTCTGCCTTGCTGGCACATGCCTTTCCATTGCTGTTCTCCCCTTAACATGCCTCCAAATACATGGACTTGCACATGGATATCACTTTATCCTCTGGTGCTTTCCATCTCCTTCACAACTAGTAAACTGAAGAGGAATTGCCAAGATCCACTGGAATTTAAAGAAACACTAAAGACTTTTAGCTCAAAGTGTAAACTATAAAATTGTTAGAATCTGATGGAAAAAATCATATGGATACTTTAATCAAAAGTCACTTCTTCAAATCTCGACATAAATGCTATTCTACCTCATGAAGTTGCTTCCACTGATCCCTGCTTTTTTGGATGCTCTGCTGCATAGACCACAAGAATGTGGATACCTGCAGGCAATGCACTCTGAGAACTGCAGTTACTGATAAGTAACCTACTTTCTTCTGTTCCCCTGCTAGTTCTACAATAGCAGCAGTATGAATAACTAACACACGGTATTCCCTAGTTAGTGCTGATATCAGTGATGTAAGAACATGCTGTGACATTAACCTGGGAACTGTGTGATGCATGGATTACTGTACTTGCCATTCACCTCTGGAGAACAGAGTTTTAATCCTATCTGAATTCACAGAGGGAAATGAAATTGTTCAGAGGTTTTGTGAAATGCACAAATAAGGATTAGAACAAGGCCACCATTAAAGTGCAGTTTACTATGATTGGCAATCTCTTTTCCTAGGCTTCTTCACGATATACCTGACTTTAGTGTTCCTCACTTTCATAGGCACTGAATCCACTCTTTTATTTTTAATTAAAAGTTTGAATGCCTCAATTCTGGTGAAAGGTATCTGACTGACAATCCTCTGTCTACTCATGGAACAGGTAAAGCATGGGCAGTGTATTGTCAGCTTCCTCCCACTACTCCTCCAGTGGGCTTCAAACCTGACCTGGAGAGACAAATTATCCAGTTTCTATGTCAACTCAATGCAGTGTCCTGTGTGCTGAATGCCAGTATGGGATTTGCAAGTACCAATTAGAATAAATAATTGGTGCTTTTTCTGATTCTGATTTTGGACACCTGTTGACTAGAAACTAGGCAGGGCTCTACAACCCATCCCACTTAGGTCCCAGCTGAACTGAAAACCTTCACGCCCGGTTACTACATTCTTAAGCCAGCCAGTTCTCCTGCACTTTTCATTTTTTAAAAATGGACATGGCAAAACTCTGTCAAACAAAACAGCCATGTTAATTTTAGCCTTATTCAAAACACAGAATAAAACCTTTGCCAAATAGAAGACTATTTTTCTCTTTCCACTGAGAGGCCATTAGTAGCTAGCAAATGAGACGTCATTTCTTTGCGTATGACCATTTTTGCTCGGAAGCCTGAAGGATGATGTATCATTTCATGGTGTTTCCCTAAACTAAAATGGTATGGTAATGATTTGTAAATTTGTTAAAACTTCCTAAATAAACAGTTATAAGGAAAAACAAATGTGGAGGAGGGGAGATTACTTTTCAATGTTTTTATCACAAAAAATGTTATTAAGGATTAACAAACAAAAATAACAAAAAATGACCAGGGTCTCTTCACTTTCCCCACGTAATTCTCACAACCATAAAGATGTGGAAAACGCTTTCTTTTTAGGAAAATGATGATTTGCCAAGCTACTCAAATAGTGCTTTGTGAAGCCATAAGATGGCTCTAAAACTTTTTTGCCACAGGAGGTCCAAATCACTGTGAGTGCTGCAGTTCTTAGTGAAAGGAGTGCCTTATATTCTTTTATACAAGTGGCTTTGTACCTTTCAAAATGTCAGTTCCAGTTCAGTATAAAGTGTAGGTGGTAGATCAGTGAGATGGGATTCTCGGGTTTTATTTCTCTGTGCCACTAGCTTGCTTTATCACTTTATCACTTTGAGCAGGTATTGTATTTAATTTTTCTGTGCCTCCATTCACCTATCTTAAATTGCTACTTTGATTACATATGTCATGTAGGTGTCGTGTTGTGATATTTAATGTTTGTATTGCTTTGAGATCCTCAAATGCAGATGCTCCAGTAAAAGCAAATTATCATTACAATTGTTTGTCTCTCTCTCTTTCTCTCTCCAGTTCAGCGAGCCTCATTCTTTGCTGCTAGTGATGAAAACAACAGACCTGTGAGTGCTGCTTCCAATAGTGATCAGACTGAGGACCAGCTTACTGCACAGATGAAGCTTTACACAGGGTGAGTAAATATATTTGACAGGTAGGCTTTTTAAACTAAACCCGGGGAGGACAGGATGGAGAGATGCTTTGATTTGTAACAAACCTTTAAATCTCTTACGAATTTTTACAAAAGAAAAACAGAGGAGGGTGGAAATAAAAGAATGCGGAGTATATTTCTGCCTTTGTGAAAATAGCATGTTTCTGAAGGTTTTCTTTCAGCTGAGATGTTTAAAACAGTGTCCAAGGCAGTCTCATTCCAAGGTGTATGTAATTAACCTGTAACTAATGGAGAAAGAGAGAAAGCAAGCGATGAGTCTTCAGGGTTACTGCTAATAGCCATTTTGTTGAGTGATTGTGCTGCCTAAGCATGTGTATACCGTTTCTGTTAGTAGTTGAGGCCTGTGGTGAACATTTTTAAGTAAAAATATATATTCAGAATGTACTGTATCACACGTGCATTTCGAGCAGTTTCTCATAGGAAAGTCTGCTAGAAATCCAGCCTAGAGTTAGAAGCAAAGAATGATTATGGAAAATCCTGCCAATACTGTCTTTGTCTCCTACTTCCAACAGTAAAGAGTCTCCTCCTACTCTCGCTTCCAAAGTGGACCAACTGGAAAGTTTGCTGAAGATGCTCCAAGAGGATTTAAAGAGGGTAAACATTTATTCTACAGGAAGCCTGTAGGGTTGCTAGGCAGTACTAGTCATGTTATAAACCTTTTCCACCACCCCCAAACTTGTAACAGTCTCATCCTTTGTTGAGAAAATTACATCTCTTTACTTCTTTCCTCAGATCACAGTCCAGGTTATTTTATTTTTTAAACACAGTGGTGTTAAGAATTTAGAGGTAAAGTCAGCACATCTACTGTCTAATGCTGAAATACATGCTTCTGTGCAGAAAGAATCTTGCTGTGCTCAGGTCAAAGGTCTCCTACGCGGTACAGTATTCCTGGAGGTGTTTGCCATCTCTTACTTAGTTCTCCTCAGCAGTCACACCGTAGGAGGGCTGCATTAGCATGGAATAGATTGTGACCATTTTCAGGTGATCACTTGGGAAGCTAGCATTTACATTAGAATTTAGTTTTGAGACATCCCAACAATCTGTGCCAAAAGAGTGTAGGGAGGAAAGAATGTCATCACACAGCCCATGGGTCTAGAATATCCTAAAGCCAGGAACATGAGTGTCTATGCACTTAAAGCTCTTATAAAGTGGGGAAACAAAACTATAATACCTCTCTAGGATGGCGTCCTCCTTGTTGACAAGGGCAGGAAATGTGACCGGGAATCACCATTGAGCTCTCATATTCTTCCTCATCCCTTAGGAAAAAGAAGACAAAGCCAATCTTCAGGCAGAAGTGCAACATTTGCGAGAAGACAACTTACGGTTACAGGAGGAGTCCCAGAGTGCATCCGAGAAACTGAAGAAATTCACTGAATGGGTTTTCAACACGATTGATATGAACTGAGAACAGTAAATGGGGAAGGAAAACATCAGTTATAAATAATTGTTAGTGGGACTTAGCTTTAATGCCACCTTAATCATGATATGTGAAAGTATAATCAGAGCACTTCCCCGCCCTACGTACTCTGATGACCCCTTTTTGCGCCTCTGCACGCACTCAGAACAATCGCAGATCAACAATCATTGTCTGCCTTTTGTAGAAAAACAAAAAAATAATTTAAAAAAGGTAAAATAAAAGTTTAATGGCTAAAATGTGAATGTCTTTATTTTTTGCACATTATCTCTTTATCTGTTATGTACAAAATGATTTGGAGGCTGGACCAGAATTGTTCGGTCTATTTGCCTCTATTTATTTCTATTAACTCCTTTCTATCTGTTTCAGGTAATCTGCTTTTCCTTGCTGCTTTGATAAATATTATGACTCCTAGGAAACTAGAAAGAAATGTTTATTTTGCTGCTTTCCTTACATTGTTTTCTGAAGTATGCCACAGACAAGGGGATTTAAAACAATGTTTTAGGTGTCTCCTGAATGATTTGTGCTTGATCACTAGTGCTATCTTCACATATGTTATACAGAACATATGCCCATAGTGTATGGTACAGTACAATCAGCATCAGAACATTGGAAGAGAGAGTAGACACTTGAGCCATGGATGAGTCAGATGATCACACACGTCCTTGCATTAGCACTTCTAGTTGCCTTTGTTTCCTATGGAAACAATGGTTGCCAGGTACTTTAGGAATAGTGCAACTTGGCATGCTAAATGGCACGCTACGTCAGGCTGACTGAGAGAATACTGAGAGTAACTGCTGTACTTCTGCTTAAGCATTGTCTCCGTCCCTCCCCTACCTGGGGATCTATTACCTACCTATATATAGTAGGTCCTTGGCTGACGCTGTAAAGTGTTTGATTTTTTTTTCAAACTGTATGCATTTTCTTATACACCATATATGCCATTTCATTGCACCTGCCCTCCCATCCCCACCCAGTTTGGTCATTAGAACTTTTCAAATAAAAAAAGGCAGAAGAAATGTTTATTAATCTCAACTATATAGCAGGTCTTTGGCATTAGTAAACCTTTAATAACCTTGTTATGGATAATGCAAATGGGGAAATATAAAGCTGTAGTTAGAGACTTTGTCCCCTTCCTTAAGTAGTGGGACAAGGAGGGAAGCAGTATTTTAACTCTTGGATCTCTGATGTCTGGATTTCCCAGTGCAACTGGTTAGCATAAGATTTCCTTCCCCGCCTGCCTGACACCAGGAAGATTAACTTGTTTTTCTTTGAAGGAGCTATAAACTTGCCATAAAATGTCACCTCTCCAGAAATACCTTTTTGGTGTCGCAATATAACTCATACTACAACCTGCACTGATTTTGATGCAAGCCACATGCAGTGAAGTATCATCTTTGCCCTTCTCTGTATGCATCCACTAACACCTTCACATTGAAACACACATTGCCTTACACAAGTAACATTGTATTATTTGTCCATTTCAGGAATAGCTTCCCCTTCTTCCGCAGTCACCCACTCTCGCAAAATAAATAATCAGTGGAAATTTTCCAAGCTCTCTCTGATGCCCTTTTTCATGCTCTTTAATCCTACTACACAGAAACTTGCTACACTTTGACCTAAAGCTTGATTTGTGGTGATAATCCCCATGGAATTCTTCTCTGATAATGTTTTGTCATGGAAATGAATCCATTTGGAACTATTTCTGGAGTGCTTTTGTAAAGGTTGAGAATGTCCTGTTATTTTTTAAAAAATGACTTGTATGAAGGAGATTTGTATAATGCCTGATATTATTTGTAAATGGGAAATATTGCTAACATCCCTGAGCATCCTGAAGTCTTGCTTATTCTCTTCTATTTTTAAGTTTGGTTTGGTTTTTATTTTATTTTAAAAAAGTTTTGGGACTTAGGGCAGACTATTTATTAGAGTTTTGCAACAGAGTTCTTGTATGAAGCCTCTAAAGGCAACTTGTAAAATTCTGACAATAAAACTCATTTTAAAGGCTCTTCTAAAACCATTTTCTATTGATTTTGTTGGTTTTTTTATATTGTTTGAAACTTCCTAAAGACAAAGCCTCCTTTTCTGGCCCTTCCTCACTGCACCAGTGCATCAGCACTCAAGGAGACAAGAGTTTCATTCTCCAAGTAGTCTCTTCTTTTGCTTTCCCCTTGTTGACCATCCCTTTTTATATACACATGCACTTCACCATTATGCTCTCTATGCCTACTAGTGAAAAATCTTCACTCCCCTCCTCCCTATTAGAATATTCCTATTTCTCTAACGAAGAACAATTTTTTTATCTTTAATTTTGATTCTCATGCAACAGCTTCACCAAGCTGGTAGAAAGGTTTCTAGGTCCACTGCTGGCACAAGTATCCACTGGTGAGTCGGGTAGCACTTTAATTAAAATTTGTCCTGACGAGTGTTACTTCTCAGCCCCATTTTTAATGGCTAGATCCATGGCATCCCTAAAAGGTGGATAGTGAAAAGGTAAATCTATTTCAGTCCAACAGAGAAATAGCTGCCACAAGGGAGCTCTCTGGGCAACAGTAGTGTATGTCAGCACCTGACTGGGTATGACCTATGGAATCTTGCTAAGAGAACTGGCTTCCATCTTTCCAGTGTAAAGTCCATTTTTATTGCAGTTAGAACTGAGGAACAAAGGTTAGTGCTTCTCAGTGAATTACCCCACCCATGTTCACATTCAGGTAGAGCTGGAGGTTCCCAAACTTTACGTACCATGGGCTACATTGGCAACTTGGCAGGAAACCAGTGCAAGAAGACCTAACTTGCAGTTTACTTAAATTATTCAGAAAAATAAATGCAAACAGTTGTTTGTACCTGCCTCTTCATTGGTAGGGTATTGCTTGTTGATTGAGGCCACCAGCAATAAAAATGTGCAATTGATCAGCTTTGACATCACCTTGCAGTCAGGTATCCTCTTATAATTGTTTCCAGGTGTGGAACAAACACCAAAGTTAGTTCAAAAACTTTGAGTGCAGGCTCTCCTGCGTCTATTCCCTCTTCCTCCCTCCCTCCCTCTTTCCCTCCAACATTCTGTCTACTCATTCCCCCTCCACTGACTGACTCATCCTCCTCAATCTGTATCACACATTCATTCTCTCCTCCTCTTCACATACCTTTCACTATCCCTTCCCTTCACTTTCACTGCATGTGTGTGTGTCTCGGGAAGGGAGTGAGGAAGCCTACACTAAAAACTGGTACACTCAGTATGGTAGGGAAAGTGCCAACTTGCCTCCTTTCCTGGGCTTTGGTTTTATTAAAAAAACAACAATATCACAACAAAGATCAGTTCAAACTTTCTCCCCAAATTTGGCCTTCCTAGGATTCCTCTTTCATTATTTCCATCGAAATAGTGGGGAGAAGAGTGAGCCAATAGAGCACCAGTTCATCCTATGCATTGCACCATAGGGTAGCACCACATAAGAACGGCCATACTGGGTCAGACCAATGGTCCATCTATCCTAGTATCCTGTCTTCCAACAGTGGCCATTGCCAGGTGCTTCAGAGGGAATGAACAGAACAAGTAATCATCAAGTGATGATTTGTGGTGATAATCCCTGGCAGGTACGATACTGTCTACTTTGTCAGCAGAGGGAACCACTGAGTGCTGAGCCTCCAGCAGCTCTTGTTGAAGTGAATTGCTTGCAGTCCATGCTACGTTTGAGGAGGTCAAATTGTGTTTGGCTCCTCAAACCACATTCTTGAAACCTTTCAGTTAGAGGCAGATCACAGAGATGAAGCTAAAATTGCAAACTCTTTTAAGGGGGTCCTGTCTGCCTTTCCACCCAAGGAATCTGTACATGAGACTTCACCCTCTGATTTGTCAAAGGAGCCTAGAGAGATGGGTGCCCAGCTCCCATTGAATTAAATAACTGCTGTAGGCTCCTTTGAAAACCCCTCCTAAATACTTAGTGCAGGCCAGCGCTGAGAGCTTTGACGTTTAATAGTGTGCCGTGGGTTGCCCTTATAGGAAGTCAGATAGTAATATTTACTAAACAATTACAAAGAAAAAACATCATCTAGTGTGAAGATGTCCTGCTTGAGGCAGTGACATGACCCAGACTCTGAGGAATAGGTAGGGCTCAGTAGGCATTTTCTTACACAACAAAGACACCCACCAAACATTCTTTAAGGTAGGGGGGACACAGTTTTCTTTGTTATAAATTTGGTGGTGGTATTTTTTTGGGTGGACCTGTAACAGTCTCTCTTTTTAGTAAGGTTCTGTTCATTTGCTGTCTGCTTGGTTCCTTGTAAAATTCTGTGTGGTTAGTCTGAAGTCAGAGCAACTTGCCTTGGACAGACAGAAGGAGAACAGAGGTGGTTGTCATTTCCTAACTCAGTTGGCATCTACAATTCAATTTTCTTGAAGAGATGGGTGCTGGAACAATTTGTATAGTGGGGATGCTGATTATGGAAACCATGTACTTGGTGTTTGTTATTACTACTTCAAGCCAGAGGGTATAGCAGCACCACTGGGAAGAGAGACACCAGCCTTCCCTCCATTTCTGCAGCAAGAATGGAAGAGAGAGCAGAGCTGAGCAAAAATGGCGAAACAGGTAAGAGTGTGGGAACAACCAACATGGATGGAGCTGGTGGAAACTCCCTCAAATCTGACTGTTTCTAGTGAGTAGGGACTTAAAATCCTCCCATCCTGCCTGTGGAGATGAAGCTAAGGAAGAATATGGAGCTAAATGTTTCCTTTGAAATTCTAAAGTAAGACCATTTTCCCCAACAGATGTTCACTTTTGGAAAAGTAGTTCATTTAAGTCATTCAACATTTTTGTCTTATTCAGTGTGTGGTGTATCAGGTTGTAACTCCATTTATCCAGCCTCTATTTAACCCAGTTGGTCATGTCCCCTGACAGCAAATGACCCCAAGCATTGCCATCCTCCTTATTTAATTTTCTGAAACTTTCATATGTTTCTGAACCCCCTTCAGTTAAAGTGGGCTAAATAATAAGCTGTGGATGGAGATCGGGGTGCTTGTGCATTCTTGGCCACAGCCCTCAATAGAGGATAAAATGAGATAATAGCACTTTCCTATTTCACAGGGGTGCTGTCAGGATAAATACATTAAAGCTTGTGAGGTGCTCAGATACTATAATGATATAGGACATAGAAATACCTAAGATGGATGGATGAGGTGGAAGTGCATTGCCCTACAGAAGCTAAAAAAGCATTGTACCTCCAGCAGCTTATGGACAGTGTGATTTGCATTCTACACTTTTTGAAAGCCTGAAACATGCTTTCCTCTGTGTGGGGCCAGCTCTCTTGGCTACCGAGAGAGGTGAGCAGAGTCCTGCTTTTACCCATCCATTGGGGAGGCTAGCACTGCTGAAGGCACTAACTCAGCACCGACTGTATTTCCCCATGTGCAAGGAACGATTATGCTCAGCCCCTGAGCAGGGGATAAGAGGGGAAGTTCCTTGCTCTCTTTACTTTTGCACAGGGCCTGGCATAATATAGGTCCCCAGTGTTTTGATACTCAAGGGCAAAGGCCAAATATCTCAGCTGCCCTGAGTGTAGATGTGTAGCCATCCCTTCATGTCTGTTGTTTATGGTGCTGCATGTGGCTAATGAGTCTCCTACTGTGCAGTGATTTTTTCCCCAAGGATTTTGCATAACTACAGTCAGCTTTATTTATACACCCATAACAATGCATGGACCAAATCCCTGATTAAGAATTCTGCTCCACACAATTGTACTCTTGAGAAGGATGTACCTATCATCAGGTCTGGAACAGCAGCTGGTGGGGATGTTGTGCAGATGGCACTGCTAGTAACCAAAAGAGATACCTTGCCCTCATCAATTTTCAGTGCCCAAAGAAGCCTAATTAACGAAGATTGGCATCCACTCAAGGACAAGCTCCTTATGCACCTTCCTAACTTCAGGTTGTCATGGTGGTCGATATCACTGAATAACAACTATAAATAGGTCTCTCCCCTAAAGGGCAGAGGAAGAGGGATGCTTATAACACTTCACTTTCAGCTTTGTGTCTGCTCTTTTCCCTTCCCTCCCGCTCACCCTAAACCCTGCATTTACCTCTCCTGGAAAATAGTACACTCTGCTTGATTGATCATTTTCTCTCCTAGCTGCTTTCTCTCCCGGGCACACAACATCCAATGCAGCAAGAGCTATTGCAACTCTGACTGGCAAACGGCAGTCTGGAAGAAGGTGTGGTAGCTTGAAGCACTTCATTAAACATTGAAACATGGCTGTCACCTGTTAATGTGAAAGGAATCAAATCAAGAATAAAAAATGTGTATCATGTGCCCTAAGATTTCACTCAGACAAAATATGCATGTTCAAGTGAGAGTGGCATCCACTTACAGTAGGCCTGAATTTGGTTAGCCCTGAGGTCGAGCAGGGCAATTACAATGGTTAACTGTATGGCAGGAGTAAGTTCTGGCATGCCCCAAAGGCATGTAACCACATGTTCTGGGTGGCTCTAGCCTGTGACTGCCAGATGCTGGGAGTGGACGACAGGATGAATCACTCAATAATTGCCCTGTTCTGTTCATTCCCTCTGAAGCATCTGGCATTGGCAACGGTCAGAAGACAGGATACTGGGCTAGATGGATCATTGGTCTGACCCAGTATGGCCGTTCTTAAGGTCTTTATATCAGAGTTTACCCTTAAACTCAAGCTCAGCAAGGGGCTTCTGGAAAGGTGTGGGGGGGGAACAAAACCCAAACCTGGGCTTCCCTCTGTAAGAGACAGTCCCTTCCCGGAAAGGAGAAGAGCGAGACAGCAATATTGGGGTGAAGCTGTCTGTTCCAATGGACTATGAACTGAGAGTCTATTAATTGGATGTAAGAATTCAACTCCCAGACTTTTACCTTCTGTAACAGAAGTTTCCTGACCCTTAGTGGCATAGTGTTCCCAGAGCTTGTGTCTGGAAAATAAGAGGAAAGGTTTTTGCTTTATTTTTTCCAGTTTCTCTATTTTTTCTTAAAGGGACACTATACACTTGCACTCTAGTCGGTTTTTTAAAAATAATCTATTCAAAGTAAATTTGCCCCAGACTGTCCCCTGCCAATTTTTTTATAGTTGCATAAGGTCAGATTTACAATGGAATTTAGGTGCCTCAATATGCAGATACGCACCTCGTGGGATTCACAAAAGCATCCAGGCAGGTTAGGTGCCTGACTGCCAATAACTTGAAGACTTAAAATCCGGCCCTGTGTGACTCTGAAATCACAAGACGTGAAGTCAATGGAAGTTGGGTGCCTGGGCACTTTTGTAAATTCCACTAGGCACTTATCTACATCTTTAGGCACCTAAATACCTTTGAAAATCTGTCCTCCATATTTGTATTATTGAAGTGTTGCTGTGAAAGAGACTGTCACAAAGAGAAGAAACTGTATAGACTGACCATGTTGGGGATAGTCTGAAATGCCCTATACACCAGGCCCCATCAAAATGCATGAAATAAACAAACTGAAAAAAACAAAGCTTTTTCCCCTGATCTCTTGTCATGGTTTTAGATGTTCTGCGTAAGAGCATTAGGTACATTTTTTTTTTAAAAAAGACAGAAGTGTGATTTGTAAGTTATCATTGCCTCCTTGAATACTACATTGTTTAAATTCAAAGACAATGAAAATATCTCTGATTTGGTTGTTTCAGCAGCTGCCCACATGTCCCTGGTAACGAAGGATCCTTCACACTCTGGAAAGGAGAGAGAGCAAGGTGGGGTTAACTGACTTGGACATACCAAAGATCAGAGGAGGGGACATTGGAGATGCTGAGATTATTGCTTATATAGTTGCCAAAACCAGAAGACGAGGTGTGGGTTGGCATACATTTAACCATTGACTTTAGGGATTCTGGGACACAATGACTTGCTGCCAAAGGATATAATGAAAACGAATAAGTCCATTTCTTAGGCTGTCTAATAATATGAGAGGGGTCATTCAAAATTACTGGCATTAAAGTTTAGAATAAGTACAAAGAAAATAGGGGCCAGATTGTTAAAGGTATTTAGGCACCTAAAGATGCAGCTAGGTACCTAGTGGGGTTTTCAAAAGGGCCTAAGTAGGTTAGGTGCCTGACTCCCATTGATTTCAATAGACATGAAGTATCTGGACACATCTGAAAATCCCATTAGATGCCTACCTGCATTTTTAGATCCCTAAATACCTTTAAAACTCTGGCCCAAGGTATATACACAGCAGGTGGAATCCACTGCTGCAGAAGGTGACTATAGCTAGGTTTTTTTAAAGGGTTGAATAATTTGCTTTATGGCCAATGCTATTTGTACATATGCTTGTTAAGATAAGGATAATCAAATCTCAAGCTCAGGGGCATAAGCTGATCATTTCTGTAGTTACTAAGGGGGTTTTCCCTTGTGTACCATGGTACACATTTAGCTAAGTGCAGTAAAGGGATTTCTGGACACTGCCAGAGGCGGGATACAGGTCTCCATGCAATGGTCTGAGCCAGTATAACAAATCCTGTTTTCCAAATTTTTGGTATGTAAATCTTAGCATGCCATACTGCAAAATTGGTCTATTCTCTTGGACTATGATACAGAAAGCAAGTAATAGATACCTGTAATTTACAAGAAGGGTGTGTGGGGTTTGTTTTTGTTTGTTTTTACAAATGCTTGTTGATAGGGCATTGTTTTTTCAAATCCAAAACCAGAAGTGATTTGGCCTTGGCTTTTATTTTTATATGAACCAAGTGCTGCAGGATGGTTTGGATAAAAGGTTTCAGTTTTGTTACATCCCAATAAAGAGCAAACTGGGATGGATTTGGTTTTGAAAAATATTGCTACAGTCAAATTTTGGGTTTGCAAACCCAATTCCTGGTGGCATTTTGAACCTGGGTTCAGTTTTATCAGAAACACCAAAGTTCAGGAGTGAGAAGGATTGGAGTGTGGCCCAGGTCTACATATCAGGAAATCATCCATCCTTCCTTCCTTCCAGTGATGACACAACCTATGAGCTGCACTTACCTGGATTTTATTTTATATGTGGCTGCAAGTTGCTCTCCCTTCTACAAAATGCACTGTCTCTTTCACGGCTGGAACAAAGCAATCAGCGTGTTTTTACCTGTACGCTCAACTGTCCTTCATTCTAGAGCCACTGTTTTTTGCTCTCCCTCACACACCAGACAATATCTCACTTTGACTATTGTAAATTATTTAAATCATAAACACTGGATCCTGAAGCTGAACTGATACATGCAGACAGTGCTTAAACCAAGGGAGTGGGTGTTGGAGCTCCAGGGTTCTCTTCTTGGGTCTGGTACTGCGCCGTTGTGTGATGATGGGGTAAGGGCAAGTAATTTAGACCCAAATTTTCAAAAGTGGCCACTAAATTTGCTTGTCCAATTTCTGAGACTGCAATAACAGTCTATTTTTAGGACCACAAGGCCAATCTCGGTTTCAGGTTAACCACTTCAAAAATAGAGACACCCAAAATTAGTGACAACTTTTTTTAAAATTTAGCTGTTAACCTCTCAGGGCCTCAGTAGTTAATATTAGTCTGTGTAAAGCTTTGAGATCCTGTGGGAATACCTGTCCTGCGGGATAACAGCAAAGTCATGCTTTGTTGTTAATAATGTTATAGAAATTCACTTTGCAGTATTTTAAGCATCTTGTATAACTCTCTGGACTTGAAAAGCTGTCGGCCAAGTCTGTTGTCTGTGATGGAGGGAGTGGTCAGTCTTGGTTAGCTTCTCAAAGTGTTTCCCTCTGGCCGCCGGTGTCACTCTGATCTTGACAAAGGGGGATATTGGTAATTCTAATCCCTTGACTCTTCCAGAACCACATGTCCACAACTGCTGCTGGAGCACTGGTGCTGAGGGCAGATGTGAATGTTGGCAGTGGCTGGAAAGGAATGTAACTGAAAGGAGGCAGATATTGGAGTTATATAATTAAATAAAATGCTAATGGATCAGCTGTGAAGCCTGGAACTACTTTGCTTTTGCTGGTGGTGATGATAACCCTGAGTACAAAGGCTATCCCTACCGCCCCTGGATCGCACTCTGTGCCACATACTGCAACCAAGCTGTCCCCACAACAGCACTTCTGCTTTAAGGATGCGAAGAGAATTAGAGTCAGTATTTGACATGGAGATGACACCATGTCTGCGAAAGATTAGCAGAGAGAACTTGCACAGCATGGCTCTTGAGCACTTCTAGCCTCAGATTCTCACGGATGGAAAAATTAATCACAGCTATTTTACTTCTAAAAAGAACAAAGCGCTAGAAATAATCCTGTACAGAATAATCCTGCTCTGCTCCCTGAGGATGGACTAGATGTAATAAGGTCTTTCCCATCTCTAATGTCTGTGATAAAACCAGAAACCTTTGTGGGGGATTAGCTGACATAGTGATATTCTAATGCTCGCTATAATTCACTTTTTATTCACAAAACCTGACATCTGGTCACAAAATGAGCTTTCGCAGTGTGTGGTCTCCTCTGAGAGATTTCTTCCTTGGATGTCAGGTCTTTGGGCACTGATGATTAGGACTGAGAGACAATGGTAACAATATCAATCTGTATGTGGTGTCTTCCATCCATATTTTTTTTAAGAACACCAAATACAAGGTGTAAGGTAGAAAAGGGTATCTGAAGTCAGGAAATGAGACCTGTATTTTGTTCTCGCAGTATAACCTGGATTAAATTATTTAACCTCTCTGCTACAGTTTTCTCAACTGTAAAATGGAGAGAATATCCCATTCTACCTCCCCTTAGTGAAGTGCTTTGAGATGAAAGTTGCTGTCGAGGGACTTTTCTTCACTGCAGTGTTAGCTTGAGGTATCTGCACTGAGTTAACCCCCCAATTTAGCCTAGCTCAAGTGAGAGAGGTCACCCTGCACAACAACACTTGAGCTGCAGAGTGTTTGTATTAGCAGCAGACAGTGCTGAGTGCCCACTGCCTTAGTAGTGTCAGCATCAGCAGGACTCCAGCTGTAACCCAGACCCCCTGCTGGGCAGTCAGCGTGAGTTTAAAGCACCACTTTGCTCAATCTAGACATGTGTGCGTGCAGATGGGAGTTGGGCTGGGGTGCCAGTCAAGTTGCACCTCAAGCTAACACTGCAGTGACGACAAGTCCACTGTGCCAAATGTCATTATATCCGTAACACTTTAATCACTGCAGTTTCCAAGCAGCTAACACCTGGGACCGGGTGGGGAGCCGGTCAGCTGAGGAAGCATGTCCCAGGTTTGTAAGAGGACTTTCTGTAGGTAGAGTTGCACTCCCCGGGCCTGACCAGTGCCCACTGAAGTCAATGGAAAGATTCCCACTGACTTGGGTGAGTGTTGGATTGGGTCTCATGTCGGGAACAGTTTTTGCAGACTGCAAGGTCATCAGTAGGATTAGCCAGAAAACAAGAATTTTGTTTCATGAAAATTTTTGAGATTTGTTTTTGTTCCAATGTGGAATTAAAATGAGGCCTTTTGAAAATGTTCACAAAACACCCTACAGGAGACCCACCCCAGAATAGCCCACTGGTCAGGACACTCATCTGGGATTGGAAGACCCACATTCAAGTCCCTGCCCTGAGTCGGGCACTGAGCTATTGTGATGTGTCTCGTATCTTATTAGACTTGAGCACTCATTGTCAGATGATGTCATTATTGTAATGGAAGGGAACTAGCAGAGCAGGAGCAGATTGTGGGAGGGTCAGGCATCTTAGAGGTGGCCTGGGTGCAGGAGGTAGTGGGAGGGTGTGTGTGATGGGTTGGATCACAGAAACCCCATTGGGGCTGCCAACTGATGTGCCAAGACTACTTCTGCCCTTGCTTTCCTGCCCTGGCAGCTTAGGACTTCAGTGCCCTGCCTGGTTTGAGCCAGACCTGCTAGCCTGCTGCAAACCCAGACCCAGGGTCTGAACCATGTCCCATAACAGCTGTAGGCTTGACTGAAAGCAACTTACAGAAGTGTTCCTGTCTTTAACACTCAGATGTCCAACTCCCAATGGGGTCCAAACCCCAAATAAATCCGTTTTACCCTGTATAAAGTTTATACAGGGTAAACTCATAAATTGTTCACCCTCTATAACACTGATAGAGAGATATGCACAGCTGTTTGCTCCCCCCCCCCCCCCAGGTATTAATACATACTCTGGGTTAATTAATAAGTAAAAAGTGATTTTATTAAATACAGAAAGTAGGATTTAAGTGGTTCCAAGTAGTAACAGACAGAACAAAGTGAATTACCAAGTAAAATAAAATAGAACATGCAAGTCTATGTCTAAGAAACTGAATACAAATAAAACCTCACCAGTTCCAGTAAGCTTCCTTTTACAGACTAGTCTCCTGCTAGTCTGGGTCCAGCAATCACTCACATCCCCTGTAGTTACTGTCCTTTGTTCCAGTTTCTTTCAGGTATGCTTGGGGGTGGAGAGGCTATCTCTTTAGCTAGATGAAGACAAAATGGAGGGGTCTCCCAGGAGTTTAAGTAGACTTTGTCTTGTGGGTGGAGACCCCCTCCTCTCTCCTATGCAAAGTCCAGCTCCAAGATGGAGTTTTGGAGTTTCCATGCATGACTCAGTTTTTACCAGCCAAGCCACATTCCTGGGAAGGCTCAGATGTGGATTGGCATCTTCAAGTTCATTGTTGGCTTAAGTGGTTTTTGATTGGGCACTTCATTTGCACTTTTCTCAAGAAGCTGACCAAACGCTCTATTAGGCTAGTTAAATCAAGCCAGTACACAGCCAATATTCATAACTTCAAATACAAAAATGATACATGCATACAAATAGGATGACTACATTCAGTAGATCATAACCTTTACATAGATATGTTACATGGCATATGTAGCCTAAAACATATTCCAGTTATGTCACATATACAATCATAAGCATATTCCATAAAGCCTTATGGGGGCACCATCACATGTGACCCTAGGCACCACTACAAAGATATATACAAAGTATACCTTGTGAGGTATCATTTAAAAACTAATAACACACTGGTCAATAATATCATGGTAAAATGTATGTGACAATGCTATGTGTGGAATTATGGATACTCACTGATATTGTGCTTTAAAATCAGTCACTAAAAGGTGTTTAAACTAGGCATGTCAGAGGGAGTTGATAAACAGGTTTCTCAAGATAAAGGAAAGAGGCCAACACTTCAAGGTGTGGCCAAATTTAATGGGCTGTTCATTTGTATCAGAGGTTGCAGGAAGGGAACACTAACATTGTAAAATTACAGCAAAAAGCATCACATTGGAACACACCAGGGGACATCTTAATCAAGGTGGGGTCAGCCCCCCGGAGGAGACAGGAAATTAAACCCGAGGGGATCAATTTAACCCTTGAAACCAAGGCAGACTTTGAGATATGAGGACTCCTTGAAAGATTTTGGATTATCCATCCCCTGAGGAGACAAGGAAAACCATGGACTCAGTGGGGATCTTAGCTAAGAGTTAGCCAGCTATTGCTGGGAAAGGAAGGTTGGTGGGGAAACTACCTTGAATAAAGACTGTGGCTTGTTAAGTTAGGTCTTGGCCATTAGAAAGCATGTTTTTACTTTTGTTTGTTTGTAACCATTTCTACCTTTATTCCTTTTACTTGGTATCACTTAACCCATGTCCTTTTGTTAATAAACTTGTTTTATTTTTCCTATAAACCAACTCAGTGTGCTGTGTTAGAAGGGAAGGGTATGTTTACCCAAGTTAAGTTCATACATTGTAATATACTGACTCTTTAAAAGAGCAATGAACATAATATCTTTTCTGACTATCCAGTGATAGGGGCTGTGCATGGCAGAGAAACATCTCTGAGGAGCTCAGGGGCTGGAGTTCACTGATTGTTACCTGCTAGGCAAGGTTTGGGCTAGTAGAGCCTTGAGGGGCTTGCGGGTAAGGAAGACAGACCAGTGCGGCAGGGAGCTGACACACAGTCTAACTCCAGTATAGTTCATTCTTGCTGAGACAGAGAGGTAACACAGTGGCTCACCATTCTGGGTTTCCCCGCCAGCATGTTACACAGGAATTGGCACTTGTTGGGAGCACCAGGCTAATTTTATAGAGGCGGGAGGTGATAGTGTGGGAGGGCCCAGGAGCTGTGAACTAGTAGATTTGTCTTTAGTGCATTTTGCTGAGTATGATTATCATTGCCAGCACTTTTGTTAGGATTTATAGAAATCTGTCTGAAAGACACTCTCTCACCCAGGATAAAACTGCTCTCAATATATATATAATATGAGTTATTGGGTTATATTAGAGACATGTCAGGTTCCAGTTATATGGTCTGATTTATTAGAAGCGCTAATTTTTTCATAATTAGATCTAACCATGTGTTGTAATAAACTCCCAGCCCCCAATTTGCCCAGAATTAGGGAGGCAGACAACACAGAATTCCAGCACCAACACTTATTATACTGATTTGTATACATTACTATGCAGCCACATACATACAACCCCAATTTCCCATACAAAGAAGAGAGTACCTCCAGGTGACCTTACACACATAACTTGGGTAATCTTGAAAATAAGAGGAAGATTAAGGCTTGTAGGAGGCATCCATGCAGTTGCCTCTGAAGGGAAGGGTGGATTTTGAAAAAATTAAATAAGTGCTGTGACAGACCCAGACCAGTGGGGTACAGGAGTCTGGTAGAGGGCAAATATACTGGTCACTGGATGAGTAGTTTTCTGTTCCCTGAGTGACCAGAGAAGGGGCTGTACTAGAGTAATCAGGATCCTGCTAGAACCAGTTAAGGCAGGCAGGCTAATTAGGACACCTGGAGCCAATTAAGAAGAAGCTTCTAGAATCAATTAAGGCAGGCTAATCGGGGCACCTGGGTTTTAAAAAGGAGCTCACTTCAGTTTGTGGTGCAAGTGTGAGGAGCTGGGAGCAAGAGGCGCAAGGAGCTGAGAGTGAGAGGGTGTGCTGCTGGAGGACTGAGGAGCACAAGCGTTATCAGACACCAGGAGGAAGGTCCTGTGGTGAGAATAAGGAAGGTGTTTGGAGGAGGCCATGGGGAAGTAGCCCAGGGAGTTGTAGCTGTCATGCAGCTGTTACAGGAGGCACTATAGACAGCTGCAGTCCACAGGGCCCTGGGCTGGAACCCGGAGTAGAGGGCGGGCCCAGGTTCCCCCCAAACTTCCCAATTGACCTGGACTGTGGGTTCTTACAGAGGGGAAGGTCTCTGGGCTGTTCCCCAACCCACATGGTGAATCTCTGAGGCAAGAAAATCCGCCAATAAGCGCAGGACCCACCAAGATAGAGGAGGAACTTTGTCACAGTGCTTTGTGAAATCATCTAAAATACACAGCAATTTACCTACTGAAGCATCTCGTCAAAGAGGGCAGCTAGAAATGCAGTCAGGAGGCCAAAAGCAATAAGTGGCTCTTTTGTGAAGGGAAGGAATGGACTGATGGATGGCTCAGCAAGACTAATGGCTCAAGCAACTTGGAAGACTTTTCTATCTGAATTTGCAGTGCTTTATTCCTTTCAGGTAATTGAAAGTCTTGGTCTATGTACATGTCTCAACTTATATGAGGAGGATGTACAGCATTCTTACATGCTGTCCTAAATACGGAAGCTTTCCTGAAATGGGTCCTTAATGAGGATTATAGTGCTTGGCCACGTTTATGAAGTGCTGGGGGATCAGTGGATAAGAAGCGGCATAACTATTTTTAATGATACTCTCACTTTTTCCCTCTTAACTCATTGATCTTTTTGTCCCTTTATTCATTGATGGAATGTCTTGCAGCCAACCTCATATTGGAGAGATCTTTCCTGGGCAAGCTCCCCCCTTCATCCCTCATTGCTTGGGTCTCAACATTTCATTTCCGTAGACCGCACGCGGGTCACAGAACCTCTGGAGTAAGACAATGCTATAGAATAGTCTTGTAAAATTTTACTTCTCTGATCACCTGGGGAGAGTGATTATTTTGACAAGAAATAAAATATAATTCTTATTATTTGTAATCGTACACATGAGTAAATATGGGCAGGTATATTTTGCATCTGGGCTGATAAATTTTCATGAAGATTTTTCCAAGCTGTTGTTCTAACATTATGCTAACTATAGACTAATATGAGCTAGACTGTAGACTAAGAGCTACTAGAGCTCCAACAATTAGAGCTCAGACAGCCAACTAATCAGTGTCTTCAGGGAGTTTTTATAAAATGCCTGAGGAGGAAAAATAAATCCTCTTGGCATGTTGATCATATGTTCATTGCTGAAGCATCAGCCTCTTCACCCAGTGCTGGCAGTACAGACCCCTATCTTTGTCTATTCACCCAATACCCAGAAGGATTCAGCACATCTAAAACTATGCACGGAATTAGTTCCATGATGAACGACACATTTTGTACAAAGGATCTGTCACCTCCACTAAATTGTTTCATTTTTGATTGAGGAAGATCTCCAATTTTATCTGTGACACTATGACAACTGTATAATAACCTTCCTCTAATCAGATACATAGAAATGGCAAAATACCCTGCTGCTTTAAGAGAGCATCTAAGATCACAGTGAAAAAAAATAAAGATTTGCAGTTCTTACAATTGCCTCAAAAGATTAAGCTTCCATCACAATACTGACACTTAAGGCACATGGTAGAAAGCCTATTAGGCAACCAAATTAATCACTAATGTAAAAATCAATGCTAGAGCAATAACAGTGAGTTTACTCTCCAGCTAAGTGGTGTGAACTCTCATCTGCAGCAGCATGCAAAAGAAAAACCAGTCCCATATGGCTTTCTGTGAAGGCTTTTCTGAATTCCCAAGTGAGGAGCTAATTTTAACTACACTTTATTAGTTAACTTACATCCTTTACAAAAATCTTTATCAAAGCACTGTGCAAGCAGCTCACCCAGAGAATTAGGAAACTGAAAAGAAGGCTGTTGGCTCCCTCTAGTGTTGGCTTCTGCAAACAAGGTCAGTTCTTTTCTCCTTGAAAAAATAACATCTCTTTAGCACTGGTTTGACATTGCAGGCTATTCTAAAAGGCAGTGAAAAGGGAAATGTGCATGTTCATGAAATGGGAGTTTATCCCAGGGTTGCGTAGATTGAGGTGGCAAAGGTATTTTGAATAAACTGTGTCAATTCTGGGAAGGACAACTGAGAATGTGACCATATGTAGTGAAGGGCAATTAAACCAAAACAAGGCTTGGGGTGGAGTTAGGATGAGGAGGATGAGGTTCTTTAATATTTGGAGCTGGGCTTGGCCTCCACAGCAATGCAAAAAGGCTGGGTGGAATTAACAATGCTGAAAGGAAATGGACCGGTGAATGCTCATTGGATGTTCAGAGAGGTATTTAATTGGAAAACAAGAATTCGCAAAATCATGTTGATGGAATTTAAGCCAAAATTTCAAATGCACAAAGTAATTGCCTACATCTGTATCATTGTTCCTTGATAAAAATGGCCTCATTTTCAGAAGTGCAGCTTCCACTAAATTCAATAGGAGCTGCTGGTGCTCAGCACCTGCGGCCATTGGGTGTATAACTTTAGGCTTTAGAGTCTCAAAATGTTGGCCTTGGCCTCTAATCAGGTTAAGCAGAATTTCTCTATGGAACCTGCCCCAGTGAACCAAAGGGAGAACATGTTCATCAGGGAGCCAAATTAGCATATTGAATCAGGCTTATTCAGGCTCCTGCCTTTCAATCAGTTTGCCCCTGAAACAATTAATTTAGATCAGGCTACAGAAGTGGTTTTCTAAATGTGCACTCTAGCATATTTCTTATAACTGCTGCGCTTGTCTCCTTTAATGGACACCTGATCTGCTTATCCTATTTGCTGCTGTGGGCCAGGCATGGGAGGTATTAGGAGACGGTAGAAGAACTGGGGCAGAAAACTGTTCCAGGACAAATTTCTTTCTCCCTTCCCTCTCCTATTCCCTTCTGTCTCCTCATTGCTCCCTGTGTTTTCTTTACATATGTCCATTTCCCTTCATCTCTCCTTATTTTTACTCTGCCACTTTTTCCTTTCAATTTTCTTTCACGTGCTCTATAAAGTACAACTATTAGACAGCCCCCCCCCCCCCCGGCCAATCACTTTTTGGCTCAGGTTTTAAACCCCATTCTCTCACCCTCTTTTAAAAAGATGAAAGCAAACTCAGAACCAAGCACTCTGATGACTTCCAATTTATTTTATCCACAATAGGGGTACAAAAATAATTGCATGATTCATTGGGATATTAAGAGGGTGTATCAGTGCCAGTACTTGGTCTCTGGTGAACAAGGAATTAATATTAGCTCTGATTCATCTTTCTTCCCTTTGCACACATGCTGGGGGCAGGGCTAATGAGTGTATGCTAGAAAGAGGGAGGAGAAAAGAGAATGCCTTTGCGAGAGTGCAGTGGGACTCCATACGTAGGCTCATAGGACTGAATTGAACCCCAAGCTGAAGAATTTTCTGTTTCTACATATGTTAACTTCTTCTTTCTGGTTCTAAATGTTTTCCCTAGAGGAAAAGATCCTGTTGGCTGCAATTGTTATTTGCTAACCTCCTGGTTGATAGTCACATACAAGAGTCACATGGCTACAGTCGGTTTCTTTCCTTTAGAAATCACAGTACGGGTTTCACCTCATCTTTGAAAGTGTTTGCACATCGGGTAGTTTGATATGAGTTTCTCAACTAGTAAATTATCCTTCGTTAATATCATGTCATTCTCTTGATGAAGGATTGAGTCAACACTGTAGTGAGCGACAAAGAGCCCTGTGGTATCTTAAAGACTAACAGACGTATTGGAGCATAAGCTTTCGTGGGTATTAGTCTGACGAAGTGGGTATTCACCCACGAAAGCTTATGCTCCAATACGTCTGTTAGTCTTTAAGGTGCCACAGGACTCTTTGTCGCTTTTTACAGATCCAGACTAACACGGCTACCCCTCTGATACTTAACACTGTAGTGGTTTAGATTTATTTATTTATTTATTTTTGCTGGTAATATGTGCTCTCAATATGCAGTTTTCTTAATCTCTCTTCCTCTTACATTCCTAATAAATGAGGGCTGGAGTTAAAAGGAACTGTACATTTGGGGCTATTAATGGAAAAAAACCCACTTCCCCAAATAATTTCCCCCACTGATTTCTCGATCTCTCCTCCTACCTTTTTCTTGCTGTAAAACCTTTTTGATGTCTAGTATGGTTGTCATAGGCCATTTCCCCCCTGCTGTGTTGAGTCAGGACTTCAGACAGCAGTGCCTCCTCTCAGTAGGGAGAATCAGCTGTCAAATGATAAGGGGTATGTAGCTTCCACTCATCAGATCCACCTCCTACACTAATGGATGCTATTCCTAGCCTTAAGACCTGGTCCACACTACCCCCCCCACTTCGGACTAAGGTACGCAAATTCAGCTACGTTAATAACGTAGCTGAATTCGAAGTACCTTAGTCCGAACTTACCGCGGGTCCAGACGCGGCAGGCAGGCTCCCCCGTCGATGCTGCGTACTCCTCTCGCTGAGCTGGAGTACCGGCGTCGACGGCAAGCACTTCCGGGATTGATTTATCGCGTCTAGACAAGACGCGATAAATCGATCCCAGAACATCGATTGCCTGCCGTCGGACCCGGAGGTAAGTGTAGACGTAGGCAGATAAACTACTCTACTGCGCTGTGATATACCCTATCTTGGGTTGACATTTTAAATTGTCCAAAGTGGATGAAGGGTGGCAGGAGGGTAATTTTAACCTCTAACTATTTTATGTAAGATGGTTGTTGAAAGGAAGCACAGAACAGAGTCAAAGAAATGATACAAACTGAGTTTTCCTAAACTCAAATGTCTGTCCGTTTCCTTAAGGGCTTAGAGAGATTCTGACCCCAGGTGTGAGAACCTGTCCCCTCCAGGATCTCACCTGGTCTTCTTCAGGCTTACTGGGCTCCCATTCAAGCCACTGGCAATGTGCTCCCTGTTATACCTTTCCTGGAAGGTGTCTTCTTAGTGGCCATTACTTCGGCCAGAAGGATTTTGGAGATCTGTGCCCTCACTTTGGAGCCGCCGAACATGGTTTTCTTTAAGGATAAAGTGCAGTTGAGTCCTCACCTTTGCTTTCCTTCCAAAGATGGTCTCCCAGTTTCATAGTAATCAAGCTATCTTCCTGCCGGTTTTCTATCTGAAGCCGCATGTGAACAGGGAAGAGCAGAGACTCCACTTGTTGGACATTAGGCGTTGCACTAGATTTCTACATCGAAAGGACCAAACCATTCCGGAAATCCAGCCAGTTGTTTGTAGCGGTTGCAGACAGGATGAAAGGTCTCCCTATCTCAGGTCAGAGAATCTCATTGTGGATCATGTCATAGATCCGCCCATGCTATGAGCTGGCGAGTGTTCCGCCCCCGCCTATCCTAGCTGCTCACTCTACAAGGGCACAAGCATCTTCAGTGGCGTTTCTAACACAGGTCGCTATTCAGGACATTTACAGAGGAGCAATTTGGTCATCAGTGCACACGTTTTCATCTGATTACTCCATCACTCAGCAGGCCAGGGACAATGCTGGATTTGGCCAAGCCATGTTGCAGTCAGCATGTCCGTAAACTCCGAGCCCACCACCGATTCAACTGTTTGGGAGTCACCTACATTGGAATGAACGTGTGCCAGGACTTGAAAAATAAAAAACAGTTGCTAACCTTTCTGTAACTGTTGTTCTTCGAGATGTGTTGCAAATGTCTATTCCGTGACCTGCGCTCCTACCCCTCTTTTGGAGTTGGCCGGAAAGAAGGAACTGAGGGGGTGCAGGGTCAGCTGGGCCCTTTATACTGGCGCTTTGGACACGTGCACCAGAGGGTGCCAGAGCCAACCCGATGGATACTACTGAGGGAAAAATTTCCAGCAACTGTGCTTGGGGCATGCACACACCTACGTTGGAATGGACATGTGAAACACACCTCGAAGAACAATGGTTACGGGAAGGTTAGTAACCGTTTTTTTGGAGTGAGACATAAAACTGAATGCCTATTTGCCACTGAGCAGAATCACAAGTACCAAAGATTTTTCATCCATTGAAAGGAACCAACAGTATGTGTGAGTGATGCCCTTCTAATGTCCCAAGTAAGATAGGGAATATGCTGTATAAAAACTTTCTCCCTTTGTTGAGAAAAGTCTGTCAGCGTACGTGTTTGCTACAGAGTTAACTCAGGTGATTGGCACCTGGGTCTGGGCACCTGGATTCGTCTAGTCCAGGTGTGAGCAGCCACAATGCTAAGCCATACCCAAATAACTGTGACCTTACTGGTGCTAAACTCACCCGTGTGTATCACTAGGATTTCTAGGGGACAGAGCTTATCACTTTTTGTTTTGCAGGATCCTGTCGCTGGGAGTGGTCAGTGCCAAATGCTTCAGAGGAAGGTGCAAGAAATCTGACCGTGAACAATTATTATATAAGTATAACCTGCTTGTAATGGAAATATCTTCCTAGCTCTTGTCAGTTAGTAGTTGACTGATGCCCTGAAGCATGAGGATGTACATCCTGTATTTTTATCCTATCTAATGTCACTGTGGATGTTCTCATTATCATTATAAATGTCTACGCTTTTCTTGAATGCCACTAACCTATTGGCCTAATGTAGGGCCGGCTCTAACTTTTTTGCCACCCCAGGCAAAAAAGAAGAGCATCGCCCCGCCGTAACACCCCCCCCCAGCGCCGCCCCGCCCTGCCCAAACCCCTCCCTCCCCCCAGCGCCGCGCCGGGCCGTTCAACCCCCCCCCCCCCGAGCGCCTCGCCGGGCCGCCCAAACCCCTGCCCCCGCGAGCCCGCACTGGGCCGGCCAAATCCGCGGAGCGGGAGTGCCGCACCGCCCAAACCCCCGCCCCCCTGAGCGCCGTGCCGCCCAAACCCCCGGTGCGCCACGCCGCCCAAACCCCCGCCCCCCCCAGCGCAGCGCCGCGCCGCCCAACCCCCCGCCCCGAGCACTGGGCCGGGCCGCTCAAACCCCCACCAGCGCCGCGCCGGGCCGCCCAAACCCCCGCTCCCTCCCAGCGCCACGCCACCGAAGCCCCCGCCCCCCCTGGCCGAAACAAAAACAAAAAACCCAAAAACCCCTCGAGCGCTGCCCCACCGAACAAAAACAAAACAAAAAAACACCACGAGCGCCCCCCGCCAGCCCAACATTGGCCACCCCTTCTAGGGTGCCGCCCCAAGCACGTGCTTGGTCGGCTGGTGCCTGGAGCCGGCCCTGGCCTAATGAAAGAGGCCACTAGCTTTGTTCACCCTATGGTGCAAATGTGTGTTAGGAAGTACTAGGTGCTACCAGGAACTGTATTACTTGGAGATGTCCAAGGGATTTCAGCTTAACTATCCTTGTAGGGTATATGTCTACAGTGCAGCTGGGAGCAAGTTTCCTAACCCCAGTAGCCAGACTTGTGCTAGAGGTGCTCAAGCAAGCATGTTAAAACCAGTAGTGTGGACATAGAGCTTTGGGTTGGAGCTCAGGTTCTACAGCTCACCCAAGTCCCTAGGGTTGAGAGTCTGAGTTCCAGCAAGAGTTCCAATGAGCACACTGCTACTTTTAGCATGCTAGCTCAAGCCTTGTTAGTGGTGGTCTGTCTAACTTGGGCTGGAGGCTCTCTCCCTCCTGGATTATAGACATACTCTTTGTTAGAGAGTTTTCCCCTAAAATTTAACCTAAATCTCCCTTGCTGCAGATTAAGCCCATTGCTCTTGTCCTACCTCCAGTGGACATGGAGAGCAATTGATCATCATCCTCTCCATAACAGCCCTTAACATATTTGAAGACTGATATCATGTCCCTTGCCAGTCTTCTTTTCTTAAGATTATACAAGCTCAGTTTTTTTTAACTGTTCCTACTTGGTCAGGTTTTCTAAACCTTTTATAATTTTTGTGGGTCTCCTATGGACTCTGTCCAATTTATCCACAGCTTTCTTAAAATGTGGTGCCCAGAGCTCACCATTCCTGAGCAGAGTGGGATAATTACCTCCCATGTCTTACATACAACACTCCTGTTAATACAAGCCAGAATATTAACCTTTTTTGCAACTGTATCAAATTATTGACGCATATTCAATTTGTGATCCACCATCACCCTCAGATTCTTTTTAACAGTACTGCCACCTAGCCACTTATTCCCCATTTTGTAGCTGTGCATTTGATTTTTCCTTTCTAAATGAAAACTTTGCACTTGTCTTTATTAAATTTCTTCTTGTTGAATTCAGACCAGTTCTCCAATTTCTCAAGAGTGTTTTGAATTCTAATCCCGTCCTCCAAGGTGCTTGCAACCAGTCCCATCTTGGTGTCATCCATAAATTTTATATGCATACTCTCCACTCTATTACTCACGTCATTAATGAAAATATTGAATAGTACCAGAGCTAAGACTCACCCCTAGATAAGCCCCCCCTGCCCCGAGTATGACAGCAAACCATAGATAATTACTCTTTCAACCAGTTTAGCACCCACCTTATAGTATTACATCTAGAGAACATTTCTCTAGTTTGCTTATGAGAATGTCATGTGGGACTGTGTCAAAAGTCTTACTAAAATAAAGCTATATCACATCTACTGCTTTCCCACATCCACTAGGGTAGTAATCCTGTCAACAAAGGAAATTAGGTTGGTTTGGATTATTTATTCTTGACAAATCCATATTGGCTATTCCTTACAATACTACAGCCCAATACATGCCCTGATAGAATTTGTTTAGGTCTCAAGGGGTTTACTTCCATGCCTTACACTCCTTCATCCTTTCCCTTTCACATCCTTTTCTGGGAAGGAAGGCTTCTTGTGGCTACTACTTGTACCCACTGGGTGGAGCAGCCTACTGCTTATTATGTGCTGTAAACATTTTCCCTTTCACTCCCTTTTTGGAAAAAAAGACTCCAGATCAAAAATCAAACTAAATTACAAGGAAAGTGGTCAGAGAGGATGGGTGACAGCATTTCAACAAGGACTTGTGTCTAGAAACCGCAGTGGCAAGAATCCAACCTTAGTGATCCATTGACATGTTCAAGCCAAACTCTGTAATGAAAAAAGAACAGGAGTACTTGTGGCACCTTAGAGACTAACAAATTTATTAGAGCATAAGCTTTTGTGGGCTACAACCCACTTCTTCGGATGCATATAGAGTGAAACATGTAGTGAGGAGATATATATACACACATACAGAGAGCATGAACAGGTGGGAGTTGTCTTACCAACTCTGAGAGGCCAATTAAGTAAGAGAAAAAAAACTTTTGAAGTGATAATCAAGATAGCTCAGTACAGACAGTTTGATAAGAAGCAAGTGTGAAAATACTTACAAGGGGAGATAGATTCAATGTTTGTAATGGCTCAGCCATTCCCAGTCTTTATTTAATCCTGAGTTGATTGTGTCTAGTTTGCATATCAATTCCAGCTCAGCAGTCTCTCGTTGGAGTCTGTTTTTGAAGTTTTTCTGTTTTAAGATAGCCACCCGCAGGTCTGTCATAGAATGGCCAGACAGGTTAAAGTGTTCTCCCACTGGTTTTTGAGTATTATGATTCCTGATGTCAGATTTGTGTCCATTAATTCTTTTGCGTAGAGACTGTCCGGTTTGGCCAATGTACATGGCAGAGGGGCATTGCTGGCACATGATGGCATATATCACATTGGTAGATGTGCAGGTGAACGAGCCCCTGATGGTATGGCTGATGTGATTAGGCCCTATGATGATGTCACTTGAATAGATATGTGGACAGAGTTGTTACAAGGATAGGTTCCTGGGTCAGTGTTTTTGTTCAGTGATGTGTGGTTGCTGGTGAGTATTTGCTTTAGGTTGGGGGGTTGTCTGTAAGCGAGGACAGGTCTGTCTCCCAAGATCTGTGAGAGTAAAGGATCATCTTTCAGGATAGGTTGTAGATCTCTGATGATGCGCTGGAGAGGTTTTAGTTGGGGGCTGAAGGTGACAGCTAGTGGTGTTCTGTTATTTTCTTTGTTGGCCCTGTCTTGTAGGAGGTGACTTCTGGGTACTCGTCTGGCTCTGTCAATCTGTTTTTTCACTTCAGCAGGTGGGTATTGTAGTTTTAAGAATGCTTGATAGAGATCTTGTAGGTGCTTGTCTCTATCTGAGGGATTGGAGCAAATGCGGTTATAGCTTAGAGCTTGGCTGTAGACAATGGATCGTGTGGTGTGTCCTGGATGGAAGCTGGAGGCATGTAGGTAAGTGTAGCGGTCAGTAGGTTTCCGGTATAGGGTGGTATTTATGTGACCCTCGCTTATTAGCACAGTAGTGTCCAGGAAATGGACCGCTTGTGTGGATTGATCTAGGCTGAGGTTGATAGTGGGATGGAAATTATTGAAATCATGGTGGAATTCCTCAAGGGCTTCTTTTCCATGGGTCCAGATGATGAAGATGTCATCAATGTAGCGCAAGTAGAGTAGGGGCGTTAGGGGACGAGAGCTAAGGAAGCGTTGTTCTAAGTCAGCCATAAAAATGTTGGCATACTGTGGGGCCATGCGGGTACCCATAGCAGTGCCGCTGACTTGAAGGTATATATTATCCCCAAATGTGAAATAGTTGTGGGTGAGGACAAAGTCACAGAGTTCAGCCACCAGGTCAGCCACGAAGATAGCTAGGAGTGCTGGTCGCACTACAAACAAAAGGATTCTGCGTGGACTCCTCCGGACGGTCGAAACAACAGACTGGATTTCTACATAGATTGCTTCCGTCAACGTGCAAAGGCTGAAATTGTGGAAAAGCAACATCACTTGCCCCATAACCTCAGCCATGCTGAACACAACGCCATCTACAGCCTCAGAAACAACCCTGACATCATTATCAAAAAGGCTGACAAAGGAGGTGCTGTCGTCATCATGAATAAATTGGAATATGACCAAGAGGCTGCTAGACAGCTCTCTAACACCACATTCTACAGGCCATTATCCTCTGATCCCACTGAGGATTACCTAAAGAAACTACACCATCTGCTAAAAAAACTCCCTGACAAAGCACAGGAACAAATCTGTACAGACACATGCCTAGAACCCCGACCAGGGACATACTATTTGCTACCCAAGATCCATAAACATGGAAATCCTGGACGCCCCATCATCTCAGGCATTGGCACCCTAACATCAGGCTTGTCTGGTTATGTGGACTCTCTCCTCAGACCCTACGCTACCAGCACTCCTAGCTATCTTCGAGACACCACTGACTTCCTGAGGAAACTACAATCCATCGGTGATCTTCCAGAAAACACCATCCTGGCCACTATGGACGTAGAAGCCCTCTACACCAATATTCCACACAAAGATGGACTACAAGCTATCAGGAACAGTATCCCCGATAATGTCACAGCTAACCTGGTGGCTGAACTCTGTGACTTTGTCCTCACCCACAACTATTTCACATTTGGGGACTATATATACCTTCAAGTCAGCGGCACTGCTATGGGTACCCGCATGGCCCCACAGTATGCCAACATTTTTATGGCTGACTTAGAACAACGCTTCCTTAGCTCTCGTCCCCTAACGCCCCTACTCTACTTGCGCTACATTGATGACATCTTCATCATCTGGACCCATGGAAAAGAAGCCCTTGAGGAATTCCACCATGATTTCAATAATTTCCATCCCACCATCAACCTCAGCCTAGATCAATCCACACAAGCGGTCCATTTCCTGGACACTACTGTGCTAATAAGCGATGGTCACATAAATACCACCCTATACCGGAAACCTACTGACCGCTACACTTACCTACATGCCTCCAGCTTCCATCCAGGACACACCACACGATCCATTGTCTACAGCCAAGCTCTAAGCTATAACCGCATTTGCTCCAATCCCTCAGATAGAGACAAGCACCTACAAGATCTCTATCAAGCATTCTTAAAACTACAATACCCACCTGCTGAAGTGAAAAAACAGATTGACAGAGCCAGACGAGTACCCAGAAGTCACCTCCTACAAGACAGGGCCAACCAATAAAATAACAGAACACCACTAGCTGTCACCTTCAGCCCCCAACTAAAACCTCTCCAGCGCATCATCAGAGATCTACAACCTATCCTGAAAGATGATCCTTTACTCTCACAGATCTTGGGAGACAGACCTGTCCTCGCTTACAGACAACCCCCCAACCTAAAGCAAATACTCACCAGCAACCACACATCACTGAACAAAAACACTGACCCAGGAACCTATCCTTGTAACAACTCTGTCCACATATCTATTCAAGTGACATCATCATAGGGCCTAATCACATCAGCCATACCATCAGGGGCTCGTTCACCTGCACATCTACCAATGTGATATATGCCATCATGTGCCAGCAATGCCCCTCTGCCATGTACATTGGCCAAACCGGACAGTCTCTACGCAAAAGAATTAATGGACACAAATCTGACATCAGGAATCATAATACTCAAAAACCAGTGGGAGAACACTTTAACCTGTCTGGCCATTCTATGACAGACCTGCGGGTGGCTATCTTAAAACAGAAAAACTTCAAAAACAGACTCCAACGAGAGACTGCTGAGCTGGAATTGATATGCAAACTAGACACAATCAACTCAGGATTAAATAAAGACTGGGAATGGCTGAGCCATTACAAACATTGAATCTATCTCCCCTTGTAAGTATTTTCACACTTGCTTCTTATCAAACTGTCTGTACTGAGCTATCTTGATTATCACTTCAAAAGTTTTTTTTCTCTTACTTAATTGGCCTCTCAGAGTTGGTAAGACAACTCCCACCTGTTCATGCTCTCTGTATGTGTGTATATATATCTCCTCACTACATGTTTCACTCTATATGCATCCGAAGAAGTGGGTTGTAGCCCACGAAAGCTTATGCTCTAATAAATTTGTTAGTCTCTAAGGTGCCACAAGTACTCCTGTTGTTTTTGCGGATACAGACTAACACGGCTGCTACTCTGAAATCTGTAATGAAAAGAGCTAGAAACTTTCCTATGTGGCAACAAAGGTGTAAATTGCCCTTGATGTTTTGATTTTTTCCTAAGTGGGACAAAGGAGATCGCAAAGCTCCATCTCTGTTAACCAGCCAGCTCTTCCCCAGTTTTAGCTTTCAAAGTGTGCACAAATGTGTGCTGGCAAAATTTTTAAACTCTGAACAAGGATATTAACCAGAGAAGGAATTCTTGACTGGCTGGTAGTGCATAGAGCTGCTCAGGATGATTTCAGCACAATATATTTGTGATGAAAAATGGCTATTTGACAAAAATATATAGTTTCACAGAACATTTTCAGTTTAGTAGACATTTTCCAGGTTTTTAACGAAAAATGGAAACTGGAAATTTTTACTGAAAATGTTGTTTTTTAAAAACTGAAAAAAAGTGGGTTTTTTTTTTTCAGTGATTTTTTTTTCCTCAAAATTATCTATGGAAAAATAACTGGGATTTTTTGTCAATCCCTAGCTCTGTTTATAGTGAAAACCAAAAACGGAGCCAAAACTCATGAAATTCTCCTCCTTCCTTCCACAGCAGCAAAGGGAAAAGACACTTCCTTACCTGCAACAATCAGTTGCAACCTGCAGAGGGAACTAAAAGGTCACTCACTAGGCTCTGCAGTCTCCTTTCCTTACTCTTCCCTCCAGAGCAGCACAAAGCCCAGGACAGGAGTTACCATACAAACAAATTACATCAAAACTGCTCCCAAACCATGATGTACCCACTTATCACCAATGGGAAACGCCCATCAGCGGAACATGAAGGCAGACACAAGCTCAATACAAGATCAATGGTAAGAAACCCATTTGTCATCTATAATGTCATCATGAGAGACACCCCATGCCTTGACTTGGTCTGTATTGCACTGTATGACACTGAAGGCCCAGGGTTCACTCATCTCATCCCCCAGATAATAGCCTGCTACAGACCCAGTCACAGAAAACAGAACAATGTAGTGGAGAAAGCCATCCTATTCTACTCTAGTTTCAAATACAGGAGAGGCTCCCTGAGCCCAGATCCTTCAGGTGCATCTTTCTACTCTGTTAATGCAGAGAGAAGTCCAAGGTGTGCATCCTGCTGATCTCCGGACCTGTAAAAAGGAGAGGTTTCCTAGCGAAGCTGGCAAAAATGCTACCTAATATGGTGTGACGCAGAGGCTCAATGGCAAAGGGGCCCCTGCTCTTTGCAAACAGCTATCTCTTTAGACCTGACAAACTCACTACACCAAACATGTCTTGCAGGATATTGATCCATAAACAGTAACATGTACGGTATCTACAGAAAGCTTGTAGCTTGTCAAGATTCATAATGATGGTGAAATATGTGCATGGGTAATATTTAAGGAATAATGTAATTATATTGAAAATATGTTTTCTGGCATTGGAGTAAAAGTTAGTCACCAGGGGATAATATGTTTTCGTGATGACCCATGCAAACAGGAGGATGTTTTCACCCTGCCCTGGTTAGCTGGTGAAGTAATACAAGGCTCAATTATTTAGCCTTGCTCCATCCCAAGACTTTCAATGGAAAACCATCAGAGACAACTGCAAACAATTGAAACTTCCTGCTTCCCTAGGCATCCGGGGCTCTCCACAGGGTCAGAGGCTGCTTGCCCTCAGCCTGGCTGTTTTCTGCCCTATGCTGGCTGCTGGCGACTGCTGTTGTCTCCCCACTTCCCCTCGCCACGGTGACCATGACCTCTCCTCTTCCTGCCCCTGTGCTGTCTCATGCTCCCTAGGCCTGCGTGTGTTTCAGAACCTTCTCAGGGACTTTCCCGCCTTCGGCCACTGCCTCTCCAGACTCTCACCCTCTCTCTGGCTCCACATGTCTGCCAGCAGCAGCGGGAGTGTGGGGGGATGCACGCTCAATCTTCAGCCCACTTGGGGCCCAGCAGCAGCCTTTCTCTTTGGCTCCCCCCCACCCATATCCACCTGCCTCGGGGGAGTCAACAATGCAGGACTCTGTCTTCGACCCCACAGGTGGCCCGAAAGGTATGGCTCTTGGGGCACAGCCCCTTGCTAAGGGGGATGGGGCTACAGATAGAACTGGTAAACTGGGCTACAGTGCTCCTTCGGGAGCAGATGATCTGTGATTTCTGTGAGTAGCCAGTGTCATGGGCTGGATATCCCAGGGGAATGACTCAAAGGGACTTGTGGACCATGGTGCACCTCTTGTTAACCTGAGAGGCAGAGACAGCTGGCATAGCCCAGAGGAGAGTGCCTGAGTGGCTAAAAGGCTGGTGGTGTTGTGGAGCTAACAACCAGCCATATCATGGACAAGCCTCCCTCTTGCTAGAGGAAGAGGATAACAAGATGAAGCACAGTCCTAGGTACCTCGAGAACCACCAAATAGAGTGATGAAGTTCCCATGACTTATTTTCTTGGAAACCTTCAACATCCACACTGGCGCAACCTCTGATGCAATGATCCCAGATCTCCTCTCTACACCATCCACCCTCAGTTTCTCACAGGTTATCTCAGAACTTGTACACACAGTGAGTGGTCCACTCCCCTACTCTCACCTCCCAACATAAACCTATTATGATGGTGAAAGCTCCTCACATAGCTGGGATATACATTATTACATTATGTCACAGTGCACTCACATACAGCACCCTACTCCTATCATCTCTGGTCCTAGAAGCCCAATTTCCCACTAATTCCTCAAAGTGTTTGAAGCAGGTGGGGGGAAGCAACATGTTAAAATTATTTCACTATTTAATTTTTTTCAATGAATCCTCCTCTGAAGAGCCCCTAATGAGAATGACCTTTAGTTGCCAATTAGGCTCATTGAAATGGCATGATCACATTTAAATAATGTTGTCTTCTTTATACAATAATCCAGATAAGGTCCTTGCCATTAAGTAGGTTTGAAGAGAATTTTGCCATCTAATTGTTCCATATGTGAAGGCCAGTCTAGAGATCTGTCACTCTCCCACACTGTGAAAACCAGCAGTTGGGCAGTGCCAAACAAAGCCCAAACAGATGCTGCTTTTTATTAGATTGTAATCATGTTTATTGTATTATAAATATACATTGCTAAAAATATTTTTGAGAGTGGTAAGTATTCAGAAGAGCTTTCATACACTAGGAAGTACAACCAAAATTCACAAATATTGTCTGAAAATTCTTATTACTGTGTTTCTGAATACAGCAGCAGCAGTTTCACATAGAAAAAAATACCCAATATCAAAAGTTACACAATCTATCATCCATGTGCTGTGTTAGACTAGAGAAACATATGCACAAGGAAGAATGCTTGGTCAATAAATATATTTATCTGATGGCTTTTAGGAATCTTACGTGAAATGTTTTGGGTTTCTCAGTCCAGTTCCCCAGTGGGCAAGAGTCCACATCCTAAAACATCATCACCACAGTCTGTATGTTTATTATCTTTGGTAGCAGTATTAGCAGATTCATTCCTGACTCCATCCACCTTTCAGCATGCCTTAGAAAACTACCCAACTACAAGGCCAATATTTAGTGCCCTTGAGTTGGTAGATCAGTAAAACCACCAGATGACGTCAGCCATCAATACCTTGTTCCTAAATCACTGTGTTCTGTGGTGACTGAGAATGTACCTAGGGGGTCATTCCTATACCAGGTCAGATGAAGTGCACAGGCAGAAGGCTAGTGCATTGGTCACGTGAAACCCATTTTGAATCCGTTTTCTAGCACTACAAAGATTTCCTACAGGACTGTACCACTGCAGAAAAAGGAGTGTGTTCCCTCTTCCATCATCACTGCCAACGTCATGGTCAGCAGAGATTTTCCGCATAGTGAATCAATCTAGATGACATAACCCAGACATCAGAACCAAGCACTACCTGCTGTACACAATCCTTGTACTACTATGCAGAAAACAACCACCAATCCTGCAGTCCTATGCAGGCTCAATTCCTGCTAAAATAAATGAGAGCATTTCCTGCATTGGTGGCTCAATTCTGCAAACTCCTGAGCATGTTGGCTTGATCCAGGAAAGCATTAAGCACATGCTTAACTTTAAGCATGCAAGTAATCAGAATATGGTAACATTTTTCTGTATAAAAGGATCTTTTTTAACATTCAGCTTCAACAGAAAGTTTCCTATAAACAAATCACTTAGAGGAAGAAATAATAATAACGACATAATGTGTGTGTGTGTATATATAGTAAATAGTTCATTTATAATAATAACAACAACAAGAAATAACTAAAAAGAGTTTCCATCCCTGTATGCCCATTAACTGCATTTTATGGGAATGGATTCAATTCTCCAAGGTCTTGACTTTTCTTTCTAAAAGTAAATAGCATTTCATTAACGTTTTCTGTATGAAGGATTTTCTTATTCCCCTGGTGTGTTTTAGTACCTTATCTTCTATATGCTGAATCTATTGTTCTGCTTCATCAACCTACCTGTCGAGTGCATTGATCTTTGAATTGAAGGCTTGAGACTTCCCCTCCAACAAGGTCATTCAAGCTTGCGGCTCGTCCATTATTGCCACATTTAGATCCAGAAGGTCTTTTACCAGTCTGTCCTATTCTGAAGATGTTGGTGTATTGCATGCAGCCTGTGTGCTTAGCTTCTGCCATTTGGCTGCAGCTTTTTAAAAAAACCCAACTCTTGTCCCAGCATTAGTTTTGTTCTTATTTGGTGTGATTGCTGTATTCATTCAGCAATTCAGTGAATGTTTCTTGAATGTAGAGCAGCCTCTGAATACTGTGTCTGCATTCTTAAGAGCACTTAGTTTGGAAAGCAAACATAAAGCATTTCCTCTGTATTCTATATAGGCTATCCCCTGAGAATTAGCAAATTGTGATCCATATGTTGACAACATACAGAATGACGCAAGACATTAAGCAGTTACCTTAAGATGGGTTTTCCTAAAATTAAAGGATTTACTATCACTGAAGTTAAATATAGGATGGATTAGGATGATAACTCGTATGATTGCATAGTACAAATGATTCACAACTGAGTGAAGTGAACTCTGTGGGTAAGTCTTTAAGGGGCTCTTAGCAATATTCTTAGCCATCCCATGTTCACAGGACTGATGTGTGAGGAATCATGATACGGTCTCTGTCAGATGATTTCATGGTGTTATATTCTTTAAGTAAAACATGGACAAATTTTCAATGTGCTGCCTGGTTGTCCAAGTTCAGAAATTGACTCTCATGCCGCCTCCTTGATAGCTAAAGAATCTAGAAGTCGTTCCTAAGCACTTTTTTTTTAATTCACAAAGTTGTTCATTTGTGCCATTTTATTATTGCTAATTATTTCTACAGCACATGTGTATAGTATTTTAGATACTATGGCCTACAATTTCAAAAGTGACTAGTGATTTTGTGTCCTTCAGTTTTTGTGTATCCAACTTGAGACACCTGAACAGGGGACCAGATTTTCCCAGAGTGGATACTCAGCAGAAAATATCAGTCAGATACAAGAAGATAAGTTCCTTGACCCAAAATCTTTACCATATTAGTTTGCCAATGAATTAGCAAAAGTTGGAAGAGTGGAGGTGATAAGTTCATTTGAGTTTGTGGTGTTTAGGTTTGGCACATAGTAGTTCCAAGATTTTTTAAATAACATATTAATCATAGGTTTCAAAGTAGCAGCTGTGTTAGTCTGTATCCGCAAAAAGAACAGGAGTACTTGTGGTACCTTAGAGACTAACAAATTTATTTCAGCATAAGCTTTCGTGGGCTACAGCTCACTTCTTCAGATGCATAGAGTGAAACACACAGACAGAAGATATTTATACATACAGAGAACATGAAAAGGTGGAAGTACGCATACCAAATGTAAGAGGCCAATCAATTGGGATGAGCTATCAGTAGCAGCAGAAGAAAAAACTTTGAAGTGATAATCGAGATGACCCATAGAAGGTATGAGGAGAACTTAACATGGGGGAAAAAAATTCAATTAGTGTAATGACCCAACCATTCCCAGTTTCTGTTTAGACCTAAGTTAATTGCGTCTAATTTGCATATTAATTCGAGTTCAGCAGTCTCTCTTTGGAGTCTGTTTTTGAAGTTTTTTTGTTGCAAAACTGACACCTTCAGGTCTGTCACTGAGTGATTAGAAAGGTTGAAGTGTTCTCCCCCTGGGTTTTGAATGTTATGATTCCTGATGTCAGATTTGTGTCCATTTATTCTTTTGCGTAGAGACTGTCATATATTAATCATATATTATTAAATCATAATCTCGTTTAATTGTAGCCCAGAGGGCAGTTGCAGGTAGTTAGTTGTGAAAAGCTAGCCAAAAGAAGTGCGTTTTGAGGAGGGGAGAGCAAGGTGCCAAGTTTGTTTAACACTGCCAATTTTCAGTCATTTAACCTTTTTAGAGTAGCAGCCGTGTTAGTCTGTATCCGCAAAAAGAACAGGAGTACTTGTGGCACCTTAGAGACTAACAAATTTATTAGAGCATAAGCTTTCGTGGGCTACAGCCCACTTCTTCGTATGCATATAGAGTGAAACCTATATGCATCCGAAGAAGTGGGCTGTAGCCCACGAAAGCTTATGCTCTAATAAATTTATTAGTCTCTAAGGTGCCACAAGCACTCCTGTTCTTTTAACCTTTTTAATCACTGAAACTACAGTGTGTGCTCAGTTAACATATGGGACTACTGCAATAGCCTTCCTGCTGGAATCCTCATGTAGTGATTGTGTTGTTAAATGCCTACTTCCTGCACTCAAGATTGCCAAATTAGTTTTAGACAGTCCTGCTACTCAAAGGCTTAACATGGATTCATTTTCACTTTGGAATGTCTGCCTACATGGGTTGGATAGGGTAAACTAAGGCCCAGAAATTATTGGCATGTGTCCACAGCCCTGGCTCTTGGAGTGACATGATGGGGTCAGAATCTGTTTTCTTTAAGAATTCAATATATAAATGAATAAATAAATCTGTTTCTAGCCCACTTAGTTGCAAAAAGAATCTTAAACACACAAACCGAGTTTAAACCAAATCAGTGACATCTGTCTGAGTCTGCAGACAGCCTGAAACAATAGCCCTGTTCACTTTATTGGGTTAACAACTTTATAACTCCCTGCACTGGGAGGGTCCCTCTGAACATAATCCCAGAAGAGGATTCTGGTTTTGGCAGGGGCCATGCTGCAGTCACCCCATCATAGCTCATGGGAGCTATAAGAAGAAACCCGCAGCTCACCTGTGGAAAGTGGTGGTCCATGGAGGGGGAGACCCAGCCTGGCTAAAAAGGAGTGATGGTGGCCTTGTCTCCACAAGCCCATTTGATGGCTTTTGTGTGAGTGGCTTGTACAGCTGCCACCCCAAAGAGTGGTAGGACCATAGTGTACAGGGTATGGTCACAGCAGGAGAGAGTGGCTAGAGCATGGAGTCAGAGTGGCAAGTGAGGATGTGCCTAAGTCCGTACATTGCCTTAATCCAGTTTTTAGACTGGATGCTGTAGATCATAAACTTTTCCTTTTGGCTTTTCAATTTACCAGAATGTTGGAACTCCTGTCTGAAAAGGATCCTGGTTTTCATCTAAAGTGAAAAGTTTTTTGATCCAAAGGCAGGTAATCTAGTGTCTTACTGCTTATCCAGTTGTAAATTGATAGTATCTGTTGGTAAGACCACTGGCATGAATTTGTGTGACAATCAACAAGGACAATAAACATGGAACTAGGACGAGACTGAGTCACAAAGCGCAGATTTGGATCCTAGCTTTCACATAGATTAACAGATACTAAGGCCAGAAGGGACTACTGTGATTATCTGGTATGACCTCCTGTATAACACAGGCTATAGAACTTCCCCAAAATAATTCCTAGAGTATAGCTTTTAGAAAACCATCTAATCTTGATTTAAAAACTGTAAGCAATGAAGAATCCACCATCACCTTTGGTAAATTGTTCTAGTGGTTGATTACTCTCACTGCTCAAAATTTACACCTTCTTTCCAGTCTAAATTTGTCTAGCTTCAACCTCCAGTCATTGGATCATGTTATACCTTTCTTTGCTAAACTGAAGAACCCAGTATTAAATATTTGTTCCCCATGAAGATACTTATAGACTATAATCAAGTCACGCTTAACCTTCTCTTTGTTAAGTTAAATAGATTGAGCTCACTGAATCAATCATTATAAGGCATGTTTTCTAATCATTTAATCATTCTTATGGCTCTTCTCTGAACCCTCTCCACTTTATCAACATCCTTCTTGAATTATGGGCACCAGAACTGGATACGGTATTCCAGCAGCAGTCACACCAGTGCCAAATACAGAGGTACAATAACCTCTCTACTGAGACTGAAGATTCCCCTGTTTATGCATCTCAAAAGAATTGGCTCTTTTGGCCACAGCAGCACACTGGGAGGCCATGCTGTGCTGATTATCCACCACCGTCCCCTAATCTTTTTCAAAGTCACTGCTTCCCAGGGTAGAGCCCCCCAGCCTAAGCATGGCCTACATTCTTTGTATCCTGGTAATGTTACATCTAGCCATAGTACAACAAATATTGTTTTCTTGCTCCCAGTTTAACCAAGCAATATAGATCACTCTGAATCAGTGATCTGTCCTCTTCGTTTATTTACCACTCCACCCCCACAACTTTTATGTCATCTGCAAACTTTATAAGGGATGATCTTATGTTTTCTTGCAGGTCATTGATAAAGCTGTTAAAAAGTGCAGGACCAAGAGCAGATCTCTGCTGGACCTGACTGGAAATACACCTACTCAATGATAATTTCTCATTTAGAGTTTCATTTTAAGACTTACCGGTAACCCTTAGCCAGTTTTTAATCCATTTAATGTGTGCCATGTTGTTTTTACATCATTCTAGTTTTTTAATCAAAATGTCGTGCTCCTGACAGAAATCTACGTGTATTACAACAGTATTACATTTATTAAAAAAAGTTAGTTTGACAGGATTTATTTTCCATAAAACTACGTTGATTTGCATTAATTACAGTACCCTCCTTTAGTTCTTCATTAATTGAGTCCCGCATCAGGTGCTCCTTTATCTTGCTTGAGATCAATATCAAGCTGACAGGCCTATCGTTACTTTGGTCATTTCATTTATCCTTTTTAAAAATTAGCACATTATTAGCTTTCTTCTGGAACTTCCCGAGTGCTCCAAGACTTACTGAAAAATCAACATTATGGTCCACCAAGCTCTTCAGCTATCTTTTTAAAAACTCTTCTATACAAGTAATCTGGACCTGCTGATTTAAAAATGGCTAATGTGAGTAGCATCTGTTTAACATCCTCCATAGATACTAGTTAAATAGAAAGAGTGTTATCACCATATGATGAGACTGCATCATCTGTTTGTTCGCCAAATACAGAGCAGAAATATTTATTGAACACTTCTGCCTTTCCTGAATTATTATTGATGATTCTACCATTTGAATCTAGTAATGGGCCAATACTATTCTCAGGATTGTTTTTGTTCCTATTATATTTAAAAAACTGCTTCTTATTGTCCTAAACTCTGCTGGCCATAGACTCCCTTGGCTTCCATTATCAATTTTCTACAATTGCTAACTTCTGATTTGTATTCATTACTATCAGTGTCCTCTTTCTTCCATTTGTTATATATTATTTATTTATATTTTACAGCTGCCTTTACTTCCCCTCTAAACCAACTTGTTTTTTTAACCAGCACAGCCTTCTTCTTCTGTTATGGGATTTTGGCTTTTTGGGCATCTAGTGAGGTGTTCTTAAATGATTCCCATTTATCATTCATACTTCTCTCATTAAATTCTTCCTCCCAGCTGATTTGGCTCATAATTGTTTCTGGTTTTGTGATATTGGCCCTATTAAAGCAGAAAGGGCAAATTTCACCACATAGGAACACAGGGCCATGATGTGTTGTAGCACGAGCTTTGAAAATATTGGAGGGTTTATTAATATCCTGGAAGCTATGGGACAGCCCCATGAAAACAGCACAACCAAAGAAATGTGTTTTGTTTTTAATATATAGCAGGAAAAAATGTGTGGGGTTTGCTCTAAAGGCCCAGAGATAGAAAACATTTTTGTCCCATGAAATACTGCATTTGAATCAAGCTGAGAGACAGTGTCTTTGTAATTATTTATCATAATCCATTGCCAAGCCCCTGGTGGCAACTGCCTCTCGCTCTTTTTAGTTCACCCAGCCCCTAAGTTAGATGTCATTAAATGAGCACTGTCATACTTTTTCTGATTTGTAAGCTGAAAAACCTTTTGATACAAAACCTGTTTTGGGGAGCCAATTCCTCGGAAATTAAATTAGGGGTCACAAACCAGTTTTTCTTTCATTTCCTCTTGGTATCCAAATACTCTGCAATCACTGTAACAGAGCACAAAACAGAGGAGTGATTTCAATAAGGTTTATTATCTTCACCCCATTTACAATTCACATTATTGTTGATTATTAGAGACCAAGGTAGTAAAGTTCACTCATGAAGATGGGAAGTCAATATTACATTTTACTTTCATAAGAAAGGGTCAATTAGAGAGGGTCAATCACCACAGTATCAGGGCACTAAACTTATTATTACTAATAAATATAACCTTACACTTTTATTTAGCTGAGAATGCCAAAGTGGTTTAACAATGGCTAATTTATTTCACTATATGGCAAATAAGACATCTTTATATATACTTGGGCCTGCAGTTTCCAAGGGAACTAGAGGCATTGGGTATCCAACTTGAACACCTTAAAGAGGCTTACTTATGAGAGAGTGCTCAGCACTGACCTTCTTGAAAATCAAGCCCCTTTAAGGTGTCTCAAATTGGGCATTCAAACACTGAAGCATCTGGAATTACTAGTCACATTTCAAAAGGGACCGGCTCACTTTTTAAAATACAGCCCAGGGAACTTTTGATTTCAAGATGGGGGCTTGTGCTAGAAGGGGGATGGTTTTCAGGGAAAGGTATGGATGATGTGGCAAGGGGACATGCATGCTGTTGCCATCTGGTCTGAGGATGGGGTGGAAGGTGTGCTTGGTTTGGCTAGTGAAGAAGGGAGGAAAGTGGACCAGGAGGACAGAGTGAGCAAAAGGATACTTTGCCTTAGAATAGGACTTCTGTAGGTTGAGGGGAAACACTTTGTACATATTATGGAACAATTCGTGCATAACAACTGAGTTAAACTTTGGTCTTTTCACCTCCTATTTCCCCACCTATTGTTTGCAAGTCTCACTTTTGCATTATGTCCATCACTAGACAGTAAACTCTTCAGGGTAGGGAATATCTATTGGTATGTTCTTTAAGATACCTACCACACTGTGGGTACCATGAATAAATAAATGAACAAGTATTAACCTGGTATTAGCAGACCAGAAATTGATGGGAGTGTTGACTTTTTACAGTCATTGAGCCATGTTCACCCCTGGTCTAACCCCAATGACTTAATTACTTCCTGTAAAGCATTCTATAATTGGGGATGGCAAGACTCCTGTGGACTAGCCCTATTAGCAGATGTTGATCCTCCTGGGAGATGCTAAGTGAGTCCTGCTGATTTATTGCTACTGGTGGCTCCTTAACACCACCCTGGATATAAAGGTGAAGGAGTGTCTCTCTTGAGAAAGAGAAATCTAGGGTGTCAGGCTGAGCCCCCCTAGGGAAGGAAGCCCTAAGAGAAGACCAGGGTTGGAACTGAAGTTGTTAATAAAGCCAAACCATAGAAATAAGATGAATTCTCACCCTGAACAACATGTATTAACTGTGATTTGGAGCAGGCTGGAAAAGTCACCTGCTCGGACACACCTCTAGGGAGGAGCTTGAAGTCCTTTGGAATTTTCAGGTGGAAAAGCCTTATAAATATCCATGGGGAAGCATTAATTCCTGATTTTCAGGGATGGAAGCCATTCTTCATGGGGGCTGCTGCCTCTGCTGTCTCACTCTTCCCTGACAGTACTACCACTCTGGACCTGTGTCGCCACTGGTTGTCCTTTCTGTTCTTAAGAGGACTACAGCCTGGAAGTTGCATGTAATACTGCAATTCCATTTAATTACATTCTTTCCAAACTCTGCCTCTCTTTCCTTCTTTTGTATTCCTCCTGCGTTTCAATTTGTCTCTTATGTTGCTGTTTGCTGTACTCTTATGTAATTTATACAAGTGCTATTGAGTTTGCTGTAATCCTAATTGCCATAACCATTTAATGGTTTTGGACTTCAGTCACACTCCTGTTGTATTCTCTGTAGTCAGAGTTGATCTATGTCAGTAATTTCCATTGGGGAAAAATGTAATTAACAGTTTATAAAAACCAAAAGCACCATTTATGCAGAATGATTAAAGGTGTGGAAAACACAGATGTTTTGGTGTGAGCATTTCTGATGGTGTTGAGACAGGTCTGGCTGTGTGATGTCCCAGGTCTTGAATGCAGGCCTTGGAGTCCCCAGACAGCTACTGCATCCTGGCCTCTACCCAATATCTGCTGAAACCTGGTGAGCTGAGAAACTAGTAGGACTATAGCCACAGTCAAGACACTACCCACAGGAGCCCTGATTGGACGATCACCCAGCTCCACTATTGGTCCAACTGAACTATTTAAGCCAAAGGGAGGCACAGGAAGTTAGTCTGAGCAGCAAGGTGATTTCCTGTTGTGGCTGTGTTGAACCCTAGTTGTGCTTTGCCTTTTGCACCCAACCTTGTTCCTGCTTGGCTCCTGCCTTCACTCCTGTTTCCACCATGCTCCTGTTCTGTGCTTGATTCTTGCCTCTCCTCCCCTCCAATCATCAGTTACCAGTCCTGGCTTTGATCCTGGCCTCCACCTTCGGACCCTTGTCTCTGGCATTTGGTATCTGACCTTGGCTCTGACCCTCAGCTTTGATTCCTGGTTCTGACTCTGTCTTGACCTTTAGCTCTGGTAACTGGCAGTTGACTCTGGTGCTGACCCTTGGCTTTGTTCCCTGCCCACTAGACCCGACTCCTGCTCTGACTGTCATACCAGGCAGCCTACATCCTGGTCATAACAGCTTGCACCTACTGAATGGCTTGGGTTTTTATTACTCACCATTGATGTTGCTCTAACAATTATATGGGATGTCTGTATCGCTCATTTTCAGGTGCTTGATGATATTTATTCTGGAACCTTTTTCCTTGGACTAGTGATGAGCCCAGTCAATAAGGTTAGAGACTGTTTGAGTTTTGAGTTTTGGTTTGCTCCATTAAAAGTATAGCCCCTCCATGAAGTTAAGAACTCATTCTTGATTTTCCAAAGCTCAGGGTTGTTCGGATATGGGGTTTGGTTGTACTCACTACCCACCTACAATGTGTAGCTCTCCAGTTTAATGCTCCTCTATTATATCTCTGCTATTCCATTGACTTCAGTGATGTCACACCAGTTTAAGAGCATTTGACCCTCTCTCTTGATTTACTTGTTGGCTTATCTATTATTTTGATTATAGTTTTACAATGATTAATGGGAAAGGTATCTCTAAAATAACATTATATTTGGTGTGTATTCAAGTTAAAATAAGCTATTTGCATTTCTTTTCTCAGAACAAATGGAGTGACTTAGTTGCGTAGGGCAGCGAGGTTTCATAGTACAGTCTAGAACCAGCCATTGAGCTAGGAGGTGCTGTGGCAGATTTATTATTTTTATTGCTTTTAATTAGAATTATAGTAGCATCTAGTGGCCCCCACCAAATCACAACCACGTAGCGTCAGATACTGAAAGAAACAGTCCCTGCACTAAAGTCTAATGAGATAAGGGAGGCAATGGAAGTAGTATTATCCACTTTGGGAACTGTCCCAAGGTGTTACTGGAAGTCTGTGGCAGGAGTGGGTGCTGAACTGTGATAGTCTGCATTCTAGTTCACTGCCTTAACCACAAGACCAACCTTTCTCCCTAGTAGAGCTGTGCCACCACATATCAGTCCTCTTCCGCAGCACCCTTCCTACTCCAGTCCTGAGCGTCTCCAGAGCAGAGACTGCAGGTAATGCCAAGTTGCCCTGGAATTCATATAGTAACTAAATACCAGGGAAATCTTTTTAAAATGTGTTTCAAGGGTATATTGTGGCATTTAAAAAACACTTCTGCTTTATGTGGGGTTTGCTGCACCAGTGAAAATTTCTGAATGCATTTTGCCTCCAGCGGACTGAAGCAGGCAAAATGTCTTCAGTGGAAAGAGGCATTGACACTTCCTTTCTGGGGTGTACTCGCCCTTCAGCACCAGCCCTGGCTTGCCTGTTGGAATGAAAGGTGCACTGGGCTATAACCCGGCCCTTACTGCTCATTTTGGAGAGCCTAATACTTACGATATGCCTCACCCAGCTGCATGAACATCAGCAGCAGGAGTCTAGCTGCCTGGGAGCAGATGCAGTTGTGGGAGAAGGGTTCCCTGTGTCCTCTCCCTCTTACATGCCCATAGTGGGGAACCAGAATCTGGCCCTAGTGGCTGAGGTTTGGGGAAGCATTAATTATAGCAACATATGTAACTGGCTGTGGGGAGAGGCTCTAAAAGAGCAATACGAGAGCATTCAAGTCCCTACTTCACCTAATTTACTACTACCAGCAGGGGGGAAAACCGTCAACGTGAATCATTTTAATTAGGTGCATTAATACTTAATAAAGTGCAACGCATAATAAATTGTGACCAGCCCACCCATCAGGGGTGCAAACTGTTCATGAATACTGAAAGGCAGTGAAAAAGAGATCAGAAAATTATCAGACATTTTCCCCTAACACCATCCCTTCCCCTACCAAACAACAAACCTCAACTCCTGATGACTAAGGCCTGGTCTACACTAGGAGGTTATGTCGAATTTAGCAGCGTTAAATCGAATTAACCCTGCACCCGTCCACACAATGAAGCTATTTAGTTCGACATAGAGGTCTCTTTAAATCGATTTCTGTACTCCTCCCCGACGAGGGGAGTAGCGCTAAATTCGACATGGCCATGTCGAATTAGGGTAGGTGTGGATGGAATTCGACGCTAATAGCTCCGGGAGCTATCCCACAGTGCACCACTCTGTTGACGCTCTGGACAGCAGTCCGAGCTCGGATGCTCTGACCAGCCACACAGGAAAAGCCCCGGGAAAATTTGAATTCCTTTTCCTGTCTGGCCAGTTTGAATCTCATTTCCTGTTTGGACATCGTGGCGAGCTCAGCAGCACTGGCAATGATGCAGAGCTCTCCAGCAGAGGTGACCATGCAATTGCAGAATAGAAAGAGGGCCCCAGCATGGACTGATCGGGAAGTCTTGGATCTGATCGCTGTGTGGGGCGATGAGTCCGTGCTTTCAGAGCTGCGATCGAAAAAACGGAATGCGAAGATCTACGAGAAGATCTCCAAAGCCATGACGGAGAGAGGATACAGCCGGGATGCAACGCAGTGCCACGTGAAAATCAAGGACCTGAGACAAGGCTACCAGAAGACCAAAGCGGCAAACGGACGCTCCAGATCCCAGCCCCAGACATGCCGTTTCTACGAGGCACTGCATTCCATTCTAGGTGCGGCCGCCACCACTACCCCGCCACTGACCGTGGACTCTGACGATGGGGTATTGTCGACGGCCACTTCCTCGGAGATGTTCGTGGACGGGGAAGATGAGGAAGGAGATGAGGAGGACGAGGCAGTCGACAGCGCATACAACGCTGATTTCCCCGACAGCCAGGATCTCTTCATCACCCTCACGGAGATCCCTTACCAACCCTCCCAAGGCGTTAACCCTGACCCTGAATCAGGGGAAGGATCAGTCAGTAAGTGTTTTAAACATGTAAACATTTATTTTGATCAGAACAGGAATGGAATATTAACAATGGGTTTTTCATGATTACTTTGCCCTAGGCGCTTTACTTTTTAGTCCTTGCCAGTGCAACTACTGCAAAAGTATCTCAAAATGTCCGGTTTTGCATGATTACTTTGCCCTAGGCGCTCTACTTTTTAGTCCTTGCCAGTGCAGCTACTGGAAAATTCTGTCAATATGTCCGGGGATAGAGCAGAAATCCTCCTGGGACATCTCCACGAAGCTCTCCTGGAGGCAATTTGAAAGCCTTTGCATTAGGTTCCTGGGGAGAGCGGCCTTATTGCGTCCTCCATGGTAGGAAACTTTTCCACGCCAGGCTAGCAGCAAGTACTCCGGGATCAGTGCCTCGCACAGCATGGCTGCATACGGCCCTGGTTTTTGCTGGCATTCATGCAGCATGCGGTCTTTCTCTGTGTCTGAAATCCTCATCAGAGTTATATCACTCATGGTGACCTGCTTTAAATTAGGGGAATGTTAGTATTGGGACTGATTGCCTGTTCCTTTACATAACTGTAACCGGCGGTTTACAGCCACGCGGTGGAGGCGGAACAGGGGCAGCATACAGGGATCTTTCCCGGGGACAGCTGCGAGGGGGGTGGGACAGGGGCAGAGTTCATGCTGGCCGGATTGCCGGCAGCAGGAACTGGCCAACGCTAGGGGCATTGCTTTGAACGTGAAAGGAGGGCACTGCTATAAATTAAGCTTTCAGCAGCCAAAAGTCTACGGCTTACCATGTCCGCCTGCTACCCGAATTCCGCTGTCCTGCCCCGCTTGTGTGATCTGTACTCCAAGACCCCAGGCACTGAATGGGAAGGCCGAAAATTCGACCTTGTCCTGAGTGCGCATGTGATAGGTGCTGTGCATGGTCTTGTTCACAGAGAAAGACTATGTTCATTGTTCACAAAAAATTATCTTTGTGAGGAATTCACTCCCTTTTTCCCATCCCACAGCTGCGAGTGTCTCCCGACCTACCCCGGCATCCCCCTCCCAGAGGCTGGCGCAGATTAGGCGCCGAAAGAGAAGGACACGGGACGAGATGTTCTCCGAACCAGGGCCGGCTCCAGGCACCAGCCCACCAAGCATGTGCTTGGGGCGGCGCCTGGAGGGGGGCGGCGCGGGGGGGCGCTCCGGCCCGAGAGCTGGGCCACGACTGGGCTCGCCGCCCTCCCCACGGCGCTGGGGGGGCGGCCGGTGGCTTTTTTGCCAAGGGCGGCAAAAAAGCCAGAGCTGGCCCTGCTCCGAACTTATGGGCTGCTCCCGAGCCGAGGCGGCACAGCAGACCCAGTGGAGGGAGAACATGTCGCAATACCAGCGATCACACAGTGAACGGGAGGACAGGTGGCGGCAGGAAGACCAGCAGGCGACTCAAACGCTGCTTGGACTAATCAAGGAGCAAACGGACACACTCCGGAGCCTTGTAGATGTTCTGCAGGACCGGAGGCAGGAGGACAGAGCCCCGCTGCAGTCTATCTCTAACCGCCCTCCCCCGCCACAAAGTCCCATACCCCCTTCACCCAAAGTCCCAAGAAGGAGGGGCGGCAGGGGCCGTGAAAACAGTCACTCCACCCCTGCAGACTGCTCAAGTACCAGACAGCTCTCATTCCCAAAGTTTTGATAAGTCCTTTCCTTCACTCCAAAAGCACCTCACCCAAGCCCCCGTCCCAGTGTCATCCCCTAACTGTGTAGTTAATAAAAAATACGTTTCTGTTAATTACTGTTTCCGTCAGGTTCTTTTAGAGGAGAGTGTGTTTGAAGGGGGGAAAGGGAGTTGGTAATTGGAGAGGACAGTCACCTTTACCAGGGTACAGACACGGGGGCAGGTTCAGCAGCAGGGCACACACACATTGCAGTCACTAGGCACCCTGGTCAGTCTGGGAGGTGGTTTTCATGTTCTGTGTGGGGGGGCTATGTGAGTTTGTGGCGGGGGAGGGCGGTTACAGATCTTATGCAGCGGTCCTTAGCCTGCATGACAGAGCCACGCAGCAGGGGATCTGTAACCGTCCTCCCCCGCCACAAAGTCACATAGCCCCCACACACAGAGTCTCGAAAAGGAGGGGTGGCAGGCTCCGTTGAAACAACCAGTCCACCACTGCGGACCGCTCTAGGAGCAGGAGCCTGTCATTCCTCGAGTTTAGAAGCGTCCTTTCCATCACTACACCCGCTCCCCACCACAGTCTGCGTCCCAGTTTCAACCCTTTACCATGAAACCCTTAATAAAGAAAACGGTGTTAATGAACAAAGTTCCATTTATTTTATTTTTAAAGGTGTGTTGGAAGGGGGGCAACGGGGTGAAGGGGGTATGTAACTGGAGAGGATAGTCAACATTAAGTGGGTAAAGAAACGGGGGCAGGTTCAGCTTCTCTTTAAACAAACTTAATAGTCACAGGTTACCCTGCTCACTGTGGAATCTAGCTTTCAAAGCCTCCCGGATGCACAGCGCGTCCCGCTGGGCTCTTCTAACCGCCCGGCTGTCTGGCTGGGCGTAATCAGCAGCCAGGCGATGTGCCTCAACCTCCCACCCCACCATAAACGTCTCCCCCTTGCTCTCACAGAGATTGTGGAGCACACAGCAAGCTGCAATAACAATGGGGATATTGGTTTCTCTGCGATCAGAGCGAGTCAGTAAGCTTCTCCATCTCCCCTTGAGACGGCCAAAAGCACACTCCACCACCATTCTGCACTTGCTCAGCCGGTAGTTGAAGAGTTCTTTTTCACTGTCCAGGGCGCCTGTATAGGGCTTCATGAGTGTCATAACTATAAAGGGAAGGGTGACAGCCATACTGTGTACAGTACTAAAGTCCCTCCTGGTCAGAAACTCTAAAATCCTTTTACCTGTAAAGGGTTAAGAAGCTCGGGTAACCTGGCTGACACCTGACCCAGAGGACCAATAAGGGGACAAGATACTTTCAAATCTTGGGGGGGGAAAGGCTTTTGTGTGTGTCCTTTGTTTAAGGGGTTGTTCGCTCTTGGGACTGAGAGGGACCAGACATCAATCCAGGTTCTCCCCATCTTTCTAAACAAGTCTCTCTTATTTCAAAATTGTAAGTAAAAGCCAGGCAAGGCGTCTTAGATTTACTTTGTTTTCTCAACTTGTAAATGTACCTTTTACCAGAGTGCTTATCTTGTTTGCTATACTTTGAACCTAAGACAGAGGGGATTCCTCTGAGCTCTTTAAGTTTGATTACCCTGTAAAGTTATTTTCCATACTGATTTTGCAGAGATGATTTTTACCTTTTGCTTTAATTAAAAGCCTTCTTTTTAAGAACCTGATTGATTTCTCCTTGTTTTAAGATCCAAAGGGGGTTTGGATCTGTATTCACCAGGAGTTGGTGAAAGGAAGGAGGGGGGAAGGGTCAATCTCTCCTTGTTTAAGATCCAAGCAGTTTGGATCTGTATTCACCAGGGAATTGGTGAAAGGTTTCTCAAGGCTTCCCAGGGAGGGAATCCATCGAGAATGGTGGCAGCGGGACCAGAGCTAAGCTGGTAGATAAGCTTAGCAGTTTTCATGCAGGCCCCTACATTTGTACCCTAAAGTTCAAAGTAGGGATACAGCCTTGACAATGAGCCAGGGCATTAGTGGGTAGGCTGGGTCCCCGAGGATCACTATAGGCATCTCCACATCCCCAACAGTTATTTTGTGGTCCGGGAAGTAAATACCTTCCTGCAGCCGTCTAAACAGACCAGAGTTCCTGAAAACACGAGCGTCATGAACCTTGCCCGGCCATCCGACGTTGATCTTGGTAAAACGTCCCCTATGGTCCACCAGTGCTTGCAGCACCATTGAAAAGTAGCCCTTTCTGTTAATGTACTGGCTGGCCTGGTGCTCCGGTCCCAGGATAGGGATGTGAGTTCCATCTATAGCCCCACCGCAGTTTGGGAATCCCATCGCGGCGAAGCCATCTATGATGACCTGCATGTTTCCCAGGGTCACTACCTTTGAGAGCAGTAGCTCAACGATTGCGTTGGCTACTTGCATCACAGCAACCCCCACGGTAGATTTGCCCCCGCCAAAGTGGTTCGCGACTGACCGGTAGCTGTCTGGCGTTGCAAGCTTCCAGAGGGCTATGGCCACTCGCTTCTGGACAGTCAGGACTGCTCGCATCCGGGTGTCCTTGCGCTTCAGGGCAGGGGACAGCAACTCACAAAGTTCCAGGAAAGTTCCCTTACGCATGCGAAAGTTTCGCAGCCACTGTGATTCATCCCAGACCTGCAGCACTATGCGGTCCCACCAGTCCGTGCTTGTTTCCCGGGCCTAGAATCGCCGTTCCACAGCATCAACATGACCCATTGCCACCATGATGTCCATGGCGCGGGGTCCCGTGCTTTGCAAGAGGTCTGTGCCACTCTCAGACTTAATGTCCTCACTGCGCTGCCGTAGCCTCCTCACCCGATTTCTCAGCATCTGCCTCTGAAAAAGGTGGATGATAAGGTGCGAGGTGTTGACAACGGCCATAACTGCAGCGATGGTCACAGCGGGCTTCATGCTCGCAGTGCTGTGGCATCCGCGCTGTCACTCACCAGAAAAGTGCACGAACTGATTGCCCGCCGGCGCTTTCAGGGAGGGAGGGCGGGAGTGACGGTTTAATAACGACAGTTACCCAAAACCACCCTCGACACATTTTTTCCCCCAGCAGGCATTGGGGGCTCGACCCAGAATTCCAATGGGCAGTGGGGACTGCAGGAACTGTGGGATAGCTGCCCACAGTGCACCACTTCCAATGTCGACGCTTGCCCCGTTAGTGTGGACTCACAAAGTCGAATTACTGTTCTTAGTGTGGATACACACGTTCGACTTTGTAATATCGGTTCCACTAATTCGATTTAAGTAAAATCGAACTACTCTCTTAGTGTAGACATACCCTAAATGACAAATCCTGGGCCACTCACTCCACCCATGGGCATAGCAGGCCTTGAATACATGGGAGCTGGGACAGTCCTGTATGGGGATTGCTGGATGTAGGCAGCCTGCTCTGGGGAATGTTCCAGCGGCGTGGTATGAAGCACAGCTTGACAGAGGCTCCCTGTGCCTTGCTCGGAGGGTGGGGGGGGGCTATATAATCTGGGGAGGAAGAGATGGTGAGCCCACCGGAAGCAGTTGTAGCTGCAGTGCATGGATGGGAGGATTTGTTCCCATATGGCTATCCCAATTTCACAGCTCCATTGATTTCTTGTCTCATCTGGAGCAACAGCATGAATCAGTCTATACAGGCACCCACATTAGATAACAGTGTTGCCCCTTTGGCCCAAGCGGTTAGGCAATACAGACCCTTGCCAGGTTGTTTCTGTTAAGAGGAAAAAATGATTAAATGAGTCAGGTATGCCTTTGGGGCAATCCTGTTGATTCAAAAAGAATGTACACAGAGTGCTGTTTCCCTAAACACAGTGGGAACAAACAACAGGAGGTAGTTTCCTTGCTCACAATTCCCAAGCCTGCCTTTCTAGCCAGTACTGTGCCCTAAGGAGCTCTGTCTCTGTTCCTTCTCAGGGCCATGCTCATGATTTCTTTTCTGGTTGCTTTCATACAGACACACCAGCTGCACCCTAATCAGTGCACCAGCCCCTGTGATTTCATTCAGTTCCTAGGGAAACCGCTTGGCTTGTATAAGTTAGCTGCTGATTGGCCTTGCATGTCTAATGCCTTGGTTAGTGGCTTCCAGTGTGCCCAGCTATCTTACACCATAAATAACTTTAATTGCTTCCTCCATTTTGTTTAAATGAAGTGTCGCTAGCCTATCATCTTAAATGAGGTCTGCGATTGCCCATAGATTAGAGATGCACTTAAAGGCATCCGTTAATACCTTCCACTATAACCAGAGTCTGGAGTTTGGATGGAGAGGGCTAGGATTTGACTGCCAATGCATGGACACACTCACTTGTAGCAACCTCCAACTTTTCAATGTTGCAACATTATTTATTTTATTAGTTTAATCAAGGAGAACAGCCTCTACTCAATAAAGGGGGAGCTTTTTACTTACCTGTTGATCCCTTATTCATAAATATGCAGCTTTTCAGCTTCCTAGTGACACTGTTAAAATTATTTAATGTTCTATGATAATAGAATGAAAGAATTTCACCCAACCTTAAAACACTGTAAAACTGATAGCTGGGTTACAATCCTGTCTCAAGGATGTACTACTTACTGTTTTGTATTAGTGAAAACTCTATAAGGGCAGCTCCTGGGACAACATCTTTCCTTAAACTATGTCCCTAGTAATCCAATCTGACTTTGATTAAAGTTAATGGAAATACTCCTTTTAGCTTCAGTTGGAATTTGAGTCCTCCCACTCATGATCACACAAACCCAAGTGCAACATACAAAACATACCTCAGTGCAACATACAACATAAGCAAACATATTGGGTGAAATCCTGCCCCTCCTGAAGTCAATGAGAGTTTTGCCATTGATTTCAAATGGGACCAGAATCTCACCTATTCTCTCTTAGGGCCAGAGTTGTAAAGATATACAAATAGGTGCCTTGTGGGATTTTCAAAAGCACCGAGGTACCTAACTCTCAGGTAGCTTTCTGCATCTCTAGGCACTAAATACCTTGGAAAATCTTGCCTTTAGATGACAACATGTAATATTGAAATTCTTGTAATTTTTTAATCACCTACCTGATAAACATATTTATGGAAGTTTCATTACCTAAAATCTTATGAATAGAACTGGTGACTGCTGATGACCATCATGTCTCCAAAAACTGTCTGCCTCACAGAAGGAATTATAATAGTTTTTTTGTTAATTAGTTACCTCCTTAGATGCATGAAAGTGCACTTGGATATTTGAAACCTGATGCGAATGACTGATGGAAATCTGTTTAGAGCAACCGGTGATCTTTTGGTTGCCTCTGATGGAAAGGCCAAATTTGTACTTAGGTATACTTACATTTATGCACATAGGGTAAAGTTGACCCCTGGGTAAAGAACCTGCACAAAATCTATGCATTATTGATGTCCTACTTAAGCCCTATTTTGAGGCAGTAAGGGATGCATAGATCTTCTGCACATTTGTGAATTTCACCCATATAGTCTAGAGGACAAGTGAGTATATCTGCCATACTGCTTAAAGGTAAAGACCCATCTCTAATAAAGACCAGTAAAATCCCAAGATTTTCAGATTCCTTTGGAACCCAAGTTCTAGCTCTTGTGATTTACTGTTCTTTGTAATTAGATGTATAGTGATCTGTTATGAGAATGACACTAGCCTTTCCATTTATCTCAACTGCCAGGCTGCCATTAGCATCCAATTGGAAATACTGTACAACTTATTTTAGGAGTTAAAATTGTTTTTAAAAAAGCACTACCAAAAGTAACCCTTTTATGACAAATCTCCAGCCTGAGATTCAGTAACACAGGATTCTCTGCCAACCTGCAGCCTTGAGTTACTGGATCCTATATAATACCAGTCCCTATATAAAACTGGGGTAAATAATAATCAATCTGATTGTCCATTGGTTTTGCCTACCATGGAATTCTGCCTTTCAAATACAATAGGCTTCATCCCACTCTTTCTCTCTCTTCAACCCAGACTTTACAGTTTTGTTCTCCAAATTCAAAGCAGTTTAATATTTATCAATTAGTTCACATGCAGCTCTATGGGATACGTATATATAAAATTAGCTACAGGGATAAATATAAGGAAATATTTTACCGGAGATGCCAGAAAGACATCTAGCTGATGAAATTGTGAAGCATTTAAAATGTTAGGGATCTCATAATGCAACATTAAAAAAACATAGAGATAGATTCTAGGCAAGAGATGCTAATGAATTCCTTACAGGAAGAGAATATTCTTTTATCCTTTGTCTCCACTGAGCCACCTGAATCTTGTTTATTTCCATATCACATATTTCCCCTTGTCACTGTAATCCTCTTCTTGTATCACATTCATTGTGATTTCCATCTGCCACCTTCTACACCATAGCTGCTCTCTCTAATCCCTGTGTTTCTCCTCTGTCAATAATGTTGAAGGGACTCTATCAAGGCCCTTTAGGGCCTCTGTTTCACTGACCTTTCAAGGGGTTTGTTGTAGTTGTAAGAGACTTACTTATACCTCTTAAATGATTATTTAAAAATTGATGTTGCAGGAGTCTAGAACTTAAAACCACAGAGATTCAGTAGGGCTTTTGTGCTGGGCATCCAGCAGATGCAACACAGGAGGTAAAGGTGGTTTTAAATCATCATTATGCCTTCCTGAATCCGAGCTGCTCCAGGAGCTGAAAATGACAACTGGTATAAATTAGAGCAGGCCCAACATTGAAGGCTACCCACAAGCTCTCTGTAGTCCAGAATTTTTGTAGTGATGTGTACTACAGAGACCCTCCATCCAAGCACCTACAGCACCATGGCATCTTGCAAGGAGTACAGCTGCTAACAGTGGCCTTATGCTGTGCCTGCACAAGGGACATTCTTTCCCAGCCCCTCGCAGCACACTTCTGACACATGTAAGCCACCAATGTAGCATATAGGGACTGGGATGGGGGCAGAATCTATCCCAGTGTTTCTAGAGGTTAATGTAGGAAACTGAGGTCAGGACTTCTGGGACTCTGCCACTGACTTGATGTGTGGCATTGGGCAAATCCTTTAACCTCTGTGCATCTCAGACAAGCTACCTATTGATTGATCAATCAAAAACCTGTACCTACTGTTCCAGCCTAACCAGATTAGGAGACATTGTTAAAACTGAAGGTAGGACTTTTTAGGAGGGAGGCTGTGTAATATTTCCTTTTAAGTATATTAGTGTCACTTTCTGTTTGTGTTTTGCGTTTGTTGTGAATGTGGCTGTATGATGATTTGAAAATCAATAAAATGTTTCAACCGGAAAGAATTAAATTTCCAGTTACTACATCTAATTACAAAGAAGAGTAAATCACTCCGAGTGAAAAACATCCTTATGCAAAGGGCCAACACAAAACCAATTCATCACTAAAGTCCCACTTGTGCTGTATTTTGAAGTTTTAAGTGGTGCATACACGTTGTGCTGACACTCTGTACAGGGATGAATTGCAACTCATTTTAGGAGTTAAAATTGTTGTTAAAAAGCACTACCAAAAGTTTCTGATACTACCATCCTGACAATTTGGTGATATAGAGCAGGACTCAGGGAATCTGCTCAGCTCTTGAATATATGGCAAATTAGAGACTTGTAATGTGTTTTCTAAGAAATTGGTTAATTTAACTCAAGACAGATCCTGAGCTGCAAAATTCTGATCCAGGCATCTCCCACCGTTGGGATTTTTCAGATTCTTGATTTAAGTTTGGTTCCTTACAGAGCTGGAGCCAACCACAAAGTGCTCTTCAAATCCAAACTTCTAAAGAGTTTAGGAGCATCTCGAGCTGGGGGGCTTGGTTTGGACCCATCTCTAAATTTAAGCATTTTTTTAAAAAACCTGTTACATTAACTACAAATTGTCTTTTTAAATTGCAGAAGTTACAGCAACTTTGAAAATCTCTGGTTTCTTATGTACTCAGATGGCAAACTGAGTTCTTGAGTTTTATTCTGTCATTAGGTTAGGCCTACTATCTGAAAATAGGATGAAAATGTCAGTTCCTACCAAGGCCAGTCAGGGTAATGGAGATAGTGAAATAATGGCAGGTATTGCTTAATATTACTTTGAAAATTCATTTTCCATACTCTTATTTAATCAATATTTATTTTAGCTCTCTAAAGTCTCTAGCCATCGATGCAGTTTTCCTTTAATAAAAATTTCAAGGAGATGAACTTACATGCTATCTTTCAGGCAAGCCTTTCTTTTGTATCATCAAAACAGCAAGGGACAGGAGAAGAGAACTGTATTTTTTAAAAGACTAGAAAATTCAAATCTTTTGAAAGCAAACTATCAGTTTATTAGCAACCGGATCCTTTCCTGAGGTCTAATGTGATCATGTTGTAGGATTACAGTGGACAGCATGCTGAGAAGGTGCAGATAATAGTTTACCACTTGACAATGACACTGTTTCTAATTAGCACAAGCTACCATTTTGGAGGGAGTCATAAAAACTGAAAAGACTTCAGAAAATTCTCTTTTTCTGTTCTTGCTTTCTTGGCCTGTGTGCAGGGCCAGCTCCAGGCACCAGCTTAACAAGCAGGTGCTTGGGGCGGCCAAGGGAGAGGGGCGGCACGTGTGGCAATTCGGGGGCGGCAGGTCCCTCACTCCCTCTAGGAACGAAGGACCTGCCGCCGAACTGCCGCCACCGATCGCGGCTTTTTCCCCCCCAAAAAAAATTGCCGCCACCGGTCGCGATTGCGATCGCGGCTTTTTTTTTTTTTTTTTTTTGCTTGGGGCGGCAGAAATGCTGGAGCCGGCCCTGCCTGTGTGTGATTATCTCTGTACAAGAAAATTTCAAAGTGGTGTTGGAGATGGCAGAAATGAAGAGACCAGAAGTTCCTTGGTACCAGTTTTGCAAATATTGCAAATAGTCATGCTTACTAACTGAGTCTTTCCCCCCCCATAAATCTTTTCCTTTTCCAGGCTTGGGCTGCATCTGCTACAAACTCTGCCTTTAACTCACTGATTACAGCAAATTCATAGGGTAAGAAACATTCCCCCAATTTCTGGCCTTAAGAATTAATGTACATTGACAGAGCTGTGTGGGAAGCTTGCAAATTTTACTTTCAAGAACACTGAGTTCACTCATAAATATTTAAAAGTGAATAACAAATGATTATATATTATATTTTCCAGGGGACAGAAAAATGTTTGCAGTAAAGAATAGGGGGAAAATGTTTATTTACTGGGTATAGTTTGGCAAGACTTAAGGAAGGGCACAGAGTGAGATTTAAAGGTGATTGTCAGAAAGTAGCAGGTAATATCTTCAGTGCTTTAATTAACTGTACTCAAAGTCTCTTTCATAATTCAGATCTCTGGCCATGCAAGAGTTTTTGGTCTTTGCCTCAATGTGTGGAAAGAAATTTTGGACTCTGAATCAATCAATCATTATTGTCCTGTGTCATCCTCATCTTTGAGGGTAAGTAGCTTTTTGTCCTATGATCTGCCAGCTGTTGTTGTTTTTTAGTGTCACCAGTGCTGCTAGATTGCCAGCCATATCTATAAGGCCCCTCAGTGCCCTTTGTATAACTTAAACACATTCTGTTTAGAGACAATCCTGTTGATAGGATAAAATTCACCGGCGTACAGAGGGCCACCACAAAGCATGTGCACCAGTTAAACCCACTTAAACCCTCCAAGTATGGCTTATATGTTACATAGATCTTGTGCTAACTAACCTACACGGGGCCATTGTTACCCATAATGAATAAGAAGCAGCAGTAGAAGTAAAGATCATGTTTTCTAGAAATTGTATCCCAAAAGAAGACTAGATGGGGAAGGGAAGAATCTTCACCTACATGACATATAGAGAGACCGGTTTCTAAAGGGAGAGCTTTCTAAGGCTCTTAACTCATTTGCTGCTTCCAGAATAGGCTCATATCCTCTCAGCAGCTTTCATTCAAATGAATGGATTGTCGTCTGGATGCATCATATTACTCTCTCTCAGGACAGGGTAGTGCACTTTTCCAGCATAATATTGTATGTATGTCATCCAGTGATAAAGGGCCAGAGTCTGCACTGATGAGTGCATGCAGGGAGGTGCTGCCAGTCCCTATAAGTGTTGTGGCCAATTCCTGTTTGGCTCTAACTTTCCATGCTTGACCATAACTTCAAAGTAGTTTGATGGACATTCTTTTCAGCTGGTTTTGAGTTATCTCCCTCTCTGGAGGCGGGGGAGAAATAAATATTTATCACTTGAGCAAAAGTATAATTACATCTGTGTTTGTGTGTGTACATGCACACACAAGAAACCTATGTGATAAATTGCAGAATCATGCACCATTGATCACCACACCTTGCATTCTGCCCACTAATCCATCTCTCTGGACTTTTTCTTGCATTCCAACCCCTTGAGCAGCTTCAAAAAGCTGGCAACTCGCTCTGGCAAGGAAACGTTCCTTTTCCCCAAATGTGACTCCTCCCCCGCTCCAGGTGGTGTTGCCTCCCTTATGGCTATAAGAGTGTGTTTTATTTAAATGAAAAAACAAATAGATTTCCCTTTCCTAACTCACTCATCCTTTCTGCAAGGTCAGACACCCCTGCAACAAGGGGTTTATGTTAATGAGGCACAATACAGAAGAGACTCTATCCCATAGCAGGGTCAGGGGCCACTCATTGTGGCTCCTGGAAGCAGTGGCATGGCCCCCTACGGCTCCTATGTGTAGGGGCAGCCACGTGGCTCCACTCCGCACACTGCCTCTGCCCCAAACACAGCCCCTGCAGCTCCCCCTGCATGCCAAACCCTTCATCCCTGGCCCCACCCCAGAGAACACATCTCCAGCCAGAGCCCTCACCCCTTCCGCACCCCTGCCTGGTGACCCCTCCCTCACCCTGAACCCCTCATTTCTGGCCCCACTCCAGATCCCGCACCCCCAGCTGGAGCTCTTACCCCATCCCACACCCCAACCCCAACCCCCTGCTCCAGCCTGCTGAAAGTGAGTGAGGGTGGGGGAGAGCGAGTGACGGAGGGAGGGGGAATGGAGTGAGCGGGGGCTTGGAGAAGGGGTGGGGCAGGGCAAGGGTGTTCAGTTTTGTGTAATTAGAAAGTTGGCAACCTTAGGGTTACCTGCGGCCAGAACAGAATTTTCTGTATGTTACAATCAGGTGTCTTGCAATATATTTTTCTGTGACATCACCTATTGGCTCATCTTTTACAGTAATCATGTGGCCTTATTGGCATAGGGTCAGTCTTAGGTCACCCACTCATGTCTAGTTTCCTTAAACCTGTATCATAGTGTGGCTAAGCTGAAATCTTGCAGCCTGTAGGCTGTGCTTTACTGCCTTACCTTATTTATTACACACTTGTCACTCCTAAATACTTGTCAATCTTCTACTTCTATAATCTTTTCATACTTATCTATACATCACACATTGATTACCTATGAAATAATATGTGAGTTAACTACAGCAATAACTCAATTAAATGATAAAAGAACTAACTGGCTACAAGGAATGAAAGTTCATTTCTAGAATTTTGCCAAGTTGCTTAATTTTCAGGAAAATTACTGACCTTACCGACAATAATAACAAAGTCACTGCAGGAGTACAGTGTCAACTTGTTTACATCGAAGTGGCACTGTTCATCTCTCTTACTGTATTGATTTTGTGCTATCAAAACCATGCCACTTCAGCAGTTCATTCTGGCTTCTTTGAGTAGGCTGTTTCTGATAAAGGCAGATGACAGAGTAAATAAATAGAGTCATGTGGGGGACTGGGATTGGTTGGTTTAGAGGAAGCTGGATGCACTTAAAGAAAGCTCCAGTGCTACTGTGGGAATTGAGGAATTAAAATTCAAATAGTACAATATGGAAGCTGAAATTTACTCCAGGAAGAAAACTGTATACTGTTAAGCATAGTTTGTGAACAGACAAACATCCTGAATTCCTTGAATACCAAATCCATTGCAGGAATATTAGGATCCTAGGAGACCCTGAAGACAAAAGACCTAAACTTAAAAACTTGCTAATCTAGTCGAAAATAAAATTCCTTCATTGGATGTGGATGTAAAGGAGGGCCTTGTGTATGTGAAAAAGTGGTAGAGTTTCTCTCATAAAATCTTTCAGAGGGTCTTGAACTGAAGCTGTGATTGCCACACTGCCAGATTCTAGAAGCAGGGAGAGTTTTACAGGCAGCTTATAAGAAAATATCTTGTAATTATAAAGACTTGATTTTTTCCCCATAGTTAAGGTAGAAGTAAACCTCCCATTCTAAGCCTGATTTTTGGCATGCATAACCATAACTTCACTGTTATTATACCAATCCATCTGAAATGTTACATGACACCCAAGGGAAGAATTTCTGCTTTGTTTGGAAAATTTGGTTCAAGTTGAACAAACTCTTTGGAGATTGTGGACTCAGTCCTCATCTCTGTCAAGTCTGTGCTCAGTGGGGCTGAGGAGGAGAGGGGAAAGGTGGCTTTCCTAAGAAGCACAACACGCCAAGAGCCAGGACCAACAATTGAGCTCTGGGTTCAAAAACATAAGGTTTTCAGTTGTTAAAATTTTTCTAATACTATTTTGGCTCCTCCTATCCCTGCAATGGCTTGACCTACAAACTCCTTGTTTGTTTTACTATATTGGCCATGCTGAAGTGAAGTTCTTCTCAGTGTGATGAGGCTGGTGAGGGAATTATAAAGATGTAAACAGGTGTTTTCAAATAAATACAACACACAATATGACTGATGTGGTGGAGCTACACCCACTACTAATGTATGTCTATAATAAAACGAGGGGCCTCATTCTCCTCTGCCTTGTATAATTATTTACACCTGAGTAAAATAGATGTAAAAAGTTAATCAGAATGGTAGAATTTTACATCCATTTTGTAAAGAAGTAGGTGACTACTCATGGTATAATGCAGTGGAGAATCACATCCTAGTTATATTGTATTAATTGGCTGAGCAAAGTGAGGCCTAACATGCAACTTGATGGCATTTCTCTGTTTGTCTGTCAAAACTGTTTTAGTTCAATGGTTGAAAGCCCCATTGCTTGAGACAGTAATTTGGAAATAAACAGGACAAAGGACTCAAGAGTACACTGTAGGTAATAATCCTGCGCTGGACCTCCGGGGACTGACTAGATGGAACTTAATAGGTCTTTCCCATCTCTACCTTCTATGATTCTATGCATGGATGCCAGCAGAGCCCTAAATTTGGGTGAAACATGTGAATCTGTTGCAAATTAATTTCACTTCACATAAACATAATTGTCTTCACAGGTTGCTTCCCTTATGCTAATCTCCTCCTCCTACATAACTGGATTATTGAACTGGAAGCATTTTGGGCACTGAAAGACTTAAAAGCTAATAGAGAGATGCAACGTAAAAGACTGTGTTCCCTTAGGAAATGATGGTGGAATGTGGTGAGATAATGTTAAAATTGGAAGAAAGTAAAAAATTTAAGCATTCAGGGACTTGAATCATTAGGCACTTCTGCTGATTGCAGACTTGAACCACTAGGCGCTATCACCAACCCACAGACTTGAACCATTAGGGGGTATAGTGAGTTTGTGTCCTGACCAATAGAGGGGTGTCTCTTACATCACAAGGAGGAGAAGATATCTACTGGCCTACATTAAAGTGACTAGTGAACTTGAGTTCCTTAATTTTTGAGTGCCCAACAGGAGACAACTTAAAGGGGTCTGATTTTCAGAGTGTGGGTGCTTAGCATTTTCTGAAGATCTGGCCCTGTTAGGGTATGTCTACACAGCACACACACGCCCACACACACCCTGCTGCAGCAGCATGTCCCAGAGCTTGGGTCTTTAGACTTGGGCTTGCACTACGGCACTAAAAATAGCTGTGTAGACATTCTGGCTCAGGCTGGAGCTTCGGCCCTAAAGCCCCGAGAGGGGGGTCAGTTTCAGAGCCAGAGTTCCAGTCCAAGCTGGAATGTCTACACAGTTATTTTTAGCTTTGTAGCATGAGCCTGAGTCTGTAGATCTGGGTTCTGAGACTCGCTGCCATGAGGTTTATTTTTGCTGTGTAGATGTACCCTTAAAGTGCTAAAGTTAAGCCCCTAAAAATTGAGAAGCCCAAAATCGCTAGTCACTTTTGAAAATTTAAGCATGAGTGGTTCATGAATCCTCCATTCAGGGAGGCTAGTCCCCGCCCTGCAACTTCCACTCGAGAACCCAACCCCGCCCTGCCCTAGACCCCACTCCCATTCCTCCCCACTCTCGCCTGCTGGGGCCAGAGGAGCCCTGAGCCCCCTACCGTGTCTGGAGGAGGCCTGGCCAAGCTCCCTGACCTGCCCGGCCAAGCTGCCCCGAGCCCTGGCTGCCTGGAGGAGCCCAGAGCCCTGGCCGCCTGGAGGAGCTCTGAGCCCCGCCGTGGCAGGGAGCATTTGGGGAGGTTTAGCCTCCCCCAGTCTCCATTACATGCCGCCCATGAATTTAAGTGATTTATTACTAGAAATGTTTTCAATATTAAAAATATTTCTTCTAAGAATTCACCTGCAGAGTTGGGAACCCAACCCACAACAGCCTTGGGATAGTGCATGAGAACCAGAGACTGAAACTGATCCATCTACTTTCACTGCCCAAGCTTATGGAAGTGCCAAAGTCAGCAAATATCAGTTCACTAATGGTGAAACGCAAACCCAATCTTTATATATTTATTTTTCAGTTTTATTTGTTGTGGGATTTTTACATGGTTAATTGATTTTAAATGTGATTTTCATCTTGTCATTTTTTTCGTCTTGTGCACCTTTACTGCATTGTACACTTTTGTTTCTGAAGTTTACAATTGTGCTTTGCTGCTAAGTAATTGAAAAATTGGTGGTCATTGCCTTTGGATAATGGTCTCTTGATGTGACATAAGTGCCAGGGCAAAGCTGAGATTTATTTCCAAATCAGGGCAGGTTTATCTGCGACAATGGCTTTACGATATGTTAATAGTAACCTATTACATTTGCAAAATATAGCACCTTCTGTGTGAGAATCTCAAAGTACTTCACAAAAATTCTCACAACACCCTTTTGAGTCTGATATGTATTATCCTCCTTTTATAGATGGGGAAACTGAGACACAGAAAAGTTAAATGACTTGCCCAAGATCACATAGTGAGTCAGGGGCAGAATTAACAACAAAACTCAGGAGTCCTGATTCTCAGTCCATTGCTCTAACTACTAAGCAACAATACTCTGTCACTATTGAACAATAGATGAAATAACAGTGAATATTAGTGTTGGGAAAAGATGACTGATGATGGGCATAGATAATGGGAGCAATATGCCCTAATCTTGAATAAACCTGGCGATTACTTAAAGGATAATGAAAGCTTAACATGAACTCTTTCTCCATAACCTCTTGAAATTGAAGGAACTCTGGATGTTGACTCCCTTCCATGTAAGTAAGGCAAAAATACCCTCATAAAAAAATTAGGACTTAGTGCTTTCACTTTGTTTATGACAGTGTTTATTGAATAATTCTGTATATGCCAATCCATCAAATACAGTGTCATTGCACATATTTCAGAAATATAAATCTTAAACACATGGACATGAAAAATATACTGTGCTGTCTGTGCAGCTTTAGCAGGTAGAAATGGCTACTTTAATTAGTAAGAATGTATCTCTGCAAGTCAAGCATAAAAATGCAATTCCCAGTGGCATTCCCTGTATTAAATTTTCATACAGGCCATTCAATATTAACAAAACATAGCTACAGTAAAATAGAGGAAACATCCATTTGTTCATATTCCCTCAGCTATATAGTACATTATTCTATAAATTACATCAAAGCTTTCTTTTCTAATTCAGCTGTGCATGGAATGGTCCCTCCTGACTATTCAGGCTGGCAGAAAATGTGGCCAGAGGGTACCAAATTCAGATACCCTTTTCCTGCTGGAGTGCAGTGCCTATCTTTTCAAAGCACAACATACCTATTTTTAGTCATCGTGAGACTGTAAGAGTATTATCCAATACCCATTCTGCTGCTCTTCATTTGGAGGAATGGGATATGTGGGAGGAGGTTGTACTCTCTTCCATGGCAAATTTATCAGTTTAATGTTTGATGAAGGAAGTTTGATCTCTGAATAATCCACAAGAGGTCATTCTGCTGGAAGGTGGTAAATGGATCCAGAATAAGGACAGTTTTGCTGAGAGCCCGGCAGCTTCCATAGAAGGGATGAATTGACTGAGACAGGACAAAAATTTGGACTGGGTTCATAAAAGGAAAACACCTAGTTTGAAGCAGCAGAAAGATATATATATAGAGAGAGAGAGTCTTGTGTATGTATGAGGATTTAGGTATTGGTTGATTAGTGTTGCATTAAGTAATCAGCAATACTTAAGGAGTATAGTGTCTCGATACATTAGTCTCATTTCTTTAACCATTTGCAAAGAAAGAGTTGGATGAAAGATTCCAAGAAACTGCTGAAAAATCCCATTGCTGGGGGGTCTTGCAACAAGCAAAATGCTTTAGCTGTCACCTTCCTAAAATGCAGGAATCAGAATTTGATCTCTGAGTGCCCTTTGGGTCATGGTGAAATTTGCATCTCTTCAAATTTGATTAGGGGAAGGTAAGAACAAGAATTAAGAAACATTTTAGTGATTGACTTGTGACTATGTGTCTCCTTTGGCGGGGCAACCACGATTCCCTGCCAGTCCCCCATTATGAGGACAGAGAACATCAACTAGGCTTGGAAACATCAGAGAAGTGTATGATTGAGGACATCACGTAGGAAGAGGAATGGTGCTTATGTAAATGGGTGCAAGGTGAGGTGTTTACCTGGCAGACACTGCTTTCCTTGTGGATCTAGGAAAATCTGTCAGCAGGGTAGCTACATGTGACACATGAGTCAAAGCAGCTGCTATCTTCACAAATAATATGCCCTTTGGCCCCAATTCAGCATTTAATCAGGTGAGAAATCCACCCCTAATTAGCAAAACACTCAGGCAGGTGGGATGGGGATAGGGAGACTTGTGTGCTCCATTTCTTTGCTGAATCAAGGCATCAATGAAGATCAAAGATAATTAAGAAGATTGTAGTGACAAACCTGTCAGACCCCCCCTTTTGCCTAGACAATTAGTGGTGCCTTGCCAAGCTCCAGGACTTGGCCCTCCTCCTGCTTCCCTCTAAAGGCTTAGAACTGCAGCCAGCACAAACTGCATGCAAATCCTGTCAGCTTTACTTTGTTTCAAGGGAATATAAGAAAGGTTTCTGGTCAATTACCAGAGGCCTAACTTTAACGGAGCAATGGCAGCCTGGACTGTGTTTTCCTGGTGCCCTGATCCTGAAAGAGGTCTTTAGATGCTATTACAATGCAGATTTATAATAATGCTGCAATGCTAGAAAACAGTAATTTCTAATCAGAGATCTAGTGCTTTCTCTGTGACTTCATTCACTGGATGTTGCTAAGCAATGAATGCTGCTCTGACGCAGATACACACAGAAACATACACAGAGCCTGGGATGACCAACTAGGGAAGGGGGCAGGCATGCAGGGAACTGAGTAACCTATGCTTAGCCAAATATGTCAGAAAAGTCCATGTAAATTTCCTGGTGGCATAGGACTGGGTTGGAGTGTCTATTACAGTGGTGGGGAACCTGCGGGCAGCACGCCCGTCAGGGTAATCCGCTGGCAGGCCGCCAGACTGTTTACATTTGTATGGCCGCCCGCAGCTCCCATTGGCCGGCAACGGCCAACCGAGGCCACTGGGAGCTGTGGGCGGCCGTGTGAATGTAAATAAACGGTCTGATGGCCCGCCAGTGGATTACCCAGATGGGCTGCCTGCGGGCCGCAGGTGGCTCACCACTGGTCTATTAGGTGAAAATTAGCATATGCAAACTAGCAATTTACCAATATGAATGAGACCGGACATCCAGAAGAGGGCAGTTAAAAATCAGGCAATTTTTAAACACCATCGGAGAGTAGTAGAAACCACAGAGTTGGGGAAGTTTCAAAGGCACAATTGGCAATTAGGCACCTAACTCCCATTGAAAGTCATTATCATTTGTGCCTTTGAAAATATTCCAGGAATGGCAAAAACAACAGCTTCTGGGGTAGGCTCAGGTGATGAGAGAGAATGAGGGAGGGGGAAAAGGAGTCCATCTACACAGAGCCAGAACTGATACCATATTAATAGCAATGACACCCTTCCCCTTTCCCTTCAGTGAAGAGATGCTTGGCAAGGGCTCCAGGCTCCTTGAGCAGCCTTAAGCAGAAACTATGGGCTCTCATTTCTGCAGAGGACAATGGCAGGACAGCAGAGAAGATGAAGATAAAATAAAGGCATATCCATAGTGTCAGGGTTCAGGGTAACTGCACCTTTGTTTCCCCATAGTGGTTCAGCAAGGACACCCACTCTCAGGCTTCTGGCCCCTAGCTGTTGCCTTTCTTGGGTGGAGACCTACATTTCTCTCTCTCTTAACTGGGGTATTTCCAAGTTGAATAGTTCCCTGCCTTCACTATAATTTTTCCCAGCAAAAGACAGACTGCCTAAGCAAGCCTGTTCTTTTCTCTTCTAAGAGATGGAACACAGTGTGATCGCCACAGTTATAAGTTATGACACAGTTGTTTCTAAGCAAGCAGATTTATTCTTAAAATAGAAAGCATTACAGAGAAAACATTAAAAACTATAAAAGAACCTACATGCATGCTAATAAGCTTACCAGAGATCATTCCCTCGCTTTAACAAGGGTTCTGGTTGATGATTAGTCCTTCGAACCCTACACAGGAGTGTTCTCTGTAGTTGTGAATTCATCACAGCCTCAGCTCAGAATGAGCACTCAGTCTTATGGGGCCTCAGTAGGACAAAGTCCTTCCAACCTTTTCCTAAGGATTGGGGCTCACCTTGGACAGAAAGTTCTGTCCATTCGCTGGATCAGAAAGGTGGCCCTGAGCCAGTTTAAAACAAGCTATTTATCCAAAGATCGCAACTTCACAAACCAAGCCCCATACCTGCACAAATTTCCCACCCTCCACAATTACCTAGGCCATATACATCCACCAACCCACCACCCTTCACCGTCATCTATCCACACTCATCTCTTATCTTCCCAGTGCTAATGAAAAAGTTGCATGTGTGAGGCTTAAGTGGCTATCTCATATTCATTACATTGTCTGGATGGCAGATCCATGGCTAGAGAGGATGTTTTCAGTGCTTGTTCACGTTTGCCGAGCAACATCTATTCCCCTTTGGGGCACCATCAGGAAAACCTTCAGTCATGGTTCATCTATGGCTGGAAGCAGGGGCGGCTCTATGTATTTTGCCGCCCCAAGCACGGCAGTCAGGCAGCCTTCGGCGGCACGCCTGCGGGAGGTCCGCTGGTAACGCGGATTCGGCGGCATGCCTGCGGGAGGTCCACCTGTCCCGCGCCTTCGGCGTACCCGCCGGTGAATTGCCACCGAAGCCACAGGACCGGCAGACCTCCCCCTGCAGGCATGCCGCCGAAGGCATGCGCTTGGTGTGCTGATGCCTGGAGCCGCCCCTGGCTGGAAGATATCAAGTATCTGTGGAAGAAGAAAACTCCATCAGGTACTGTACCACCATTTCTTTCCACTTCTTCTCTGTGCAATGATACATTCACCCCGGCATTGCCAATAGAGGGGGATGACCCAAGATTTTCCATTGAGGCTGTCCTTTTTATTGTAATCTCATCTCTCCCCTCCCCCAAATAACTTTTTTCTGCTCCCTACTAAATATAATGATCATAGGAATGTTTATAATGTTTTCTTCAGTGATGAGGTCCCAGCTGTGACATCATAAAAAAGCCCAGTCAGACTGTGTTTGTGCACAATCCAGTGTCCCTAAAGCCATACTCCAAGAAGAGACTACATGAGTTACACAAGCTGAAGATGCTGGGTGAGTGGCAGTGAAGCAGCCCCACCGCAGGGAAGCAACACCTTACCGGTCTGTCTGCCCTCCTTCCTAGCAAGCGCTGCCACTGTAGGGAAGGAGCATAGGGGTTGGTAATTGTTTGAAGGAGAGGTAAGCAGATGGTGGTTGGGGTTATCCGAACACTTTCAAACCTTACATGAGGTTTGGTTTGAGGAACGAATGACCTTTGTGATGAGTTCTTATTCTAGCCCAATTGATTTACTCATCCCTTTCTAACTGGTACCTCAGGGAATCAAAGCACTCAGTGTGAGAAGGGACTCCATCTCTATTTTTTTTTTTAATCTGGAAAAACTGAGAATGTTAACTTAGCAGAATTGACATTTCACTGTAACAAGGAAAATTGTGCAGAGAATATGAAACAGAAGGGTAAAGGAAATAGAATTTGAAAGAAATATAGACATATTAGAAAAGAGTGAAGTTAGTATGCCAATTTGATTCATACATGAGGTGCTGTGATCCTGTAATACTGTAGCACAGGGATAGGCAACCTATGGCACGCGTCCCGAAGGCGGCACACGAGCTGATTTTCAGTGGCACTCACACTGCCCGGGTTCTGGCCACGGGTCTGGGGGGGCTCTGCATTTTAATTTAATTTTAAATGAAGGTTCTTGAACATTTTAAAAACCTTATTTACTTTACACACAACAATAGTTTAGTTATATATTATAGACTTATAGAAAGAGACCTTCTAAAAACGTTAAAATGTATTACTGGCACGCGAAACCTTAAATTAGAGTGAATAAATAAAGATTCGGCACACTACTTCTGAAAGGTTGCCGACCCCTGCTGTAGCATATATTTGATCCAGGGAACTTCCCTGCTTAATTTACCTCCCTTCCCCATCTCCGTGCTACAGCATTACTGGAGCCTCCGAGTGTTCTACAGTAAGGCAGGCTCTATTTTGAGGGTGATGATATGGTGTTGGCTGGTTCTTTGAAATATTTCCTTCTGCCCACTAGCCTCATCTCCATCTGGCTGGGGTTTAGATGTAGCCACTTGTACTTCAACCAGGAGCAGATGTCATTCAGGCACTAGGATTCGTGGGGAATGGTGCTGTCAGCATTTGATAGGAAGGATGTGTAGTAGCTGTAGATATTGCTGGTACTTGAGGCCATGGCATTTGACAGTATACTTTGCTCTGGAATGGGAGACTAGATTTGGGGCTGTAGTCTATGAAAAGTAAGTAGCATTGGGTGGCAGCCTTACATGAGTCCCACTTTTGGAAATAATGGCAAAATATGGTAAGCTCTATTGGTTTGCAGTGGGTACAACATGGATATTATTAATGGGGATGCTTGCAGGTATATCTTCAGTTTATTATCTGGTCTCTCTTGATTAGACTCACCTGTCTTCATTTCCCCTCTACTTTTTCTTTCATTCCCTCATTCACTCCCTTCTGAGTTCTTCCCTCCTAGCCTCCTCTTCTGTTCTTTTAGAAGGTACATTATTAAGGCTGCCCCTCATGCTTCTTCAGAGCTGACCAAGTGCTGAAAGAATCACTGAGCTAATCAGCAAGCTCTGGCTCTCGAAAAAGTGTACCAAAAAACCTCTTTAGCTTTTGGCAGAAAGGGATTGAAGGGGAAGGGTGGGCTGGCACCAGCCCAACACATACATTTAAACAATAGGCCTGCCAAGCCAAAACAATTGTAGGGAAAGTGTGAAAATTGCACAACTGGCAATTTACTCCCATTCTTGAGCTTTGCCTGTCCCCACTAATGGCACAGAGATTCTACTACAGGAATACTATTTTAAATTACAGCAGTGTGTATTACTACTGAAAACACATCCCATAGCATTGTCACTCCATAAACACTTTTGAAATACATCTTTTGTGCAGAGACAGTGATTTGGTAAGTGTAGCTGAATGAATATTATTTCTGATTCTGCTCAAACTGGTTGGATTCTGAGCTGGGATTTCCCCCCCCCCCATTTTTTACTTCATTTCCCACTGTAACAAAGCTATTATGAAGGGTTTATATTTTAATTAAGTGAATGTAACTACCCTGTAGTTACACTGCAATTACATTGTGGTTATGCTTTATGATACCTACAATTACCACTAATTCATGTAACTGGTTAATTAAATGAGTGAATTATTTATTATTCCTTGACTTTCAGACTTAATACATCACGTTTTAATTACTCTGAAATTATACTTTGTATATGTACCAAAGGGCTTACAATGATAAAATTACTTATATTTTGTTATAACTTACATTATTATGTTAACCTAAAATAGTCTGTTTGAGTTTTTTGTCTGTGTTTTCAGTTGTCTATTATTTATTTGTATTGCAATAGAACCCCGAGACCAGAGCCCCATTGTGCTAGGTGCTGTACAAACATATAACAGAGAGACAGCCCCTGCCCTGAAGGGCTGATAATCTAAATGTAAGCCTGCAGACAACAGGTGGATACAATAAGCAGATGGGGGCAGCACAAAGAAACAATTAGGGTATATTTATAATAGGGGTGTACCTGTGTCCTGGCTCACGTGCATGCGTCCGTGCATTAACTAAGCTTGCTGCCAGAGTTCACACTGCAGAGTGTGCATGTTGCACACCCAGTGCAGCGGCATCCATGATGCTGCTGCAGCTACGTGTTGTTTTGTGCTTGGATTCATATATCCCACAGTCCCAGTAGTTCGTGAGACCTGGAACTGCTTTAGTGCTTGGTTTGCAGTCTAGTGTGGGAGAACTTGTCCATCCTTCACAGACACCCGTGTGGAAGTGCTTTCAGCAGCTGTCACTTCTGGATATGCAAGTCGCGCACTTCTGTCTGTTCCAACCCAGGGCCAACCCATGGATCCATTTAATCAGCTGCTTCTGCTTGCGGGTGAATGGTTTATGCAGTGGAGCAGACATTTGGTGAGATGCTGATGGCATTTCAGGAATGCTTTCTGAGATGAAGGCGGCACTGGGACTCATAGGAGGCTGTATTCATGACAGACTGTACAGACCTAATGCATGCCACAATTGGTGCGTATTTTCCATGTGTGGAGCAGGATTTCTCGTGCAGGACAATTAGCACAGTGTGGTGGGACCACATTGTCCTTCAGACCTGGGATAACCAGTAGTGCTTCCAGAACTTCTGCATGAGGACGCAAACCATCCTGAAGCTGTGTGAGGAGCTAACCCTGACCCTCCAGTGCCAGAACACTTGATTAAGGGAGGCCATAGCAGTGCAAAAGTCGGCTGCTACTGCCCTCTGGAATCTGGCTACCCCAGACTGCTACAGGTCTGTGGCTAGCCCGTTTAGTGTCAGCAAGTCAGCCGTGGGGGTTGTGGTGGTAGAAGTGGGCTAGGCTATCGTTAACTGCCAGAAGCTGGGAGTGGGTGACAGCGAATGGATCACTTGATGATTACCTGTTCTGTTCATTCCCTCTGGGGCACCTGGCAGTGGCGATGGAACACTTTTTGTAGTGGGGGTGCTGAAAGCCAATGAAACTGTAAAGCCTCTTTTTTACCTCACTCCCCCTCTTGCCCCTGTCCGTGCCCCCCATCGCCTACAGCTGGGACCAGGAGCAGGACTGTGGCTCCGGGAGGGGGGGGACATGGACAGGGGTAAGGGGGCTGAGGCTTGGGACACAGCTGGGGGCAGGCACAGAGCCCCAGGTACCGAGCCAGCAGCTGGGACCCTGGGCGCGGGGCCAGCAGTGGAGCCATGGGCCTGGGGCTGGCAGACCAGACCTGCATGGGGGGCTGGGAGTGGAGCCCTGGGCATGGAGCCGGCAGACAGGACCTGCATGGGGGGCCGGGAGCGGAGCCCCGGGTGCGGGACTGGCAGCTGGGACCCAGCATCCAGGGCTGGGAGCAGAGCCCTGGGCATGAACCCAGCAGCTGGGACCCGTGTGCAGTGCTGGGAGTGGAGCCTCGGGCACGGGACCAGCAACTGGGACTCGTGTGCGGGGCTGGGAGCAGAGCCCCAGGTGTGGAGCCGGAAGCTGGGACCCATGTGCGGGGCTGGGAGCGGAGCCCTGGGTGTGGGGCCAGGAGGAGTGGAGCCTGGTCACGGGGCCGGCAGCCCTGAGCCCCGCGTAAAACCTGGGTGTGATGCAGCACCCCCCGCACATCTAGTTCCCACGCCTATGGCACCTGGCATTGGCCACTGTTGGAAGACAGGATATTGGGCTAGATGGACCTTTGGTTTGACCCAGTATGGTCGTTCTTATGTGCTGTGACTTATGCATGTGCGGTTGGCATTGGAAATGTGCAAGGAATAATAGCTGGCTTTCACAGAATGGGGTTCCCCAGCTGCACTGGGGGCCATTGGTGGCACACAGGTGCCCATAATTTGCCTGAAACAGGGAACAAGTGAATATGTAAACTACAAAAGGTACTGTGCCATCATTCTGCAGGCTTTGGTGGACCACAGAGAAAGGTTCATGAATACCAGTGTGGGTAGTACAGACAAGATGCATGAAGTGAGGGTTTTGGGGAGCTCCGGACCATACCTGTTCGGAGGAGCCCTATTTTCCCCTGCTGTTGTTGTTATCAATGGGGTGTTGGTGCCTACTGTTAATTTTGGGGGACCCACCTACCTGCTCTGGCCATGGCTCATGGAAGCATACCCGGACAACACCGCACCTGGCAAGAGAAGGTTCAGTTAAATTCTCAGCAGTTGCTGGGTAGTGGTGGAGTGTGCATTTGACAAGCTGAAGACAGGATGGTATTATTTACAGAACCATTTGGATAACATTGTGGCTAATGTCATCTTTATGATTATTGCTGGCGGAACCCTCTACAACATATGCAAAGTTAAAGGAGAATACTTTTATATGGAGTGAACTCAAGACATCATTGATTTGCAGGCCAGGTACATACAACCAGAAAGGGCACCTGTCCTCTCTGGGGCTGCTTCCTGACATGTAAGGGAAATAAGGGATGCCTTGTGTGCCTCCATATTTGCAAGTCAGGGTGCTGTAAATGACATATGATGATGTAATGGGGCCCTGGACTGTGTGTACTGTTAATAACTGTTACCTGTGTTCTCACTTTTCTCCTGTCACTTATGGTCGCATGCCTTACTGCCTGTGTTGTTGGGGGACACTGCAATGCAGGGGGCCGTGCACGCCCAGCACACGACCTGGGCACACTGCATGGGTGACCAATCCCCAATATGCTCTGTGTTGGTGCACAGTGAACTGAGGGGTCAGCCAGCTAGGCAGCAAACCGTGATCGATCGAGGCATCACACACAGTTGTGTGGGTGTCTGGTGACTAAGGGCCTCGGATGAGGCTGGGACTGTGTGTTTCATTTCTTTTAAGTATGCATCTGATTATTATACCTTTATTATGATCCCAGATAACTTTCACTGTTCATGCAGAAAGCCATCAGAAATAATCCCCATCATTGCAAAACCTAATATGTCACAGGAAAAGACAAAAATATGGCCAAATGTGCAGAACAGCCAAGTGCAACATACCTCCCCAGAGGTAAAGCCCACAGGCAATAAATGTGCATGTAGGCGTAATTGCAACATGCAAAACATACAACGGTATGAAACCTTATCAAACAATTAAATGATAACAAATACAAACCACAATAAATAAATAAATAACTGAAATAGTAATGTAAAACAGAATCAATACGTATCATAACATAATATCAGTAATATCATTTATAGTAACAGAAACATACTTAATATAGCACTGTACATAATATGACAATAAGATAAATTAGAAAAATAACAGCTAATACATAATTAATAAGTAAATGCATAAATAATAAATAGTACATAACCAAGTCTGCAGCATGAAACTGTAACAGTGAAAACTCCAGATTATATAAGTATAAAAGACAGGCAAGTAAATATGATCGATAACTATTCAAAACTGCAATGAAAACTTAGAATAGTGTAAAACATAATTTTTGTAACTGTCCAACACAGGGAACACACAAATAACCCACTGTGTACATCAAATTGTCAATAGTCCACAATGCAATTTCAGCACTGCACATTGACATCACTCACTGTACTATACTGTACTGTCTGGGATAATGTTTAGCAGCTGCTGATTCTGCTGCTTTTATGCCCTTCCCTTGACTTTCTTCTGCAGGGCTGTGGGAGAGTTGATGTTTGTGCAGGAGTGGGCTCTGCATTGATTTCAGGATGTGCAGCTATGGAGGAGACTCCTATTGTGCTGGCACATAAACCTGTGTAACTACAGACACTGCAGCTGGCACAGGAGCTCTGATTTCAGGTGACTGTTGACCTGCCAATGGAGTTGGCTGAACCACCCTGCTGGCTCATGTGGTCATCAGCTGCTCCAGGAACAGTTGGTGGTCCTCCTTGTTCCTCTTCTCTTCTGCAAAGAATCTCTCTAGCGATCTGTCCTCATGGGGTGTATCCCTCTCCTCCTTGGCCCTCTGGAAGGTAAGGTGCCTTGCTCCTTTTGGCCATATTCCTCTTTATATGGAAATGCTGCTAGCATCTAGTGGTGCCTGTAGTGGTTCACAGGAGATCACACCAACAGGCGGAGTGCCTCCCAACTGAATAAAAAGCACTATATATTGTTTGAATTACCACGTGGAGGACAAAAAAATAATAGTTAGCTTTTGTTGTTCTCACAAGGCCATGACTTACAACATCAAGGAATGCTTGAAAATCACTCCTTCAGTTTTTCTCATGAGAAGACATTCTCACTTCTGGCACTGGAGGGGTCTCCCTCTCTCTTTCTCTCACTCACATGCTCACGCACACACACAGTCTCTCTCTCTCATAAGTAACCCTGATATATTTTTTTAATAGAAAATGTTTTGGGAAGTGGAACTTGCTTGGAGAGGGTAGGGTGAAATAATGTATCAGGGACATCTACCAATAGCAGCGCTAACTTTTGTCTTGGGCAGGGGAAGCAACCAAGGACATAAATATTTTCGAAATACCAGAATGGAAAAATACTTGTGAGGTAGCCAGTGTGCACTAGTCAGTTATCAAGTTGCAGTCAGGAGATGTGTATCAGGGTCTGGGTTGAGCCAGGTCAGGATACCAGGAAGCTGGTATCCTTCAGGCTCCTTTCCCCAGGGTGATGCCAGTCCAGGCTTCTTGGGGTGAGTCCTATGGAACTCCCTCACAGAGTTTGGGGCATGGACATGGGAAGCAGGTTCTCCATGTGGTCTTTGGGGACCATGTGATCATTGGGGCCATAACTCATGTGTCCACTGGGAACTGAGGATGGCATGCATTTCATTTGCCTTGTGACCCTGGACTTTGACTGGAGGAGGCAGTGATGTGGTTTAGTCGGGAAAGGGATTCTCAGGTTAGGACTTCAGAAATGAAACCTGAAAAACTGGGTATATTTTGAGGGACTGTGGAAGGTAACTGGGTTGATCTGCTGGCATATTTGGAGGGTCCCAGCAACTGGTGGCACAGTTTTTGGGAAGGTCAATTGGTCTGGAGATGCTTTGTGGCAACCCACAACTTCTGGCCTACTGTGAATACCAGCGCTTCCTGTCATTGATGGGCCACATGCCTCTTGTAAGCCTTCTTCACCTCTTCTAGGTGGTTCTTGAGATCCTCCAGGATGAGCTGGGTCTGTTGGATCCAGTTGGTGGTAGCTGGGTTCGGGGAGGCTGCTGGTAGTGCTAGGTGAAAACGGGTGGATCCTGTAATTTGCGAAGAAGGAGCTCTGACCTGTAGATGCATAGTTGATGTTTTATGAAAACTCTGCATACAGCAGGAGTGTGTGCCAGTTATCCTGGTGATACTTCATGAAACACCGCAAATATTGTTCTACTACTTGGTTCACCCTTCTGTTTGTCTATCTATTTGGGGTTGGTACACAGTGGAAGTGGATATGTGGATGTCCAGTAACTTGAGTGCATTGCACCAAAAGTGAGAGGTAAACTGTGGGCATCAGTCTGAAACTATGTGCTCTAGAAGTCTGTGAAGATGAATCATGGTTTGCACCAGGAGTTGGGCAGTAGTTTCAGCATTGGACAGGTGGTGGCAAGAGATGAAGTGGGTCATTTTAATCAGATGATCCATCATTGTTAAGACTATTGTGTGGCCACTGGTAGTTCCACAATGAAGTCTAGGGTGATGGTAGACCAAGGCCTGGCTGGAGTATCCAGAGATACTAAGGTGCCAAGAGGTCTAGTTCTGGCAGTCTTGGTACATGCACAGCACTCAGAGGAGTCCACATAAGCTTGGACTTCAGCCTGTATGTGGGGCCACCAGAAAAAAGAGGCAACCATGCAGGAGGTCTTAAGGTGGCCCAAGTGACCCGCCAACAGCGTGTCTTTCCATAGTTGTAGCACCTCCAGCTGGGGGCTCCCCGGGGGAATATAACTGTTTGCACTTACTGAAGTATGTTGTTACATCCCACATAGAGTGGTGCATCTTAGACTCTAATGGTGTAGATTGTGTTCCTTGGGTGACTGAGCCTTCTTTCGTGATGGACCAGATGAGGGAGACCAGGTTTTGATGGATTGCAACACTGATAAAATTACTAGGTTTGAGGAAGTAGGTGGGGCTCGGAGGTAGGTTCCTTGTTTTCCCAAATGTATTCCCCCTTTTGTGATAGAATGTTTGCTTTCCTGTTTCAGTGCCCCAGGAGGTAAGTGATCATAAACTTGAATTGAGAGAATAACAAGGCCCACCATACCTGCCTCTGGTTCAAAGCTCAAGCCTTGCAGAGGCACTCGAGGTTCTTATGGTCAGTAAGACGTGTACTGGGTGCTGTGCTCCCTCAAGGAGGTGACACCATTCTTGCCAAATAGGGAGGAACTGGTTTCAAATTTGAAAGTGGAAGGCAGCTTGGTGAAAGTGATCATGAAATGGTAGAATTCATGATTCTAAGGAATAGTAGGAGGGAAAACAGCACAATAAAGATAATGGATTTCAAGAAGGCAGACTTCAGCAAACTCAGGGAATTGGTAGGTAAGATCCCATGGGAAACATGTCTAAGGGGAAGAAACAATTTAAGAGAGTTGGCAGTTTTTCAAAGAGACAATATTAAGGGCACAAAAGCAAACTATCCCACTGAGTAGGAAAGATAGGCAAGAGACCACCCTGGCTTAAGCAGGAGATCTTCAATGATCTGAAAATCAAAAAAGAGTCCTACAAAAAGTGGAAACTAGGTCAAATTACAAAGGATGAACATAAACAAATAACAAATATGTAGGGATAAAATTAGAAAGGCCAAGGCACAAAATATGGCAGGGTAGGGCTGAACTGAGATGTGGAAATGGAGCGATCCATATGCACAAAAGGGGAGGGGTAAATGCTGAGCAAGGGAATACAAACAGCAGGTTACTTCTGGTCCATAGAGAATAAGTGGGAGAAAACTGAGGAGGCTGAATGGTGGGAAGATACAGGCCACAGAATTGCTGGAATGATGGTGGAGGACTATGTAGACTCACCACATCACTGCTGCATTCATACCACAAAATGGGCGGCTAGAGACATGGATCGAATGTGAATACTTTTTCTTACCCACATCCCCAGGCAGGTACACTAACTTACATTCTCTGTGCCCCTGGACACCTGTTAGAGGGCTTCCCATGTGGATGGTGGGGCAGGGGGTAGGGGCAAAAACCCACCCCTTGACATGCAGAAAGCTGGAAGTGTTAACATACCCATAGATAATACTAGTCTGCATGATTACCTGTGACCACAATAATCTAGCTGCTAGCAGTATGATTATACCTAAACTGATTAGGTATAATCAGCTGATTATACCTAAGCAAAATCTTGTGTGTTTCAAGGCTAACAGAATGCTCATTACTTGATCTGGAAGAAGAGGGAGGGTTAGTCAGGATGAGGGGGTGGACATTTGGCTTCAAGACTTGCCTCCTGACAGCAAAGCTTTGTACGGTTCTGTGAGCCCTACAAGCCCTTTGAAGTAAGAGCAGTTTTGGCTCACTACCACAGTGGCGCACATAGGGAGTTAGTCGAAGCAAGTATCAACCCTACCTTGCACTTCAGTGGTGAAACCCTAAACCCAGTTAACTCAATAGGCGTTTTGCCACTGACTTCAATGGAGCTAGGATTTCACTTAGATTTATAGTGCTGCATTCCTAGTGTGGACGTTGATTTTACTTAATGTTTTGGTTCTGAGGCGCCATTTAAGTGGTATATCAGAATCACTTGCACTTCAAAGGATTTGCATGATCCTGGGAACCCCGCAAACCTTTGATGTGAGAAGGCTGCAGGGAGCAGCTCCTTTCTACCCAGCTTTCAGCTTCATTCCCTCCCCCACCGGCCTCTCCTTTTAATCTCCAGCAGCAACTCTGCTAGCTGGAAGTAGCAGCAAACTGGCCAGCAGAGCAGTGCTGGCACACACTGCCAAAGTGCCTCCTCAGCCAGCCGGGAATCATTGCAACATGCTCTCACTGGCCAACAGGAATCCTACCCTATCCTTCCTTCCTCCACCCCAGGAATCCCTCAAAAACTCCCTGCTCTCCCCTCCCTACATCCTGCTATGTTCCCCACGACCCCCCACATCAACTCAAATTTCACCTAACTCTCCTGCTCCCCTGGCTTCCCCACTCTCTTGACTTACTATCTGCTCCCCCCTCCTTATTACCCCTCCCCCTGTCTCTCTAGCCATTCCCACCCCCCACAGACACTACTTCCTATCTCCCAAACATCTAGTCTTGATTTTAACAATAAATCAGGAAGGAGAGATTAACAAAACTCACATGTGGATAACTAGAAGTGAACTCCTGAAGTTAACAGAAGTAGGTCACCCCCTTTTTTGCTTTCCTCCTCCTCAAATCTCTAAATTTGTTTTATTGATTTTCTTGAAAGGCAAAAACTAACCACAGAAAAAGTTTTAGAGACTGAGTAGAAAATAACTTTCTAATAGAAAGGCAGCGAGACCTCCACAGCCTGGATTATTGCTTATTACCACATTCTGCTAGTTGACAGTGCCAAAGACTGACTGTGTGACCTTGGCAAATCACTTATTCCTATGTGCCTCAGTTTTGTCATTTGTAAAATGGGGTTAATAAGATTTACTCCCATCACAGGGAGGTTTAGACTAGGATTTTCAAAGGGGACTAAGAGTTAGGCACTCAGATCCCATTGAAATTCAATGAGATTTTGGCACCTAACTCCTTTATGCTCCTCTGAAAATCCCAACCTAAATTAATTAAGGCTTGTAAAATGCTTTGAGACCCTTCCATGGAAGGCGCTGTAGAACAGCACAGTATTATTATTTTTGTATCTGCTATTCAGTGGCACTCAGGGAACATTCACAAACCACTCAGCCATCTACTCACCCATAGAAGAAAAACAGCCTTGGCTGCTTGTGCAGAAGACTGGGGATCAAAAGTAAGTCCTGGATTTTTACTCCCAGGAATACAACTAACTGCTGAAATGTCAAGCTTGATGTGCTGGGGTGGGATGGAATGAGAAAGAAGGGGCAGTAAGGGGAAGGATGCCTTAAGCAGCCCATTTTTAAACCATCTTTTCTACATGTAGAAAAACTAACATAATTATCTCTCTTCTGGTAAGTGACTGCTGTTGTGCTTTTGCTGTTTATATGTATCTAGAGGGAAATTGTAGGCAGTGCCTGCCAAGTGTATCCCCAGAAATATCTTTGAAACTGTCATCTGCAGGCATTGAACATCAGCAGTTGTTTGATCTTTCTCTCAACCCCCACCTCCCACTTGCTGGCTTGCTTATATAGAGGAGTTGAGCATCTTAATTGGATGTGAAGTACCAGACACTTGACTTTGGGACAAAAAAAAAAAAAGAAGTCCAACTAATATTATAGTTTGAGTCCCTGGGGATATCCTCTCATCAAGACAATGCAGCTTCCGTTTGAGATAGAGAATGGGGAGCAGCTGATCAAAGTATGTGCATTCCAGAAAAAGGACGTGAAACTGGGGAAGAGTCCCAATCACTAGGAAAGTTGGCCAGTTCTCCCCTCTCCCCCATCAGAAGAGTGAAGGTCTGCAACTGTAGTCAGCTCTTGTGCGGGGGGGTATGATGGGGAGATTCCCTATGCCCTTGTGGGCTGTCCAACCACACACATGCTAGCCATAATCTGTCCCTTTCTTACTAAATGTGTAGTTTAGTATATATTTTCATGCTAATGCATACCATTACATATACAGTAGGTGACTAAGAACAGGATTATCTGAGTGTGTCTGCCTAAGACCTTATCATATGAGAGGTGCTGAAAGGCCTCGACTCCCAATGAAAACAATAAGGTTAGACAGGTATAACTGAGGACATTAATAAAGATCATGCATGTGAAATACTTTGATTTTAGCAATGGTGTGAGAGAAGAGAAGAAACTACCTTGATTATTGGAGTTGAGTTTTTCACATAGAAAAAGCATCTCTACTATGAAAACTTGATAGAGTAAAACTATCACTGATACACTAGCAATTATTTGCCCCGTCATCTACACAGCCTGCCAGGATTAACTAGCAATTTGTGAGAGATGAAGCAGGAAGTTGTGAACTCCAGATTTGGAGATTTTGGACTGGATAAGAATAGATTTTTCAGCTATGGAGTATTGTGGGTTCATGGCACAAAGTTATGCAAGAATCTGGCTAGAGGATTGTCTACACAAGACTTTATTGTGCAGCAAGCCAATGTGTGAATCTACACTGCACTAGTTTCTGTGCATTACGTCCGATGTGGACACTGCTAAAGTGCACTACAAGGTCAGTAAATGTGCTTTAACATATTCCTGTTTCAAATAGCAGTATGTCAAAGCACACTATGGAACCTTAGTGCATTGTAGCCATGTCCGCATTATACATTACTGTGTTGCCAGCTAGTGTGCTGGAGATTCACACCCTGGCTTGTCTTGCACTAATATCCTATGTAGGCAATCCCTAAGACTGCAGAACTGATCTCTGTTCTTCCAATCTATGGTAAGGTGGAGGAGCATGTGTTCATTATGATCAAGAAAAGAAAACTTCTATGCAGGAAAGCCTGAAGTTGTCCAGAACCCCCTCTGATAATCACAGTGAAGTTGTTTGGAAGCAACAGTACTGAGCTGCCAAAATAGGTGATGGGGGGGGGAACCCACAAAAGAGGCAACTTGGAGTAAAACAAAAAATTGTTCAAAAAGCACCGATTTTTGTGGCTCAGAAAACAACCTAATTCATAACATACTACTTGGATTTGTAATTGCTTTATGAAAATATTGGGCCAGATCCAAAACTGGTGTAAACTGGCACAGATCAACTGACTTCGGGGAAGCTATGCCAATTTACACCAGCTAAGGATCTGGCCTATTATCTTCATATTATCAAATGCCACAACAAAATTCTGAAACTGAAAAATATTGGCAGAATTAAAATATTTTAAAACTCCCACTCCATGTATATTTACTTCAGTTTAAAAACCAACAGCACCACATTTGCTGCCCACTTCTCAGCTGCCTCAACCAGGCCAGAAACTCCTAGATTCAGTGCTATTTCCTATATATACACCCTTTGATCCATGTGGCAGAAACATCATTTTAAATTATTATTCTCTATTTGTATTACTGTGGGCTGTAGGAGTGCCAATTGTGGGCCAGGACCCCCTTGTGATACATCTTCTTGAAGGTCTGGAAGTGTGTGAGGCAAATATTAAGAGCTCAAGTCAAATGCTATTGGAGTCACTGGGAAACTTTCCACCGAGTACAATGAAAGATGTAGCAGAAAAGCCCCGTTCTTGTTTCTTTCAAGACACATTCTGCTTGGTGACCATTCAGTGACAAAATTTCTGGCTCTCATATGAGATTTCTGGTTCTCCCTGTTTCTGATCAGACTGAAAATACTGTAAGAAAATTTCCTGCTATTGCAGCATTTACATTTTTGGCACCTGCCAGATCTAGGATGTGTAGAATCAGAAATGTGCAGCATGCAAAAATATTTTCAAAAGAGATTAACTCAGTCAACCCGTTTACACTTCTAAAAAGGCCCTTTTCAAGACTTGGGTAGAGAGTTGGGTCATTTCTTATTTTAGCTATGGTAATTGGCCCATCTTTAGATATTTGTGTAATGAAGTATGTGACAGATGTAGCAATTACCTGCAACATGTTTAGGAGATATTATTGAATTACGTTTAAACAGTTTTGGAGTCCACTGTATTATAAATACGAAGTTTATGTATTATTGTGGGATTGCATGTAGCTTCTCTATGCGGGGGGGGGGGGGAGGGGGGAGATGTGGCCAACGTAAGCCCTGGAGAGTGTTATGAGCTTCAAAGGACTATTTTTAGCAATGTGCCTGAGAAGGAACTTTTGGGACAAAGTTAACTTGGTTTCCTAGGAAATACCTGTGGGGAGGGAAACACAAATTCCTACCTTTAGACCCAACTTTTTGAAGCTATGCCTTGAGGCGAGAAACCATTGTCTGCTGCCCTATTCTTGGAATCTAAAGATCAAAGGGCCAACCTGTATAAAAGAGTAACTCAGCTCTGAACAAGCACCCCCATGAATCTAACAGCTGTTATGAACTTATAACTACAGAAACACCTCTTGGTGGGGTCTGAAGGACTGATCACTGGCCAGAGCCCTTGTTGCAGTTTGGGTGATCTCTGATGAACTGATTAGCATTCATGTAGGTTATTTTATTGTTTTTAGTATGTTTTTCTCTGTATTTTTTTCATTTTAAGAATAAATGTGCTTGCTTAGAAAGGGCTCTATGATAACTTATAACTGTGAGCAATTATGCTGAGTTGAAAACAAAGTGCAGATGCTGGCCTGTTTAGATAGTCTGGCTTGCTGGGGAATTCACAGTGTAGGCAGGGCACTTGTATAGCCTGGGAAAAAAACCCGTCAGGAGGGAGAAAGACACATGGGTCTCTAAGACACATAGGCAGCGACTCCGTAGGTGCTTTGGGGCTGGAGCACCCACAGAAAAAAATAGTGGGTGCTCAACACCCACTGGCAGCCCCAGTGATCAGCGCCTTCCCCTCCCCCCACTGTGATCATCTGTTCAGCGGCATGCAGGAGCCGCTGGGGGGGAGGGGGCGGAGTAAGGGTGGGGCATGCTCGGGGAAGGGAGCAGAACAGGGGTGGGAAGAGGTGGGACAGGGATGGGGCCTTGGGGGAAGGAGTAGAGGGAGGCGGTGCCTGGGGTGGAGCAGGGGGTGAGCCCCCTCTCCCCCCGGAGTTGACAAAGTCAGTGCCTCTGTCAAGAGAGGTTATGGCTGAGGAGCTGGGAGCCTAAAAGTGGGAGCAGATGCCCTGAACTTTGACAGAGTAATATTCAGATATTGACTGCATCTGAATGTCCAGGTGCATCCAACAGACTGGAGATCTTGGGTTTATAAGTTGCTTACAGCCTGTGGATACAAAAATATCAAGTCAATGGTTCTCCTGAGTAATGGATTGACTACACTGCTCTCTTAAGTGGATGTATAAGCATTAATTATCTTCTTCTGAAGGGCTTCACCTTTTAAAACCAGTCTGACAGAGAGATGGAAATCACTTCTCAGAGCTTTTCACACAGGGTTAAGAATGCTCACTGGATTCTCATGCATTTGGTATCCACCTTTTCTCTTCTCCTCCTATCAGTCCTGTTTGCAACTAACCTCAGGAAAGGGTGCTCTCTACAAGGAAAAAAATCTGACTTGCACTGAATCTTTTGTGCCTTGTCATTATCCTCTCAGAAGTATTTTTATTGAAAGTAAAAGCAGATGATGGCAGCAAATCCACTCCCATCCAAGCAGTTCAGTTAAGATTTTAACAGTCTAAAACTTTTTTAGTGTTAGTGTCTTCATGTGCATCCAGAACCATGGGGCACATGCACTTTCTAGATCAGCACCACACAATCCTAATGCGTATAAAGCTGACTTTTAAAGAACTGATACATTATTTTTAAAATTAGCTCATCAGGACACAGTAGCAGTTTGAGCAGGGATACTTAATCTGCATTTCTCTATTCTGTGCACATTTTATAGACAAAACTCAGTGTAGTTCAATATCCTTTCCAATGAAGAAGTTTTTTTTATTATTAATTATTTACTGAGTGCTGTCATTAAGATTGATACAGTGCAAAACAGAGGAAGACACTGCTCCTACCACAGGGAACTTAAATTCCGAGTTAGATAACATGGTAAATTAAGTATGTGAGTGGTGGCAGAACACAGAGATTTTGCACATGTATTGGGCCTGAACTACTTGCTCATCCACCAAGTTACAGTATTGTGCAGCTGAGATCAGATTCAGGCCAAGAGTACTTTGGATAAGTAAATCATGCAGTGCAGAATCAATCTGTGCAAAAGAGTCACTTGCAGCTTCTCAGATGAGTGACCATCACAGCTGTAATTGTTGGCATTGGGGGAACTAGGGTACTGAAATGGCTTGTGTATAGATTTACATATCTTTGTAAAAATAAAAAATAGCTAACCATAACATTTGCCTGTACTTGTATCTTCCTTGACAGATGGATAGAAATTGCTTGGCAGTTGAGTTCACCATAAATAATTTAAAAACCTGTAGTTTTCTGTACACCTCACTGAGGCCAATCTCTCATGGAAGTTGGTGAAAGTTCTGAGTGGGTCTGTAGGATCAGGCCTGTAACCTGATTTTATTTCCTACATAGCAAGTTACAGGGACATGGAGGTTGCACCCATCTCAGGGCTGCATTTGGCTCTCAACTGATGCACTGTATTTCCCTGAGCTATGGGCCTGACTGATCCTGCTTCCACTCAAGTCCAATGGGCTTGAGCAAATGGCTTTAGATCAGGTCCTATGTGATCTAAATATTGTTTTGATGGTGCTCTCAGTTGCTCCTATTTTATCTTTTGTTCTGTGTTTTAATGGACACCCTGACATTTCAAGAGGATGGGAGGTTTATTTGGGATTGATGGTGTCAATAAATTAATGGGGGATCCAACATAATATTTTTTGTTTAGCACCAGCAGTCTTCTCAGCACTGAGTAATACACATATATAAAAACAGCCTCTTCCCCAGAAGTCACAGTGTAAAAGATAGATGTATACAAGACAGGGCCCTGGGAAAATATAATTGGGGGAAGGGAGCTAATTTAGTAATGAAATGTCATCTCTTGTCTAAGAATTGCTTAAGGATTTGGACAGCTTGAGTAACTTTCCTCTAAAACATATAAAATTAATGAAATCATAGAATGAATTAAAATGATTGTGTTATACAGGCTGATTTACCCTACGCAAACATACCTTTACCATTTTAAAGAGGATGTTTAGGGGGTTAAATTAAGACATTTCTAAATATTTTATTTAGCAAGCAAAAAAGTCACTTTAATCTCTTGCATCTTGAAATATTGCCAAATCTATGAGCTGTGCTGATTCCAGAGTTGCAATGTGATTGGTCATAAATCCAGCATCATTTGCCTGATTGATGCAAAATGAATGAGTTTTTCTAGCCTCCTATATTTGTCTCTGTATCTTTGGAAAGGATCTTGCAGTCTGTGTGGGGCCTATTGACTTCAGTGAGGCCCTGTTTTGTGATACATGGCAATAGAATGAACAGGACCATACATACATTAGACAAGAGTCTAAACCAGGGGTAGGCAACCTATGGCACGTGTGCCGAAGGCGGCACTCGAGCTGATTTTCAGTGGCACTCACACTGCCCGGGTCCTGGCCACTGGTCCGGGGGGCTCTGCATTTTAATTTAATTTTAAATGAAGCTTCTTAAACATTTTAAAAACCTTATTTACTTTACATACAACAATAGTTTAGTTATATATTAAAGACTTATAGAAAGAGACCTTCTAAAAACGTTAAAATGTATTACTGGCATGTGAAAGCTTAAATTAGCATGAATAAATGAAGACTCGGCACACCACTTCTGAAAGGTTGCCGACCCCGGTCTAAACTATTTTAGCTCTTCAAGGAGTGAAGGCAGAGACCCTTGGAGAAATGACTTATTATATTAATAGAAGTTATGTTTAATTAATCTCCAAATAAATCCAGAGGAAAGCTAACTGGGTCTGCCCCTGTAAGTAATATAGGGATATTATTTTTAGGTGAGTTAGACAATTTACCTAGTTTGTTAATTTATTTTTAAGAAATATGTAACTACCTTTGGGGTTTTTTTTCAAATCAATGAAGCGCTAATGGAATATTCCTATCCATTACAGGGCAATCAGAAATAGGTTAAAAGTGTCTTTTTAAAAATGTGTCTCCGCCTGCCCCACTCCCTGCAAGCCTATGAAATCCTCTGGCGCTTCCTGGTTCTCTCCATATCTAGCCTAGAATGCATTATTCTGTGCTAACACAAGAGTCTCATGTAATTATATCAGAGATTAGAGATTTATTTTTCCAGTTGAAATTCACAGAGGGGAATTGTTTTTTAAAAGTTTAGTTAAACTTTTCTGGACTGAATGCACCTTGCAACCTTGCTAGTGGGGGCAGTCAGCACATACTGTATTTGAGTTTAATGCAGATGATCATTAAAAACCCTTCACATGACAATTACAGGGCTGGGAGGCAAACCCAATTCTGTTTGTGTTCCAGTTACAATCTCAAGTTTGGGTAACTCAGCCTCCCCTGCATCATGATGCAATGTCAAAATGCCAGTCTAGAAAAATGCATGTTGCATTCTGGCAGGCAGAGCTGCTGACATTCTTAATTTGTCCAGGACCCTTATAGGTTTTGTCAATCTATCCTAGCTAATTGCTTTCTTGGCCAATATCCCAGAGCTATGATGTCACTGGAGAAAGTTGCAGCACTTCTATGCTCAGAATGCAGCAGTGTCACTCAATTCTACAATCCCAGTCTCCTGACCATGCTGGCTCTCCCTTTCAGATGCAACCTACTGCTCCAGGGTAGAGCTGTTAGGTTTTTTTCTTGGTAAATGCTGATACATCAAAACTAGGGTCTTAGGTAGAGACAGTGTGCTCCAGTCACCCCAGACTAGCCAATGGTTGGGTGATTAGGGTACTTAGCTTGAATGCGGGAGAGTCAGATTCAAGTCCTTTGTCTGTCTGATACAGACCAGGGACTTGAACCTGGGTCTCCCATATCCCAGGTAAGTGCTCCAACCATCAATCCATTGGCTATTCTAATGTGGTCTGGGCTGTCTGTTTTTTCACTGAAAGATCTAAAAAGTCTCAGTTTTGTCCTGATGCCAAACAGGAAAAATTTTGAAATCTCAAAAATTTGACAGGATAGGGAAACCCTTTTCCACCCAACTCCACTGTGCTTCTTAAAGTTTTCAGCAGAAAAAAAACTCCCACTGAAGCCAAGAGGCAGGGCCAGGACCTAGGAGAATGAGGGGAAATCATTCTGAAGAAATTTAAAAATGAAGTGGCTGAGCTCTTGATAAAAAAACAGTCTTATTAAAATCACCTGCTTTACTGGGAATACTGAAGAGTAGCAAATGGTGTAACTACTGGTCAAAATTGCTGTCTTCTTCTGGGACACAGTGTTCAGTTCTGGTCACCTGAAAAAATATAGCAGAAATAGAAGGGGTCCAGGAATGGGCAATAAAAATGATTTGAGGGCATGGAGAGACTTCCATATGAGGAGAGAGAGAAAAATAGAATGCATAGTTTATTGAGGAGACCAAAATACTTCTTGCTATAGTAAATCTGATGTGCCAATAAATTAAAAAATGATAAAAGGATTTTATATATATATATATATATATATATATATATATATATATATATATATATATATATATATATATATATATATATATATATATATATATATATATATATATATATATATATATATATATATATACATATACACACACACACACCCCAACCCCATAATTAACTTGTGGAACTCCTCCTCACAAGATGTTATTGAGACTGAGAGGTTTGTAGGATTCAAGAAGGACCAGACACATTTGTCACAGTTTCAAGACAACTGCATCTATATTTCCCCTCCATGGGCCAGCAAGGGCACTTACTTTTAAGCTGCTTGCTTCCCAGCAGTCACCTTTCTTGGGCAGAAACATGCATCTCTCTCCCTCCTGACCAGAGTATTTCCAGGCTGGATGGTTCCCTGTGTACACAGTGAATTCCCCAGCAAAGTCAGACTGCCTAAGCAGGCCTGCTCTGCAATGCTTTCTTTTCAAAGGCTATGCACAGGGGTAGTTGCCACAGTGATAAGTTACCACACAACTCTTTCTAAGCAAGTACATTTATTCATATGGTTTCTTATGTTACAGAGAAAACGTATTTAAAACAGTAAAAGAACCTACTTGCATGCTAATAAGCTTACCAGAGATCACTCCCCAACTCCAACAAGGGCTCTGGCCAGTGAGCCATCCATCAAGCCACACTAAAGGGTTTTTCAGTAGTCAAAAGCTCAGAACAAGCACACCCAGGAATCTGTGAATTACTACTTGTAATAGTCCGGTGCGGGGGTCGCGCCCTCTTAGGGGCCGTCGGGCGCCAGGCCGCTTCACTGCACGGCCAAGTCAGACCTCGTACCCGGGAGGTCTAAGGGTTCCGCCCCTTTGGCAGGGGCTAAACAAAAGGCTCCCTGCCGCTGCAAGGAGTTCCCGCCCTCAGGCAGGGCGGGACAGTGGACCCGTCCTAAGCTCCGGTTCCTTCAGCCGGAGCTGGGGACTTACACAGTTCAATAAGCCCGAAGGCTAGCTCAGAGCGGGGTGATACCCCAGGGTTCGAAGAGGGGCTCAGGTCCTTGTGGGAGGAGCTGAGCACTAACCAATAGTTCAGGGGGGGGGCTCAGGTCCTTGCAGGAGGAGCTGAGCGCCCCAAACTTAGCAACTCCAGTCCCTCAGTCAGGGAGTGAGCAGGCAGGTAATGGCAACCCAGGCCCTAGGTCAGGGCGGGGCAGCAAACAATCAGCCCAGGCCCACTGTCAGGGCTGAGCAACAGAGTCAGTAATTCAGCCCAGGCCCTCAATCAGGGCGGGGCAGCAAACAGTCAGTCTAAACTCAGGCCCTCAGGTAGGGCTGAGCAACAGAGTCAGTAGTCTAAACCCAGGCCCTCAATCAGGGCGGGGCAGCCCAACAGCAGTTCTGGGCTCAGGCCTTCAGGTAGGGCTGAGCAACAAAGTTAGTGGTTTAAGCCCAGGCCCTCAGGCAGGGCGGGGCAAGCACACACGCAGTTCAGGGGCTCAGGCCCTCAGGCAGGGAGGAGGAGAGACTGCCACCCGACGTGGGGGTGGCAGGGGGGAACACAGGCCCACCCACTCCACTGTGTTCCAGCCCGGGGCCCTATCCGCAGCAGTCCGTCTGCCGCGGGGTCAGTGGGGATCCTGCCCGCAACACACTGACATAGGCTCGGGGTCTGCTATCCCCGGGCTACTTCCCAACTCCTCCTCCTCCATGGGTACCTGCTCCTCGCTGGGCTCGGCAGCGGGGTCCCACACCATGGGCTCCTCGGGTTGCTGGGGGTTGTCTAGGTCGGGCCACTCCTCCGGTCTCGGGTCCGGCTCAGGTCCGGGTGGCTCCTCGGTGTACCGTGCTCGGGGCAGGCTCGGCCAGTCCACCTCGGGGTACCTTCCTTGGGGCAGTCTCGGTCGGTCCGCCTCGGGGTACCGCGCTCGGGGCAGGCTCGGCCAGTCCACCTCGGGGTACCTTCCTTGGGGCAGTCTCGGTCGGCCCGCCTCGGGGTACCGCGCTCGGGGCAGGCTTGGCCAGTCCACCTCGGGGTACCTGCCAAGCGGGAGGTTTGAGCGGCGCTGGGTATTAGAGTGCCTGGGTCTGGGGAGGCTCGGCCCGTCTGCGTCCAGGTACCGGGCTCGGGGTAGGCTCCGTCTCGCAGGAGCTCGGGCCGGAACGTCTGTCCTTTCCGGCCGCTCGGCTCCAACTGAGTGTTGGGGCCGGGCTTTTATACTTCCTGTCCCGCCCCTTGACTTCCGGGGGGCGGGAACAGGTGGTGGTAGCTCCGCCCACTTGAGTGGCGGCTCTGGCTCTTCCCCCTCTGGGGTTGGCTCCGCCCACCTGGGTGGCTGTTCTGGCTCCTCCCTCTCAGGGGCCGTCGGGAGCCAGGCCGCTTCACTACACGGCCCCCCCCTCAAGGCTGGTTCCCGTGCAGCGGGGCCAGCCCATTCCTCACCCCCCAGCCGAGAGAGGAAATCCGCGTTCGCGTGCTCCTTACCAGCTCTATGGCGGACCGTGAAGGCGAACGGCTGGAGGGCCAGATACCACCGTTGCACCCGCATGTTGTGGTCCTTCATGCGGGTCAACCATTGAAGGGCGGAATGGTCGGTGACCAAGGTGAAGGGAACTCCCAGGATGTAATACCGGAGCGCTTCACAAGCCCACTTCACGGCTAGGGCTTCCTTCTCGACCACCGCATAATTCTTTTCCCGTGGGAACAGTTTCCGGCTAATATAAAGGACCGGATGTTCCTCACCCCCTACGTCCTGGGACAAGACAGCCCCGAGTCCCACTTCCGAGGCGTCGGTCTGCAAGACAAACGGCAGGTTAAAGTCGGGGCTATACAAGACCGGCTCGTTGCAGAGGCACCTCTTAAGAGTCCGAAAGGCCTCGTCGCACTCAGTAGTCCAGTTCACTTGTCGTGGGCGGTCCTTTGTTAGGAGCCCTGTCAAGGGGGCTGCAATCGCGGCGAACCGGGGGATGAATCGCCGATAATATCCGGCCAAGCCTAGGAACTGCCGCACCTGGCGTTTTGTGGTTGGCGGGGGGCAGTTAGCGATGGCCTGGACCTTCCCGATCAGGGGTTTTACCTGTCCATGCCCGATAGCGTAGCCCAGGTACTTAGTCTCTTGCCAGCCGATGCGACATTTTTTTGGGTTTGCAGTCAACCCGGCCTCCCGCAGGGACCTCAGGACGGCTGCGACTCTCTCCAGGTGGTTCTCCCATCGCGGACTGTAGATCACCACGTCGTCTAGATAGGCGGCCGCGTAGTCCTGATGGGGCTGGAGGAGGCGGTCCATTAGGCGCTGAAAGGTGGCCGGGGCTCCGTGGAGGCCGAAGGGCATCCTCGTGAACTGATAGAGACCCGTGGGGGTGGCAAAGGCAGTTTTCTCACGGGAGGCGGGATCCAGGGGGATCTGCCAGTACCCCTTACTCAGGTCCAGGGTGGTGATATATTGGGCCTCCCCCAGGCGGGCCAACAGCTCATCTATCCGAGGCATGGGATAGGCGTCGAACTTGGAGATGGCGTTGACGCGTCGGAAGTCAATGCAAAACCGCTGGGATCCGTCGGGTTTTGGCACCAACACCACCGGGCTGCGCCACTCACTTTGGGACGGCTCCACCACGCCCAGATCCAACATTGCCCGTACCTCCTTTTCCACGATTTGTCTTCTATGATAGGGCAGGGGCCGGGTCGTCCCCCGGATCACTACCCCAGGTTCGGTTTGTATCCGGTGGTATACCAGGGAGGTGTATCCCGGCTGGTCCGTAAACGTGCGGGAGAAAGCTCGGAGGAGGCACCGAGTCTGTCGGAGCTGGTCCTCCGTTAAGGTCTCCCCGAGCTGGGGTTCCTCGGGGTCTCCGGGGTGGGGAACCTGGGGTCCCAGTTCTGGTTCTGGTGGGCAGGGGTTGATCAACAGCCCTTCTCGCTCCCTCCAAGGTTTAAGGAGGTTGACGTGATAGCGCTGGATCCTCTTCCTCCGGTCCGGCTGATTAATTTCATACGTGACCGGGCCCACTTTCCTGACCACCTCATAGGGTCCTTGCCATCGAGCCAGGATTTTCGATTCATTAGACGGCAGAAGGAGTAATACCCGGTCCCCGGGTTGGAACTCCCGAGTCTGGGCTCCCCGGTTATACGTCTCCGCCTGCGTCTCTTGGGCGGCTTTTAAGTTCTCCCGTGCCAGATCCCCCGCCTGCCTTAGGCGTTCCTGAAGTTGGAGCACATACTGTAGGAGACCCCGGGCCGGGGAGGGAGCCTGTTCCCAGGTCTCTCTCATAAGGTCCAGCAGGCCCCGGGGTCGCCGCCCATACAGCAATTCGAAGGGGGAGAACTTAGTCGATGCCTGGGGAACTTCCCGTATGGCCAACAGCAGAGGTGGGAGGAACTGGTCCCACCGGCGAAGGTCCTCCGGGGAGAACCGACGCAACATCCCTTTCAGTGTCCGGTTAAATCTCTCCACTAAACCATCGGTCTGGGGATGATAGACGGAGGTGCGGAGTTGCTTAACCCCTAGGGTTTCACAGACTTGCTTGAGCAGCCGGGATGTAAAATTGGTCCCTTGATCCGTGAGGAGCTCTCGGGGCAGGCCTACACGGGCAAAGACCTTTACCAGCTCCATGGCGATGGTGCGGGCCGAGATGTTCCGAAGAGGAATGGCCTCCGGGAACCTGGTGGCATAGTCCATCATGACGAGGATGTACTGGAAGCCTGCGCTGCTCTTCGGGAGGGGCCCCACCAGGTCCACGGCCACACGTTCAAAGGGGGTTTCTATTAGAGGCATCGGTACTAAGGGGGCCTTCGGGTTCCCGGCGGGGGCGGCCAGCTGGCATTCGGGACACGAGTTGCAATAGTCCTTCACTTCTTGATAGATCCCGGGCCAAAAGAAACGTCCCAGGATCCGGGCCAGCGTTTTGTCGTGCCCGAGGTGCCCAGCCGCCGCGACGTCGTGGGCCAGTTTCATGACCGCCCGGCGGTGACACCTCGGCACAAGAAGCTGGGTACGGATGTCCCCGGTACGGGAGTCCTTCTCTACGCGGTACAGGCGTTCTCGTCGTAGCTCGAAATGGGGCCATTGCGCCGCTCGCTGGGAGTCGAGAATCGTCCCGTCCACGGAGGCTAGCTGTTCGTAGATTCGGCTGAGTTTGGGGTCGGCCCGTTGGTCCCGGCAGAAATCTGCGGGCGTCGGGGAATCCTCTTCCCCGCCCCGGGGCGGGTTTTCTCGCCCCTTTGGGGAACTGGTGGGGACGGGGGGTTCCCTCTCGTCCCCCTCGGTCTCCGGGGACTCCCCTCCCAAGGCCGGTGTGGCCTGCGGGCTACTCCCGAGATGGTGACGTAAGACGGTCGGAAAGTCGGGCCAGTCCCGCCCCAGGATCACTGGGTACGCCAGCCGGGGCGCCAGCCCCACCGTCATCTGGTCAGTTGGGTCCGGGCACTGGGGTAGAGTCGTACATCTCCGTGGATGCACTGCAGGGGAATCTTCTCCAGGTGACCGTCGGCCGGCGGACCTAAGGCCTGGCAGACCAGCGTTTGGCCGCAGCCTGAGTCGAGGAGGGCTACCGCTTGGCGTCCCTCAATGGTCACGGGCACGGTGATCTTGGCCCCTTGCGAACGTCGGGCCCGTCCTTCCCCTGAATATACTTGGCCAAATGCACACCCCTGTTCAGGGCAATCCCGCCGCAAATGGCCATACTTGCCGCAGGAGTAGCAGGGTCCCAGGGTGGCTTGCTCCGGCCGTGGCCGTGCCCCTGGGTCACCCCCGGGGGAGGCCCGGCTATATCCCCCGGCGGTGGCTACCGGATTCCGTGGGAGCCTTCCGGAGGGCACGGTCACCCGGGCCCGGCCTTCCATGCTGCGGGAGGGAACACTCGTGGCTGTCCAGGAGGGCGGCCCCTTCTTTTCAGGGTTGGGGCGCTCCGTCCGGGCTGGGACCGCCCGGCCAGCGGACCCCGACGGGACCTCAGCCGCGAGAAAGTCTCCCATTAAGGTGACGGCGGCTGACACCGTCGTTGGCCGGTGGCGGAGGACCCAGGATCTTCCCCTCGTCGGGAGGACCTGGGTGAATTGTTCCAAGATCACTTGTTCCACTACCTCTTCTGCTGTCCGGCGTTCGGGTTGTAGCCACCTTCTGCAAGTCTCCCGTAGTTCCTGCGCCACCATCCGCGGTCGGGCCCCTGGGAGATAGACCAGGTCCCTGAAACGTTGGCGGAAGGTCTCTGGACTCACGTCCAGTGCGTCCAGAATAGCAGCCTTCACTAGATTGTAGTCCTGGGCTGCTTCCGCCGACAGGCCCCGGTAGACCGTCTGGGCAGTCCCCGTTAAGTATGGGGCCAGGATGGTGGCCCACTGTTCCGGGACCCAGCCGGCAACAACAGCCACCCTCTCAAAAGTGACGAGGAAAGCCTCGGGATCATCCTCGGGTCCCATCTTCGTCAACCGAATTGGGGGGCTGGGCCGCGGGGTCCCTGGGACGACCCCAGGTAGGGGTTCCCCCTGTCGGGCTAGGGCCGCTGCAAGCTGCTGGAGGCATTTCTGCTGGAAGTCCTGCTGCTGGGCGACCAGTTCGACGATCAGTTGCCGTTGTTGGACCCCTAGCTGCTCTACCAGCTGCTGCTGCTGCTGCTGGGCGGCCTGGTGCTCCTGTTGGCCCCGCACCAGGGCCGCCGGTTGCTGCTCCTGACTCTCGGTCATGCGGGTCAGGAGCTGGGATAGGTCTCCCTCTCTAGCGGGAGGCCTCTCTCCCATCGCCCCCTTCTCACCGGCATCTAGGGCTCGTGCCCACATGCTAGGCAACTAGCCCCACGTTGGGCGCCACGTGTAATAGTCCGGTGCGGGGGTCGCGCCCTCTTAGGGGCCGTCGGGCGCCAGGCCGCTTCACTGCACGGCCAAGTCAGACCTCGTACCCGGGAGGTCTAAGGGTTCCGCCCCTTTGGCAGGGGCTAAACAAAAGGCTCCCTGCCGCTGCAAGGAGTTCCCGCCCTCAGGCAGGGCGGGACAGTGGACCCGTCCTAAGCTCCGGTTCCTTCAGCCGGAGCTGGGGACTTACACAGTTCAATAAGCCCGAAGGCTAGCTCAGAGCGGGGTGATACCCCAGGGTTCGAAGAGGGGCTCAGGTCCTTGTGGGAGGAGCTGAGCACTAACCAATAGTTCAGGGGGGGGGCTCAGGTCCTTGCAGGAGGAGCTGAGCGCCCCAAACTTAGCAACTCCAGTCCCTCAGTCAGGGAGTGAGCAGGCAGGTAATGGCAACCCAGGCCCTAGGTCAGGGCGGGGCAGCAAACAATCAGCCCAGGCCCACTGTCAGGGCTGAGCAACAGAGTCAGTAATTCAGCCCAGGCCCTCAATCAGGGCGGGGCAGCAAACAGTCAGTCTAAACTCAGGCCCTCAGGTAGGGCTGAGCAACAGAGTCAGTAGTCTAAACCCAGGCCCTCAATCAGGGCGGGGCAGCCCAACAGCAGTTCTGGGCTCAGGCCTTCAGGTAGGGCTGAGCAACAAAGTTAGTGGTTTAAGCCCAGGCCCTCAGGCAGGGCGGGGCAAGCACACACGCAGTTCAGGGGCTCAGGCCCTCAGGCAGGGAGGAGGAGAGACTGCCACCCGACGTGGGGGTGGCAGGGGGGAACACAGGCCCACCCACTCCACTGTGTTCCAGCCCGGGGCCCTATCCGCAGCAGTCCGTCTGCCGCGGGGTCAGTGGGGATCCTGCCCGCAACACACTGACATAGGCTCGGGGTCTGCTATCCCCGGGCTACTTCCCAACTCCTCCTCCTCCATGGGTACCTGCTCCTCGCTGGGCTCGGCAGCGGGGTCCCACACCATGGGCTCCTCGGGTTGCTGGGGGTTGTCTAGGTCGGGCCGCTCCTCCGGTCTCGGGTCCGGCTCAGGTCCGGGTGGCTCCTCGGTGTACCGTGCTCGGGGCAGGCTCGGCCAGTCCACCTCGGGGTACCTTCCTTGGGGCAGTCTCGGTCGGTCCGCCTCGGGGTACCGCGCTCGGGGCAGGCTCGGCCAGTCCACCTCGGGGTACCTTCCTTGGGGCAGTCTCGGTCGGCCCGCCTCGGGGTACCGCGCTCGGGGCAGGCTTGGCCAGTCCACCTCGGGGTACCTGCCAAGCGGGAGGTTTGAGTGGCGCTGGGTATTAGAGTGCCTGGGTCTGGGGAGGCTCGGCCCGTCTGCGTCCAGGTACCGGGCTCGGGGTAGGCTCCGTCTCGCAGGAGCTCGGGCCGGAACGTCTGTCCTCTCCGGCCGCTCGGCTCCAACTGAGTGTTGGGGCCGGGCTTTTATACTTCCTGTCCCGCCCCTTGACTTCCGGGGGGCGGGAACAGGTGGTGGTAGCTCCGCCCACTTGAGTGGCGGCTCTGGCTCTTCCCCCTCTGGGGTTGGCTCCGCCCACCTGGGTGGCTGTTCTGGCTCCTCCCTCTCAGGGGCCGTCGGGAGCCAGGCCGCTTCACTACACGACTGTATCCAGTTTTGCATCTTTGATGTGCAGAGACCATGAATAGGCAATCATACAGAGATAGTGGATTTTTTCACGCAGGGGGTCTGTGGCTATCCCTCCCCATCAGTCTTGGAGGGAGCCCACACCCTCTCACTACCACATATATATAAAGGCAAGGCTCAAAGGGAAATTAGCAGTCTTGGGGCTCTGGCACCTTTGCCAGGGTAGAGCAATAAACAGTCTTTCGCCGTGCCTCCTGGCTCAGGCAGACAGTGGACAAGTTCAGGCCAGGGGTGGGGTGGCTGCAGGAGGTAGGGGGAGTCAGGCCCACCCTACTCCACCAGGTCCCAGCCCAAGGCCCTAACAATGGCTCCTTTAAATACTCACTTGCAGCCAGAGCATTCAGACATGGGAACAGCGAGAGGCCCTAGTAACATCTAATGCTGGCAAGTATATTATAGTAATACAGGTCAACAAGCGGTGCCCTAGGACTAAGTTTTGACTAAGGAAATAAACCATATGCAAACTTACCTGCTTTCCAAAAATAGAAGGTAGGGAGAAATTTATTGCAAGCTAGGTTGCTTTTGCTTCCCTAGTAAATGAAAGAGAGATAAATAGGAGTCTTAATGAAACAACAAATTAGACAAGGTCTATACCGCCTGAAAATGTTTCAAGTATTTGCAGTAAACACAATAGCTCACATGAAATGTAACCAGTTGCATCAAGATATTACTTTAGCAGCAGACTAAACCAATGACCTAAAATGTTTCTTACTGTAGCAGGGTGGACACCTGCTCCTGCCTGGAAGGGCTTGAAAGCAGCCCTGGAGAGGGCTGCAGCTCTAAAAGCTGGGCTGATTGGGGAAGTGGCCACAGCTGGGCCACACCCCAATCAGGCCACAGCTGGCCTGTATAAGAGGCTTGAGAGCCAGGACCTCAGCAGTCTCTCTCTGTGTTCAGGGAGAGAAGGGCCTGGCCGTAGGGAGCTTAACTCAGTGCCTAGAGTGGCGCAGGGCTGGGGAAAGGCTAAGGGAACTGGGGAGCTCTGGCCTAGGAAAGCCCCAGGTTGTAGGTCTAGGGTAAGGCCAAAGGGGCACTTGGGTTGCAGGAGGCAGCCCACGGGTAGGCAGAGGCAGCAGGTCCAAATCCCTTTGCCTGTGATGAGTGGCTTATACTGCAGTCTGCCCCAATGAACGGGGGCTAGATAGAGACTGGGCAGTAGCCTAACACTGAGGTGAAGTGGGGATAGTGGGTGGGGGTTCCCCTGGGAGGGGGAGACCCAGAGCTGTGAGGGGTTACTGCCAGGGGGCAGCACCCCAGACAACAGGGCACCAGGTCCGGGAGGGACACGGGGGGCCAAGCAGCAGCAGGATACCGGCCTGCAGAGGGTGCTCCAAGGCTGGAAATGAGCTAATTCCCGAGACGACCAGCAGGAGGCGCCGCAGGGGTGAGTCCGCTCCTCTACACTTACAAAGAGCCTATTAGTGAATTTTTACTCTTTGTCAGTATAACTAGGTTGTGTTGCATTACTTACAGCATAGTACAGGGCATCAAAAGCCAACATAGATTTTCGTTTCATACAGCAACTATTTAAATCAAGCTTATGAAGGAAGGGTGAATGAAGAGACTGAACAACATTCTATGGTATTTTGGGGGCCCATCTGTTGAAGGGGGTAGTGTTTATATTTATTGGACCATTTAGGTGGCAGATTGCTTCTGAAAACAAAGATTTTATAGCTATTCTATTTAGCTAGCTCTGTCACCCAGCAGACTCATAGCTGTTCCATGCCTAAACAAAGTTGAGGGACAGATATAGTGGGCCGTTTGAGATTGCAGAACATTCCCATGGCCTCAAAGCCCCAAAATAGTATTGTTCCCTGCCTAAGGCCACTTGAAACCTTAATCTGGCCTTGACCAAAATGTTTGGTACATGGAAGCAGGCCCAGCTGTAATATTTAAAGCAGATATTTTTTTCAACTGTCTATAACTTTCTGTACCTCATGAGCCAGTGTACTGGGTTTTTGCTACAGTAGCTGTGTTTAAATTGCTCTTGCTAAAACTTAAGTATAATACTTAACTCCCTTGATATCAAATATATTATATGTATAATTAAAGTGTGTGGGGAAAACATTGCCTAGCACATTCAGCAGCTGGGTACTGTAAATTGGCAAGACCACAGGGACAGAGTTGGCATATAGTTGGCTAGATGCACCTACATGTTGGCAGGATGTATTCAACTACTGGTCAGGGAGGCTAATAGGAGGCAAGGAGCTATGCAGAATACTAATGTTAGAAGGATGAGATGAGAACAGGGGTCTTGCTTATTATCACTTTTGTCTGCATTTCTCTCTTTTTCTCCATTTCCTTCAAGGTCTCTTCCTGATAATCCAGTAGCTGCAGATGGCAGTGCTGTGTTCAGGGGCTGAAAATCTGTGTATGCTGGGCTAGCTAAGGAGGAAAATTGATCAAAGTTATTGATGAGCCAAATATCTTTTCCTCTGCAGCCAGCTCCACATGTAAAGTGCTTCTGATGCTGATCCCAGTTGCTCCCCTTTTGAATATATAGTAATTTGCATCACTGCATATGACAACTTTTATGCTTTACCATGCTAGCCTATATGTAATGTGGTCTCATTTCAGTGGTATTTGTAGGGACTGTGACTTTGGATTTTCTGAGACCTAGGCAAATAAAATCAGTCATAAGGTTGCAATACTGCATTTCATTTCCTTTACAAATAATTATCAGAATTTGTCATTAAAGGTTGAAATAGAAGCAAATATCAGAAGGAATTTAATGTGCTTTGACTTATTCTTGCCTTTGTTTATTTTTTGGCCTTTCCCCAGGCTCAGGGACCAGTCCGGCAAGATACCGAGATGCCGTCAATGTCAATGAGAGGTGAGAATGCTCATCACCTCACAGAATGAGGCCCCTTGTGACTAGATTCTATAAGTGTTTTACTGTCTCTGTAAAAGAAAACAGAGCATGTCCACTGCCTGTCCCTGTGCACCCATCCGTCAAACAACATGGTTCTCTATAGGTGGTGCTAGAGAAGGAGTGGAATATTTGAGCTTTGTTTTGAATAAATTTATGATTATCTAAATAACCATGATGTCATCTGGCCAATTAATATGCACAGGAACCTAGCAAAAACCAAAACAATGCATCTATTTTACAAAAGAAAGTAAGGATATAACTAAGGCTCGATTCTGTCATGGAGCCCAGAATATAAAAACTGTGCTTCACTTCCGTGCCTCATTTTGGGGACTGTGTGTGGGTAGGTAGGTAGGTAAGTGTTGTGTTGGGGTTATTTTTTTGTTTACCTGATCATCATAAAAACTGAATACTTGAGCTTCTAGGGAAACAGAACTCCCTTTCTGTCATGTCATATGATAGAGGGAATTTAAGGGGGATCTGATCATGATAGAGAGAGGAGAACTTTAGGGAGTGAGATTGTAGCTGGCCACTTGAATTGCTTAAAAAGGTTTTATGTAAAATTAAGACGCTAACATCTCCTTTTAAAATAATCAAAGGAGATGGGCAGTAAGTCATCTCCAGACACTAAACAAATAGGGAGATTTTTACTCATTTGTTTGATGTAGGCTTAAAAGTATAAGAATGTAAGTATTGCAAATCAGATTTGAAGGAAGCTAGGATACTAGAGATAGAATTGATGAGAATCTGGAGAAGAAATTGCAGCTGAGAGAATTGGATACTTGTGCCCATTAGGATGGGGTTAGCAAAAACAATGAGGAGTCCTTGTGGCACCTTGGAGACTAACAAATTGATTTGGGTATAAAATTTTGTGGGTTATAACCCACTTCATCAGATGAATGGAGTGAAAAATTCAGTAGGCAGGTATAAATATACAGCACATGAAAAGATGGGAGTTGCCTTACCAAGTCGGGAGTCAGTGCTATCGAGGCCAATTCAATTAGGGTGGATGTGGCCCATTCCCAACAGTTGACAAGAAGAGGTGAATAATTAGGATGGGGTTGTGTCTAAAGGATTTACAGATATTGAGGAGAGGCGCTTGTCTCTCATATTCCTCCTTCAGCCTCTATTTTTACTAGTAGCATAATATGACCAATTGTTATATTGCAGACTTCAACATTATTCTAAGTGAGGTGCTCTTACTGTAATATTGCAGTGAATCATAGGATAGTTGGGCTAAGAACTTGTCTTTTCCTGTATAAAGTATTCCTGTATTTCAGTATGTTGTTACCATCTGCTGCTGAGCTAAGGGCTAGAGAAGCCCTTTCAGAAGTGGGACCAGGACTGATAGGGGAAGGGAGCTGGATGGAAAGAATTGAGCCAGGCCAAGTCCTGAAACAACAGCTGCATTTCATGGTTGCTAACAGAGCTAAATGGATATCAAAAACATTTCCTATAAATATCCACTTGAATTAAAAGTTGAATTTGCTTCACCTGGGCTCATGCCCCTTCTGTGTTTGCATTGCATGAATATTTTAGTGAATGAGTTTACTGGCAGAAAAGTTGACAATAGTGAATTTTAAGCAAATATTCACAGAAGCCAAGTAATTGTATTGGAAACCTGATGCTCAGTTACACTTATCCAATCAGGGAACAGAAAAAATATTGTGTAACCTATAATCCAATCAAAACTAACCAAGCCATAAATTTGTAGTAATAAATTTTTGCAGTAAACTGCTAGAAAACAAACCACAGACCAATAATTTGTAGAATAAAGTATTAAATAACAAAAGAGACTAAAATAATAGAAATAAAATATCCACTCAAAATTGTTCATTCAGCTCCACTTGTTAATGTATCTCATCATAGAACCATATCTCAGAAATCAGCTCTAAATTTGAACATTGGATGTAGGTATGGGTTCCATATTAATCCTGTATGTGGCTCTGACAGCAGAATTTGATCCGTAAGAACAGAAGGGACCTCATGGGTAATTAAGTCCAATCCATTGCACCTAATGCAGGTTATCCTCTCAGCTATTCTCCTGAGTATTATCTTACATGGCAGTTACAATGTCTTGTACAGTCAGTCTTGGTGTGCAACTAATGTGTTACCGTAGTGTGTCTCCGGGATCATAATTTATAAGGTGGAGCTGATTAAAAAAACAGGATGAAATTTTACAAACGATTGTTCCTTTTTGTCAATATTTGAAATTTCTGTGAAGAATTGTGGCAAAATACCAAATTTAAAAAAATGTCAACCAACTCTGTTATAAGATATGAAGTCAGAAGAGGAGTGACTTCAATTGAAATGCAATGATCTCCTAGACCAGCATTTCTCAAACTGGGATCCGTGGACCCCTGCGGGTCTGCGAGGGTACACCAGGGGGTCCACGGGCCCTGCTGATCAACTCGTCCCCATCCCTCCCTCAACTCCTCCACCTCCCTCCCAGTGTCTCCTGCACGCTGGGGAACAGCTGTTCAGTGGGGTGCAGGAGGTGCTGGGAGGGAGTGGGAGAAGCGGGGACAGGGCACACTCGGGGGAGGAAAGAGGTGGGAAAGAAGAGGGGCAGGGGTGGGAAGAGATGGGGTGCGGCCTTGGAGGAAGGGGTGGAGTGGTGGCTGGGTCTGGAGCTGAACGGGAGGCTTGGGCACCCATGAAAAAAATTAAATCAAAATGGGGGTCCTTGGATTGCTAAAGTTTGAGAACCGCTGTCCTAGACAATGTTTGAGGGCCTAAACTGGCCAACCCCTGCTATAACTTCAAGCCCCTCCTCCAAAGCATGGGGACACCAGAGTTTTTCAATGAAAAAGTTGTACGAATTTTTTTTAAATGGGCAAAACAGCTGAAACTTAAAAATTAGCCTGATGCAGACATCCAGGATGGAAAATGTAAGCCCATACAGTTAAAGTTTGGCAAAGTTATAAGCAACTAAAAACAGGATTCTATCGAAGCACTGCCTTTAGTTAAGGTTCTATCAGCTCTGCCTATAATATTTACTACATCAAAATGGATTTGAGGACTGTGATTACTTCATTAATGTGTGTAAAGCACTTTGAGTTCCTGGGATGAAAGGTGGTATATAAATGTCATATATCTTTAAAAAGAACAGGAGTACTTGTGGCACCTTAGAGACTAACAAATTTATTAGAGCATAAGCTTTCGTGGGCTACAACCCACTTCTTCAGATGCATATAGAGTGAAACATATATTGAGGAGATATATATACACACACATACAGAGAGCATCAACAGGTGGGAGTTGACTTACCAACTCTGAGAGGCCAATTAAGTAAGAGAAAAAAACTTTTGAAGTGATAATCAAGATGGCTCAGTACAGACAGTTTGATAAGAAGCAAGTGTGAAAATACTTACAAGGGGAGATAGATTCAATGTTTGTAATGGCTCAGCCATTCCCAGTCTTTATTTAATCCTGTGTTGATTGTGTCTAGTTTGCATATCAATTCCAGCTCAGCAGTCTCTCGTTGGAGTCTGTTTTTGAAGTTTTTCTGTTTTAAGATAGCCACCCGCAGGTCTGTCATAGAATGGCCAGACAGGTTAAAGTGTTCTCCCACTGGTTTTTGACTCCAACAGAGACTGCTGAGCTGGAATTGATATGCAAACTAGACACAATCAACACAGGATTAAATAAAGACTGGGAATGGCTGAGCCATTACAAACATTGAATCTATCTCCCCTTGTAAGTATTTTCACACTTGCTTCTTATCAAACTGTCTGTACTGAGCCATCTTGATTATCACTTCAAAAGTTTTTTCTCTTACTTAATTGGCCTCTCAGAGTTGGTAAGACAACTCCCACCTGTTCATGCTCTCTGTATGTGTGTATATATATCTCCTCAATATATGTTTCACTCTATATGCATCCGAAGAAGTGGGTTGTAGCCCACGAAAGCTTATGCTCTAATAAATTTGTTAGTCTCTAAGGTGCCACAAGTACTCCTGTTCTTTTTGCGGATACAGACTAACACGGCTGCTACTCTGAAATATATCTTTAAATATTTTGGGAGCTTTGTAATGGTGAAAGTGTTATAAAATAGCTTATTGAACAATTTGTTTTTAAAAATTAACCCCCCCATCTTTTAAAATAGGCCCTCTGCATCATTGTGATGGCCATTGTGCAAGCATGTTGTTCTGATGTTCCAGCTTAACGGCACAGAACAATTTCACTTTTGTTTTAATTGAATCAGGCCCTATCAGACTCTTTATAGGAGCTTTGTGGTTGGCATATTTAAATAAAGTTTATGCTCCAAATAGGGCGTTTCAGGGGGACTTCAGTGAGTTTGAGAAACTGAAGACAATAAGCCCATACCAGAGATCAACTTATAACAAAGAGCCTTATAAAGAGGGAGCAGAGTACCTGGACCACCATTTGGTATCACCACTATCTTTGCTTTTTTCTAATTTCACATTCTTCCTTTCTCTCGTAGTTAAATAAGCAGTAGTATAGGCTAGATAGTTAAAGAATGGGACTGTTCAGCTTCCCAACGGAGTGCTTTACTTTTGAGCCAAAGAAGGCAATTCAGTATCTCACTCTACTAAAGATGCAGGATGAGATTTTTTTTTTTTTCAAAGCTGCCTAAGGGATTTGCTACCCAATTCCTATCATTTTAATGAGAATTGGACATCCACATCTCCTAATATGGCTTTGAAAATCTCAGTTACATCGCCTTCCTAAGTACATTTTCTTTCCAGAAGATGAGGTGAGGAAATAGTTGGAAAAAATTGTCCATGAATATTCAACTTGAATTTGAAAATGAATTTTAATTTGACCATGTTTACAACACTTTCATGGTAATTTCCCACAAACATTTGAATGCTCAAGCTTTATTAGTGTGAGTACTCACAAAACTAATTTTAGCTTGCATATTTGAATATTCACCAAAAGCAAATTTTACATTGCATATTCTATTGTCAAAATCAGAATGTTTGCTGAGGTGTTTACTGTGTAAGTTATTCAAAGAGGGAATAGAAGCTGCACCATGTGACTTACATAACTAACTGATACAATGTAAATTGCATACATTTTGAAATTCAAGCTGTCGGTTAGTTATATCAGTCAAGTGGTGGTTGTTACATAACTAACCAACACATCATGAACTGAAAATATTACAGCTGAATACATATACTTTGAAATTTGAGCTGTGTTGGTTGGTGACATAAATCATCCAGGCAGGAAAGATAAATGTATTATCTACATATTTATTACTGGATTTGCAGTAGTACCCACCATATGTGAGGTGTTTTCCAAATGCATGGGAAGACGCAGTCCCTGCCCTGAAGTGATTCAGTTTCCATGTTATTCTAGTCCTAGACAAAGCGGGGGACGGGAGGGATACAGCATACAAACAATGTGATCAGAGTGATGATCGGCACATATCCTGTAGTTAATTTTAAAAAACCCAAACACCTTTAATTTCTTCCTCCACAATTCAACCTCCTCATCTTCCCTCCACACTACTTAAAAACATGGTTTTGTAACTAACCTATACTGCACATATTTCAAATTCCAAATATCCACAGCAAACTTGTGACTGGTCTTCAGCACAAGAAATATCCAATGAAGAAATCCATGAGAATAATTCTGAATGGCAAATACACTTAAGAATTCTGAGGTTTGTTCAGACTAATTATAAAGAGATGTTTTGATTTGTTTTTTAAAGTAAATTTTTTTCAAATAAATTATTCCTTGTGAATCTTTCCTTCATCTTGATAGGAAGGGGCCTGAATTTTCTGTTTGTCCTTCACTCATCTCTGCCACATAGCACAGCAACCCTTCATGTATTTTGACATCCACCATGGCCGAAGTGCAGAGTGCTGTCATGTAACATTTCTAAAGTTTAGACTAGTTTAGGGAGGCTGGGCAACGGTTTGGAACTGCTGATCCTTGTTGAGAGAGAAGAGGAGGAATAGCTCTATTTTGTTGTTAGATAGCAAATAACTGAATTCTGAATAGGTGGCGATAAATTATTTCCTTGTAGGTGATGGTGAAATCATGGAATATCCCTAGTTCTGAAAGGTAGGAAACCAGAATCTTTTATAAGCACTTGCCAGTAGCAGTGGAATGCTACTGAAACATACTGACTTTTCTTTGGACAGCACCCCCTCATTCAGCAAATGTCCTAGATTGTTCCAGGTGTCTGGTCACCAGGGGAGAAGGGAAGGGACTGCCAGTAAGTGGGGATGTCTTGCCTATAGTAGAGGGAGGCCCATCCAGGACTAGAATAACATGGAAACTGAATCACTTCTCTCTCCCCCCCCCCCCAATAACTGTTACTCCACATCCGGTTTGGGGCTACTTGTACGGCAGTATAAGACACGGGTCCTTATACAAACTGCTGTTTAATACTTGTGATGAACAAAGTCATCTACACTGCCCCAGAATGAGTCTGCAAATATTGTTTCTTTTATCATGTTCTTCTCTGATTATAAAAATCTAAAATAACAGAGGATGCACAAGGTGTTCTCTGATGTTTTTAGCTTTTTACTGAAAATGTGCTCTTAATGTTTTCAGTTTTCAATTTTCATGCCCATTCAGAGCCCAAGTCAGGGGTGAAAGTAACTTAAGGGACTTACCGGTACGCAGGGCGGCCGGGGTCCTGAGCAAGGTGGTGGGGGCGGCTCAACCATAAGTTGCAGGGCCTCAGGCGGAAGGTGCAGGGCTGGGGCTAGACTCCCCGAGCCAGCCCTTTAGCGTGGCCTGACGGTGATTTAAAGGGCCCGGGGCTCCCGGCCACTGCTGCCAGCGCTACCACGGGGCTCCGGCAGCAATTTAAAGGGCCGGAGGCCCGGGCCCTTTAAATCGCCGCTGGAGCCCTGGGGCTCCCGGCTGCCGCCGCTACCCCAGGGTTCTGGCAGTGATTTAAAGGGCCCAGAGCTCCGGCTTTTGGCCCCCCTCATCAGCCCTGCCAGTACAGTCGTCTGTGTACTGGCTCTTACCGGTATGCCATACCGGACCGGCTTACTTTCACCTCTGGCCCGAGTTCTCTTGTATGTGAAACCTGCAACCATCTCTTTTTTTCTGATGACAACAAGCCCCATGGAAATCTTGCAAAGTCCATTCAAAAATTTAAGAAGCATTAGAGTTGACATAAACATCATGTGTGCACAGACAGCTGAAATCCCATTGCACAAAGCTAGGAATTCAGTGAAGCTGAACAATAAAGCTAGAGCAGCCTGGCTCTGCTTGCTTCAGAATGTTTTTGATTAAGTTGTCCATGTTTTTATGGCTTGCATTATCTTTGAAGATGTAGCGATTTGACTTGATGTTGATTTTTCAGTCGTGGCTTAGAAACTCAGTATACATTATGGGCTGGATTCTCCAGTCTGTCAGGTTCAGCGTGTACTGTGTGCGAAAGTGGTGCAAAGTGAACCTGAAGTGGCTGGAGATTCCCACTGGAGAATTTCCCCTGTCTAAGGGGAATTTCCACCAGTATAAAGCTGGCAGAGGTGGCTGCATCTCCTACACTGAAATCCGTTCTACAACATAAAGGGAGGGAGCATACATGGTGGGGTGAAGCTCTGCCATGCTTGATTCTCCACTGGTGAAGGTCCCCGAGAGACCTTATGTCAGTGATGTAAGAACCTGTGATGATGTCGGCTAAGACACAGGAGATGAAAATCACCATTGGGATGCGTGAGAAAAGCCAAGACATTCCAAGCTGTTGTTAAGTTAGGTCGCTGTTAAATTATTTATTGTTTAAATAATAGAACTTGAACAACTCTGAAAGACTCCCTGCCTCTCTCGTCATTCCAACTGGGAGCTACGTTTTCTGTCTCTTAATGTTCCCAGTAGTAAGTGACGTTTGATGAGGTATCAGCAACACCCTTCTGAGAGCCACCAGCTCTGTTTTGCTTATTAATAAGCATTTAATATTTATATCAGGGTAAAATCTAGAGGCTTTGATCAAGATTAGGGCTTCTATTGTGCTAGGTACTGTACAAACTGGAAGGAAGTCATTGTCTCTGCCCCAAAGATCTTACAATTAACAGCTGAATTCTGGCCCCTGCTCCAGCCCTTTTGTGTCAAAAGCCTACCCTAAGAGTATGTTTATACTACAAGTACTGGCCTACAGCGGCATGGTGGCGGTGCTGCAGCTACTCTGCTGTAATGCTGCAGTGTAAATACTTCCTATAGTCATAGAAGGGGTTTTTTTTCTGTTGCTATAGTAGATTCACCCCCTTGAGAGGCAGTAGCCAGATCACTGGAAGAATTCTTCTGTTGATGTATCTGTGTCTACAGTGGAGGTTGACCTAACTATGTAGCACAGGAGTTTTGCCATGTGATTACTCTTTATTTCCTGGTCTCATGACATAGTTCAGGGTAAGAAAGATTAATGCCGCTGTCACATGACAGGATTCAGTTTCCACTGACCCTTTTTATTGAAAAACAAATACAAATAAAATATTACTTATGTAAGCAGCACCTTATACTATTAAAACTGAAATAATTTTTTACAGTTTAATTTATTTGTGCTTTGTTTACTGTTCCTTTGAGCTTGAACAATGAAAGTGGACTGGTCACTTTTACTTGGTTAATATTTCTAGTCAACTTCACTTTCTGGTTTTCAGGTGCTAGCATAATGCTGCAATGTTTGGGCTGGAAACACTGCAGGGAAATGTATTTAAAATCTGTTTGTATGAAAACCTTTCCCTGATCTTAAATTTTGAAAAACATTTTTACAGAGCCTACATTTTGGTCTGAATTTGACCTGGTAGTTTCCCTTTAAGTGCTGTCTCTGTATTCTTTTGGGAGGGATAGGAGAAGAAAGACAGAACAAAACAGAATAGAAATCAAGTTTTCTGGCCCTAAAGTGGTGTAAGATACTGAAATATTCAGTCCTTGATGTGACATTGGTGGTAGGCAGAATAATATCTTGGGATAATTTTCTAGTTCAATTTAACTAGTAGTTTTAACTATTTTTCTGATAAAACCCTGACAAAAGTATATATTTCATAAGTGCTAAAAATATAGCTAAGAAGCTTTTATAAGGCAAATACTGTGTAACACGTTTTAGCTTTATTTAAAGTACACTGACAACTAGTGTAAATACAAAACTAATATAAATAGAAATATTTTTAAACACATGGGTTTTCAAAAAGTAAATAATCCTGTGAAATTTTGGAAGCACAAATTCAAGCTCTTTGTGTTAATACATGAAGTGAGGGGAACAAAGAAACAATACAATTCAGCCTTATTTTGCATAGCATTCATAAACACTGAATCCCAAAATAGTTTACAGAGTTAAATAATTGTTGTAATGTTTAACGGGGGAGATATCAAAAGAGGAGCAAAGAAGCTTCAAATGAGATTTCGAGAGTTGAGGACGCAAATATTGAAAAGTTCTAGATGCAGGAGCTACAGAGCAGAAAACTCTAGTGCTAACTAGGGATTATGTCAAGGGAGGCCATTGGTAGAGGAGTGGAAGAAGTGAGAAAAGGAGTAGCGGGAGACAAGGTCCACTAAGACTGGAATTAGTCCACAGAAGGTTCTCAATACCCAATACTAAAGTTTCCACTGATTTACACCCCATGAAATCACATCAACTTCGGTGATGTGCAGAACTTAGCCCCAAGAGGTAGTTTTGGAACAAGATACTAAAATGAATGCATATCCAATGAAGTATCTGAAGATGAGGGAGGATGTATCTACTGCCTGCGAAGTAGGGTTCAACATTCTGCACATGCTAGATTCTGGGTCTTGGGAAGGCCAAATAGAAGGAGAAATTGAAATGGTTAAGACAAGAAAAGATGAAGGTGTGGATGGATTGGGTTTTCAATATAAATGGAGCTGAGGAAGTGGCATACATAGGAAATGTTGTGGAGTGGTTGATAAATCAATATCTTTGTTTACCTTTTGATTTACACAAAAACATTATTTTCCTTCAGAATGTTGGCAATGATTATTTACTATTTGTATTAGGGTTGCACCTTCAGGCACTAACAATAGCTAGGAACTGATTGTGTTAGGCACTGCATAAACAGGGTAAAAGGCAGTCCATGTTCAAAATAGCTTTCAATCTCAATCAACAAAACAGACAAACAGAAATACAGTCATAGAGCCAAACAAGAAGAGAAGACTGAGGGGGGACATAACTGTCTTCAAATATGTCAAAGGTTTTTATAAAGAGGATTGTAGTCAATTGTTCTCCCTGTCCACCAAGGGTAGGACAAGAAGTAATCTGCTTAGTTTGCAGCAAGAGAAATTCAAGTTAGATATTAGGGAAAAAATTCTAACTATAGTGCTAGGTAAGTACTGCAACAGATTACCTAAGGAGGCTGGGGAATTCCCATTCTTGGAGGCTTTCAAGAATAAAGTGTTGTAACAGGAATTGTGATAGGATAAGGGTGGATTGTGGACACTGGTACAGGGTGGTCTTGCAATTTAAGATCTTTTAGTGAGGAGGGTGTAATGGAATACACCCATGTATTCACTCCCTTCACACTATTGTAATAATCTCTGTACAAAATATGCCTTGTAAGGCATCATTTGAAACTCATAATTTGCTGGTCAGTATTGTTCTGGTAAAATGCGTGTGACAACATTGTATGTGAAGTTATAAGATTCCCCTGTATGATGATGTTAACACATGTTCCAAACCTCACAGCCCTGCCCAGGCAGAAGTCAGGTCTGTCCTAAACAAAGGAAGGAATGTATGCTTGCCTTAATTTGCATTTAAGCAGTAAACTGAGTCATCAAGCAGGAAGGGAAAACAAAGGAAATTCAAACAGGTGAAAAAACCAGCAAGGAATATGCTTCCACACAGAGTCTTTGGGCTTGTCTACACTATGCAGCTTTTAGTCAGCGTGTGTGAATACTCTCTATCAGTATTTTGTCAGCACTTTTGCTGACAAAATACTTCCAGGCCCGCGAGTGGCATAAGGGTTGTTAGCAGGAGTGCGCTGCTGCCGACAAAGCCGCATTCACACTGCTGCTTGTGTTGGCAAAACTTTTGTCTTTCGCAGGGGGCTTTTTTAAGTACCCGCGAAAGACAAAAGTTTTGGTGACAATGTCACACTGTGTAGACAAGCCCTTTGTTATCTGGGTCTCAGCTGGAAATATTTTTTCAAGAAGGGGACTGAAACTATAAAAAGGAGGGACAAACTGCCCCAAAGGCCCCTTCTCTTTCTCCCTACCCTACTCATTTTCTGCACCTGAGAAGACAAAAGGAAACAGCTGTTGGACTCTGGAGGAGGGGTCCTGACCTGAAAGTTTGGTCAGTAAGGCTGCTGGAGCATGTAGTGAGAAAGTTTGCTTTGCAGCTAAGATAGTTTCTTAAGTAGATACTAGTAAGTGTTTTATCTTTATTTTACTCTTTACTTGTAACCACTTGAAATCTATCTCTTTGTAGTTAATAAACTTGTTTTACTGTTTTATGTAATCCATTGTGTTTAAATAGATGTATCTGGGTAACTCCATTTAAGATAATAACATGGTATTTTATTCCATTGTGCCCTGGTATGTCACAGTGGGTAGTTAAGGTATCGCTCTTCTTCCCTCAAGAAGATAAACTATGTGAAGGTGAGTGCAGCCTCTCTGTGAAGAAGGTAAGGAATCTGGACAAAAGGGGGATAGTGTGTGTGGAAACCCAGACGTGCAACCTCTGAACTCTTTGGCATAGGTACTAGTGTGGCACCACATAGCAGCACAGGTCACATGAGACAGCCAAGGGACTGGTCCAGAAGTGTCTGACCCCTGGAGTGTTCTGAGATGTTTATGGATCTTGGGGACATCTGTGAACTTAGTGGGCTAAATCGTCTGTCATTCCCTGTGGGAGAAGAGGTGCAACCCTATCAGTCTCCACCAATTTTTTTCCTGCAGGAACAATCTATGAGAAAAAACTCAGTTTCTAAGCCCCTACACAGGTAAACCCTCAAAAGGGCAATCTGTGGCACAGTATGTCTGTAAAGAACTTTGAGTTCCTCAGATGAATGGTGTGATATGAGAGAAAAATATTATTTAATATGAATGCATGAAATATCATTGTGAATTTCCTTACATTCAGTGCCATGGAAAGAAGCAAGAGGGGTCAGAGGAATGAGGAGGTCTCTCTATTGGGAAGAGGGCTGAGAATAACATTCCCCCACAATTGTGGAAGCTCTGGGGATAGGGTGCTTTCCTCCTGACTAGTCTTCGGGACCTTCAGTAGCGTCAATCATCAACAATTCAGGTTCAATTGAAACTGTGGGTCTGTGGGAAGCCATTTAATTGGGTCCTTCAGTGTGCATCCTCCTCCCTCATACCTACTTCAAACTGCTTTGCCTTGCCATCATGCACGGATGGGGGAGGATGCGGAGGGGATGGCCCATAGAGGAGGGAAGTTTGTCTGTGTGTGGGGGGGAGGTGGGAATGTATCAATAACTGGCTTGTGAATTCCCCTCCTCACCCAGAGGCCTCTGTGGCCAAGTGTCATGTGTCTCTTCTGACATTAGTGCCTGTGGCTGTCCTGTCATCCATTCTGCTTGGCTCAGATTTTGCCTTGCAGTTGCTTGTTGCAGCCATTGGGAGTCGTTGTGGTACCTGCTCTGCAGGCAGGGCCAGCTCCAGGGTTTTGGCAGCCCCAAGCAGCCAAAAAAAAAAAAAAAAAGCCGCGATCGCGATCTGCTGTGGCAATTCGGTGTAAGGTCCTTCGCTCCGAGCGGGAGTGAGGGACCGTCCGCCGAATTGCCGCTGAATAGCTGGACCTGCCGCCCCTCTGCGGAGTGGCCGCCCCAAGCACCAGCTTGCCAAGCTGGTGCCTGGAGCCGGCCCTGTCGCCAGGCAGCCTCTCTGTTTCCCCTCTTGCTGTTCCCATTCCAAGGCAGTATAAAAAAGGGAAGGTGCATCCTGGAGTAGGTTTCTCTTACCACATAGAAAACCCTCCAGAAAACCCAGGACCCACTCACATCTGCCAAGGTTTTTACAGCTTCATGTCCCACCCCTGCCACTGCTTGGAGCATGCATGGGGTGTTGAGCAACTAGATGTTCTCTACAATTGTGCAGCCTGGAGCTGCACAAAACTTGGCTGCTATGAGCTTCAAATGATCTCCACAGAGTTCTCTGTCAGTACAATACAGCACTATTTAGGTCAGGACTCAGGAAGACCCTGCATGGAGATATTAAATATCTCACGCACTGTTTAGTTAGTCTAGGAGCTGAAAACTCTAGGGTCAGTGTCCAGCAGCTTGAATGAAAAATCCCTTTTATATTCATTACAAGAGGGGGACAGCAACCTTTGAAGTAAGTCTGAAGATCAAACACATCATCTCCTCACAGGAAAAATAGTTTTAAAGTTTTTTTCTTCCACCCATCCCCACCCTCCCAACAGGGGCATCTCAGCTCCCATTTCTGCTCAGTACTGTAGTGCATTAATGTTATATTTTAGGGAAAGTTGAGATTTCCAGATACGACTGACTGACCAGGCTTCCCACCTGTAAGGCAGCTCTGCCTACAAGAGCTACATCGTCAGTAGTTACTGCACTGTCTGTCCCTTTGCAAATGGTCTCATTGGACTCCCAATGAGTTCAAGCACTTGACCCTCTATTATACTACTACTAATAATAATAATTAATAACAAAATGGAAAACATGGTTCCAAGTTATCTGAGGGACCCTACAGGATTTACTGCTAGCTTGATACATGTTCTTTGCATTAGTCCGTCACCCTCTGCCACCCAACTTGTGCATCTCTCCAGTGATTTTGTGTGTGTGTGTGTGTGTGTGTCTCCTAGGGATGGAAGGGAAGGAGTCGCATAAAGATCTCAAAGCATGTGGACAAAGGTAAATAGTGCATCCTCGTCTACTTGGCTAATAACCATAATAATTAATAAACACACAGCAAAAATGGGGGCAGGGACACAGCCTGAGGCTGGGAAATTATTGAACAGTGTTCCAGGAGAACAGATAGTTTGGGAGGGGGGCTGTGGGGATTTCCTTTGCTTCCCTCCATCTCAAGACAAATTTCTGCCCAACCTCTCCCCAGGAAGACCATTTCTAAAAGTCAAGGACAGGTGTAGTGGAACAAGTGGCATCAACTGAACTGTGGTGAAATCTAGTCTTGTTTCGGGGGGGGGGGGAGGAGAAGGGGGAGGCTAAGGTGCTTTGCGTGATCTCCTAACCCAGTTCCTGTTTCCTTTGTCCCTTACTGCCTGTCAGGTGCACGTAATGAGACTGCACGTCCTCGCTCCTCCCTACAGTAGGCGCTGCTGCTGCAAATCGTTTGCAAGGGACAAATCTTTTACTTGAAGCAGCTTCTCCCTCCCCCCGTTTCTCATCTCTCTGTATCTTTCCTGTAGCACTGGGCTCCCACAGCTGGGGAGCTGCTTTCCCCCTCTAGTGTGCGCTGAGACACCGGAGTGTGAGTGTGTGCAGAGAGAGAAGGAGGACAGAAAAATCAGGCAGAAAGATCAGTGGCTGGAGAGAGAGGGGGGAGAGCATGTTGCCAGTGGCTCTTCAGCAGCAGCCTTCCTGTTTCCATCTTCTCTAACTGCACCCCAAAGCCTCAGTCTCTTCTGCAGCCAGGGACACTGAGAAGAACAAGAAATTTTGAAAGGGGGAAAAAAAAGAACCCCCAGGAACCTGCAAGTCTCTCCCATTCATTTTTTCCTCCAGTTTTACCATGAACCAGGCTCTTTCCTGTCTCTGAGGAGAGATTAAAAAGCAGAAGGGGGAATTCAGCAATTCTTTGGTTGCTAAGGTAATTGGAGTGGTTGCACACAGATTTCTGAAGGAGCTTAATGGGCAGATGATGTTATACATTTCGGGGCTTTTTGCTTGTTTGTTTAAAGAGAGAGCTTTTAAATCTGCAATTCAGCTCTGTCTACAGAACCGATTGAGAGCCAACGCATGTTGGTTGTGCTCAGTGTTTTCAGGAACCCCTTTGGGGGCACAGGGGGGTTCTTAATATAGGATGAAAACATTTTTTCTCTTCCAGAGTGGGTTGCATGTTCTGCATGTGTATTTGAGAATAGGTAAGGGGTGTGTGTGTGTGTGTGTGTGTGTGTGTGTGAGAGAGAATGAATTCGTTTACTGTTATATAGGAGCTGCAACTCTGTTGCCCGGAGTAACGTTATTTAAATATGATTGTGTGTGTTGTGCCTAAATGAAAGCCCCGGGATGGTGTTTGTGAATGTACGCAAGCTTCTCTGACACAGGCGGCTGGAGAAGGGCTTGTTCCAAAAGAAAAACGATCTTATACGGATGGGAAAGAATCGCGGTTGAAGAAAACATACTGGAATCACTAAGCAACCAGTCTGGGGAAAGGGGGGACTTTTGTGTGTGGTTCTCCAGCTATATTGCTTCACTTGCATTTATCAATGAAGGAAGATGGGAGACTGGAGTTCAGCAATAGTTTACAAGAGTCTCTACTGTGCTGGCTGTCAAATTGCAGCCCAAGGCTCAGCAAAAGCACGACAGTGAAATCTTTGGTGGGGAACGGCATACGTCGATATATAAAGCAGGGGCTTGGGGGGTAAGCTGGAGCTTGCTCCGAGGGCGGGGGGTGTTTTGGGTGATCAAATTTTCTACTGAAAAGGAAGTCAGTTTGGTTTAAAGGCAAAATGTTGGGGGTAGAGCGAGAGCCCTCGCTTATCGCAGAGTCTTAGGCGGGCGTGTCGCTGCACGTGTTAAAATGATGAACTCGCCTCGCTCCAAGGATTTCGGGAGAAGTTTTCTAAGATACGTTCTGCAGACAGGTGCGCTCGGAAGGGGTGTGGGAGCGGGGGCGCTGGCGGAGTAGCTTTTGGATGCAGCAGGAAAGCTGTGCGTGGCGTTTTTGCTAGGTTCTTTGATTTTCTTTTGTGGGGGAGCGGGTTGAGGGACTACGGACTTCATTGGGAGATCCCCGAGCAGGAGATTTCCCCGCACAGAAACACAGCGGAAAGTTTGTCCCTCTTGTAATTATAGCGAGTAATCCACCCCTTCCAGTGCGAAGCCCTGCACAATAGAAAACATTGGGAGTATGGTGCTTTGTAGCCGCCTCATCTATCCCACCGCCAGCCAGACAGCTCACTCAGAGTCACGTTGTTCTGTTTGAGAAATGTCAGCTCTTGCAAAGCACCGAGGAGGAAGGAAATGGTGTTTACTAGGTTTATTTTTTAATGCAAATGCGAATGTTTGTATCTCCCGTCTCCTTCAGTAATTGCAATGCTCACTGAATCCACATCATTGGGACTTTAAACAAAGGCTGCTGCCTTGTTTTTAAAAAGACATGTTGTCATGTCATTTAAAAGATTGCAGTAAGGCTTTCTGGGTTAGGAGTATGAAATGGGACACTGGATAGGGAGTTAAAAATAAGCAGTAGGATGTGGCTCTAAACAGCAACTGAAAGCTGCCGAACGACATGCTTTTCGGAGACAGGTTTGCTTAGGTAGTAGCAAATAGCTAGAATGTATTTTCGTTCTTAATTACAAAGGACATTTGCTTGAAGACAAGATCGTTGCTTAAGCGATCAGCTGCTACCTGTTCTCCGCGCATAGTCAGTCTCCTCTGGGACACTATCAACATATCCTTAGTAACCAATTGTGATGTCAGGAGGGAAGATTAGGGAATAGGTTGCAGAGCCAGCAAACCGCTTCACAGCAATGCCGTCTGTAAGGGACATACAGCAGTTCGGATGGGTAACAATACACAGCCCCATCTCTGCGCTCTGGAGTGCGGTACCGAAATAGCAGTCACGGTCACTGCTCCAAAGCGCGCGTCGCCTCCGTGCTGCAAAGCCCAACTCACAGGAATCATCCTTGCTCACGCATGCTGTCCCTACGGACACCAGCGTGATTGCTCACGAGTACACTACTCTAGCGGGTAAGGATTTACAGGACCTGGCCAGGAGAGGTTTTTTCCAAGATCATGCCTTAATTATAACCTGTATATCACAGAGTTGCGTGATGTTTCTTGACGCTTTTGAAACTAAGGATTATGTGATGCACCTCAGTAAATCGCTCTTTGTTGGTTTTATTTATTTGTGTAGCTTCCTGTGAGTACTGTTGAGAATAACAGGAACATCTATCTTTTGTAAATAGTACCGCATTATAAAACTTCCCCCCGCGGTTATGGTGATGCTGTGCTCCTGCTGCTCCCCCCCCCTCCTCCCGCAGCCAAAGGTGGTTGCATTTCAGTTTCTGCTCTGCGTGTGTGCGCGCGCGCAGTTTGCAGAGTGCTTTGAGATCCTTGGGCATGAAAGGCGCTTAATAAAAGACTAAGTAAAGTATTATTTGCGTTAATTCAGTACAGATCATACCAAAAGATGCCATCTGTAAATTAGAGCTTTGGGAGTTTAAGAGGATACAAAGTGCATTAGCATTCAGATGTGTGGTTTTGTTTTTGTTTTTTAAGGAACTGCACGTGCTTCTCCCCTTCCCCTCATCTCTTCCATCACCTGGCTTTACAGTGAATACCGCATTTATACTGATTTTTGGATGTCAAAAGAAATATCAATATTTTGTTTAATTATGAAGTGCAATATTTTCTTTGTCAGCTGATTTAAGCACATTTCATATGTGCCCTTGGAAATGTGCTTATACAATTCTCTTAAACAGGTTCAAATGCTTGAAGAACAGTTATTTTCTTAGGGGCATGTCACTAATGGCACAGAATAATAAATTTCATTGCTTGAATCTCTATGCCAAATGCTGAAGAAACTGCATAGACCCTGCCAAAATTGACTTTATTTTTGCATGGGATGCTGCCTGTTCTAATGCCCTGATTTATTAAAATAATTAATGGTAAATGTTAGTGTATGCAAGTGTGATGGAATTTAAAAAGCCTTCAAACACTTCACCCCCAATTTTGAATTATAGCAAAGATCATGAACTGGTGAGCGAGAGAGAGTGTAACAATTTCCACATACTTCAGTGTGAGTTATACCTAGAGTAGGTGTTTAAAGGCCACAGTTAAGCCATCTCACTAGTTTTATGGTTGCCCTCTTAATACTATTCCAGGAAAAGCTATAACACACAGCTGCATATTATCACTAGCATCATTATTATTGACACTGCTTGCCCTCAATTTGTGGCTGATCATTACTGTAAGGGTGATGGTACAGCAAACTATTTTTATCCAATAGCCTTTGAGGTTAGGGCAAAAACACATCGCCGCAAATTAGTGATCCCCAACCCTTCTCGCTGGAGGCATGGGAAGTTCTTCAGGGTCCAGCATGTATTTCTGGTGTAGCCCACAGGTCTGATGAAAGTGAGCAGAGTGCTGTTCACAGGCATGCTCTCTGCATTGCTTGATGTGTGCGAGACAGCAGTAGCAAAATTGAGTAATGGATCAGAACTGCCAGTATCTTGGCATTCACCCAAGAGTTCTGAAGGAACTCAAATGTGAAGTTGCGGAACTATTAACTATGGTTTGTAACCTGTCCTTTAAATCGGCTTCAGTACCCAATGACTCGAAGTTAGCTAATGTAATGCCAATATTTAAAAAGGGCTCTAGAGGTGATCCTGGCAATTACAGACAGGTAAGTCTAATGTCCGTACCTGGCAAATTAGTTGAAACAATAGTAAAGAATAAAATTTTCAGACACATAGAAGAACATAAATTGTTGGGCAAAAATCAACATTGTTTCTGTAAGGGGAAATCATGTCTTACTAATCCTTTAGAGTTCTTTGAAGGGGTCAACAAACATGTGGACAGGGGGGATCCAGTGGACATAGTATACTTAGATTTCCAGAAAGCCTTTGACAAGGTCCCTCACCAAAGGCTCTTACGTAAATTAAGTTGTCATGGGATAAAAGGGAAGGTCCTTTCATGGATTGAGAACTGGTTAAAAGACAGGGAACAAAGGGTAGGAATAAATGGTAAATTCTCAGAATATAGAGGGGTAACTAGTGGTTTTCCCCAAGGGTCAGTCCTAGGACCAATCCTATTCAACTTATTCATAAATAACCTGGAGAAAGGGGTAAAAAGTGAGGTGGCAAAGTTTGCAGATGATACTAAACTGCTCAAGATAGTTAAGATCAAAGCAAACTGTGAAGAACTTCAAAAAGATCTCACAAAACTAAGTGATTGGGCAACAAAATGGCAAATGAAATTTAATGCGGATAAATGTAAAGTAATGCACATTGGAAAAAATAACCCCAACTATACATACAATGTGATGGGGACTAATTTAGCTACAACAAATCAGGAAAAAGATCTTGGAGTCATTGTGGATAGTTCTCTGAAGACGTCCAGGCAGTGTGCAGAGGCAGTCAAAAAAGCAAACAGGATGTTAGGCATCATTAAAAGGGAATAGAGAATAAGACGGAGAATATATTATTGCCCTTATATAAATCGATGGTACACCCACATCTTGAATACTGCGTACAGATGTGGTCTCATCTCAAAAAAGATATACTGGCACTAGAAAAGGTTTGGAGAAGGGCAACTAAAATGATTAGGGATTTGGAACAGGTCTTATATGAGGAGAGATTAAAGAGGCTAGGACTTTTCAGCTTGGAAAAGAGGAGACTAAGGGGGGATATGATAGAGGTGTATATAAAATCATGAGTGATGTGGAGAAAGTAGATAAGGAAAAGTTATTTACTTATTCCCATAATACAAGAACTAGGGGCCACCAAATGAAATTAATGGGCAGCAGGTTTAAAACAAATAAAAGGAAGTTCTTCTTCACACAGCGCACAGTCAACTTGTGGAACTCCTTGCCTGAGGAGGTTGTGAAGGCTAGGACTATAACAGCATTTAAAAGAGAACTAGATAAATTCATGGAGGTTAAGTCCATTAATGGCTATTAGCCAGGATGGGTAAGGAATGGTGTCTCTAGCCTCTGTCTGTCAGAGGGTGGAGATGGATGGCAGGAGAGAGATCACTTGATCATTACCTGTTAGGTTCACTCCCTCTGGGGCACCTGGCATTGGCCACTATTAGTAGACAGGATACTGGGCTAGATGGACCTTTGGTCTGACTCAGTACGGCCGTTCTTATGTTCTTAATCCATCACTCTCTCTTCACCCAGGAAGGGGAGAAAAGGAGAAGGAAATATTCTTCCAATGACTGCAGTGGGCTAGCAGATGGAGGAGAAAGAAAAGGTACTGTGCCAATTGAAGTCACAGAAAGACAAAATAGCTGCAGCATGGCAACTTGACATTGTTTGTTGTGATGTTACATCAATCCATTTTAAATTCATTAATGATGTTGTCATGCCATGACTCAGTCTTCCCAATCTCAGGCTGTCATGTTGCAATTATTTTGTGGATGTCTGTGAGTCCATTCCATGGTGGTGATGCTCTCCAGCACTTCAAGAATGAAGACCGCTATCTTAAAGAATCTGGCTCAGAACAGTCTTGACCATTTCATTGAGACAAGATTTTACATTAAATCCTATCTCTACCATGATATGTTCACTAAAAACAGCAGTGACAGATCTATCTAACAACAATGATGTCAGAACTAGGGTTGGTTATTCCGCAACAGTGCCCTAAAACAGAAGAACGTATCTTCCCCCTCATGGGCAGGATTTTGCATTCTTACCACCAGAGTCAGAATTTGATTTGTATTATTTCTGGTAAGGCATGTAGGTACGATAGTAATGGGGATCATATGAGTAGTTAGATTTACTTTACTGAGCAATAGTGGATTATTATAAATTAATATTATTCCATCTTGCTTTAGCAGCTGAGATAATGCCCATTACTTATGAGATTTTCTCAACTGGCTTCTAAATGCATTATTTTTTATACCATCTTGTGGTATTATCTTTTCATTTCTTATGACTTAGCATGGTGAGGCCTGTCTGTATTTGGATGGAAGACCTCCAAAGGAAACCCTTGGTACTCTCGGAACTCATGCTGGTGATTCATTAGGGTTCTGCTCCTTCAAATCAGTATTGAACCAACATAATGTGAGTTGACACTTCACTGCTTGACATGTCAAATCAGATGTAAAATTGACATCTGAGCCACCTGTTGTCACTAAAGATTCTATTGTACTGTTTATAATGGAGGCATGTAGACAGCCAGATAGATATACGAGAAAAGAGATGCTAGTGACCAAGGGCCAGATGTGGGTTTAAAGATGCAGATAAGTACCCAATGAGATTTTTTCCAAAAAGAGCCTCTCATTTAAGTGCTAACTCCCATTGATTTTGATGGGAGTTAGGCACATAATCTACTTTTGAAAATCCCAGTAGGCACCTATATGCATGTTTAGGCACTTAATTACCTTTGAAAATCTGGCATCAAATTCCAATTCATGATATTGTTTGCAGTGGTGTTCTAGCATTGTGACCCGAAGAAGAGCTCTGTGAAGCTCGAAAGCCTGTCTCTTTCACCAACAGAAGTTGGTCCAATAAAAGATATAAACTCACCTACCTTGTCTCTCTCTGTCCAGATTATTGCATTCTGCCTACCCAAAATTTCCTCTGCAGTTTCAGCTTGATACAGCGTTCCTCACTTCCTGTCGTAAACTATTGTGTAGTGTTGCTGTGTGCTGTGAAATAGCTGCTGACTTGCACCATGGAAGTGGCTGCATTACAGTGGTGGTTGAGGTGACTTCAGCATATATATATACAATCTGAAGTACTTTGGAATTCTTCACTATGCATTTGATTTTGTTTTTCTTTCAAAAACATGTAGACTTGACAAAACTTTTCAAAGACACAGTTGTCACTAGTGAGGCTGCCATTCTTTTTTGACTGGGGAGGAAACTGTTTGTTGTTTATGAGGAGAAGCAAGGAAGAAAAGCTAACCCATAATTTTCTTCTTGGCTAGCAAGTGTATAGAAGGGCTATGGATGCAAGACAGGCTGCTGCTGCCCACTCGCGTTATATCAGTTTTATTGCTACTTTTGAGCATCTCTGCAGTCAATGGCAATGAATATCAACAAATATGTATAAGTTAAAGTGAGTAGTAAAATTTTGACATTTCACTGTCCCAGGAGCTTAGTAGTAATGCTCTGCTCTTCACTGCCATGTAGGAAACTGTTCTCCTGCTTCCTGACTCAGCTGTGGCGGGATAACACAAAGGCAATGTGCTTGGCCCATTTGAAAATGGAGCTAGGAATATCAGAAAATAAAGAGGAGTTACTTATATTACTCACTAGTGAGCTCTATAGCCAAAAAAGGAGTGACACACATTGACAAATTCAAAGGGTGTTTCTTCCCTTTCTCTGTAGTTTTAAATTCCGAGCAGTAATGAAGGCCTCTGAGGGCGGCTGCAACATCCTCCTCACAGGGGAAAACTGACTAGTACAAATATCCAAGTAATGGTAGATGTCATATGCTACATGCCCAGGGCCATAGATGATGAGGGAATATTGACTAATGGTCTGGAAGCCAGGCCTCCTATGTTCAATTCATTGCTCTGCCACTGATTGTATGACCTTGGACAAGTCACTTAACCTCCCTGTGCCTTAGTTCAGCCCTCTGTAAAACTGGGAATAATAATACTTGTCTTGCATGTGGATGGGGGTATTGTGTGGGCCTAAATCTTCAAAAAACAATTGTACTTCCCATTTTACTTTAATTAGCAATCTTTAATTTTCTTGAGAAGGAGCAACCTGTAAGAACTCTAAGCACCTTGAGGAGTTTGAAGTGAGATTGTGTAATAGTCTGATGCAGTGGTGGATTGGTTATCATGCCATTTTACATTAAGCTTACTTGAAGGGAATTTATTTAATCAAGCCTTGTTCAGCACAGGGAGTTTAAGTTGAGTAGTTCTGCATTTGGAATCTAATTCTATTGGAGTTTATATTTGCTGATTTTAATAATTTGATTTTTACTTTCTGATCAGTACATATTAGAATGTTAGTACTGTACTTTTGATCTCCACATTTTTTTTGTTCATTAATCTTTCGCTAACAGTTTTCAAACTATTGATTTTATTACTAGTGTAACAGAAAATTTAGTCCATCCATTGTAAGTCACTTTTGTAAATCACAATTAGCATTTTTTATCATGGAAAAGAGAACCTCATCCCCCAGACTGAAGTGGGAGACAAAGTATTACTATTTTTTCCTCATCACTGCATTTAGTGGACCAGATCCTGAGGCACTGTGCAATGCCCAAGTAAACTGACTTTGCAAAGTGGGGTTTCTCTCAGGGAGAGGAGATTGAATTATCTTCCCCCTCATGCCCTAGCCATAGAGCGCCAGTCAGAGTTGCCAACTTTCACATGGTAAATAAGCACCCCAACTTTCACGATAAGCCAAAAATCAAGCTAATCCCATTTCAAAACAAGGCCAAAATAAGCTAATCCCTAAGAAACCCAACACTCTATGTGACCAGATCCCCCCGGTGTGCAGTCTGGGACTGTGGTGGGCCCGCTGTGCACCCCTGACTCTCTCCCCACCCTTGCCCCTGCTTGCCGGGAGCTGATCAACAGAAAAAACAAGCTACAAGCCCAATGAGCTACAAGCCAATTAAGCCAAAAACAAGCCCAATTTCTGCGTTTTTTTAGCGAGTTTGGCATGTCTGGCACCAGTATGGTTACTCATCTCATCCCCTGAAGGGAAGGGTTTGGCAGTGAATTGGCTTAGTTGCAAAGTAACTGGATGCAGTTTTATAGCACCCAGGTGAATCTCCTCTATGAAGACTGATAGCACTTTACAAATACTACCATAGTTTGGGATCACAAGTTCAGATGAAGTTTAGGATGGGATTGTTTTTATCCTTTTGCATTTCTGAATTCCTATAGTTCTGACATTTATATTTGTTAAACAGTCAATCTGTCTTCACTATTATATTCTCCCTGGCTATTCTTGATAACAAGATCTTGGCGTATAGCCTTCCCATAGTGGCACTTTTTGTTGGAAGGTAAAACACTTATGGACAAATTGGGCCCATTAATACCAATTTTTAAAATTTGCTGAATAACAGGGAAAAAAAATCTGATTGGGCAGCTGAGCTGCAATCTGTGTGTGTGTGTGTGTGTGTGTGTGTTCAATACCTATCCTTTTCCCCACTCCTCCCCACTCTGTGCCCTCCCCCGCCCCCCCCCCCCCCCCGCTAGTTGGTTTGTTTACTACCCTCTCACTTGTTAAGTCATGTCAAATTTAAACTTAAAGTTTTTGGGATGGGAATTGTCTCCACTTGAGTCTCTTGATATTTCTAGCACATTTTAGATGTTCAGAAATAATAAATATAATATATATACTTCTGTAATAAATAAAAGGGGAGAGGGGATAGCTCCCTTCGATGGACACCCAGCCAGCCAGTTAGCTGTAAAATCCCTCTTGGTAGCTGTTCTTTACTTGATTTACCTGTAAAGGGTTAAAAGTCCCCCAGGTAAAGAAAAAAAGGGGGGCACCTGACCAAAAGAGCCAATGGGAAGGTAGAACTTTTTTAAAATTGGGAAAGAAACTTTCCCTTTGTCTGTCTCTCTGGGCTGAAGGGACAGGGCAGCCATGCTATAAGCACCTAAGCCAGGTATGATTATAAGTCATCAGATCATGCCTAGAACTACTTCTCTGAACTCCAATGTGTAAGTAGATCAGAATGTTTAGCTAGATGTGATTAGGATTATTTCTTTTATTTCTTATTGGCTTGTGGGCTCCTCTATGCTAACCCCAGATGCTTTTGTTTGCTTGTAACCTTTAAGCTGGACCCCCAAGAAAGCTATTTTGGGTGCTTGATTTTTGGAATTGCTCTTTTAAAATCTAGCAAAAGCCTAAGTTCCAGATGTATTTTCTTTCTTTTTGTTTTTAATAACATTTACCTTTGGGGAAGGGACTGTTCTTCTCCTATGTGTTATTTTACATTGCCTACCAGTATACAAATCTTGGTTGGCACATCTAGGTGCTACTGTAATATAAAGAACAACTAATAAAGAGAATATAAAGATACAGATTCCCTCCTGTCAAGTGGCATTCTAGAGAGATTTATGGCAGCAGATGTGAAACATCAATTTAGAGTTAATGGAAACTAATTGAATTCAAATTAACTAATTTTTTTTCTTGTCCTTTCCCTCCTGTCACTTTAACTAATTACCTAATGAATTGGGTCTAAATATTCCACCCAACCAGGTAGACTTTGTCTGGTAGATAATTATCAGTTCAGCAACTCACATAGCTGTAGAAGTTTTCAAGCACATGAACAGTAGAGAGTTTTAGATATGCATGTTACTCAGTACAGTGAAATTGGGTATGTTTTAATGACATCAAACTGCTTTTTACACTAGATTTGCACAACTGTGGTCACTATGAGCTCCCAGTCTCGCACATTTGGACAGGAGCATGACATCTCAGACATAGGCAGTTTTTTAAATATAAAAATTATACAAAACCAGTTATTGCTATTAATCATCATATGACATTTTATTGCAGTCATGAGATGCTGATGGATTTTTGTGTGGGTATTCAATTAATATGTTCCATTTTATGGGCTGAAATTTGTGCTCATTACCCAGGCAAAACTTCCCATTGAAATCAAACATGCTAGAATTGTCCTGTTCTCACTTCCATTATGTTGGTTGACTTCAGAGGAAGTTTTATGGAAGTGCTGACCTGGACCTCAAATCTGCAGCTGTTTTGCTTGGAAAATACTACATGCATTTAATGAGAATATTTAGGTACCTTTGCAGAATATCTTCTCTTAATTCTCCTTTTTTCTCGCTCTACCCCTCCCTACAAAACATGTGGTTTACTGTGACTCTGATGAGGTAGTATATTGCTCTCTTTCTACATACGTAGGTAGAAGATTGCCTTGTGGAACTAGGAGATGGCTCTGATGTTACAGCTGTCTTACTTTTGATTGAGGAGGTACTTTAGAAAGCATATTGAAGGGCCCTGTTAATATTCATGCTGATCAGTTATGACTGATTTAGCATTTTCTTATAGGGATTTCTATTAACAATATCCATGCATTAGGATGTTGGTATTGTTGGTTGTCAACACCCGTTGTCTCACTTCAAAATCCAGCATCAGGGAAGATTAATAGCTTGGTTGTAGATAAACTAGTGTTTGCATCTCAAGGCTACTGTACATATTGGTGATCATAGTTTAAGTGACTTTGGAGATCTTGATGTAACATAAAGGAACCATTTGTTCTTTACAGTTGAAGATCCTCCTGTTCTTCCCAGGAGGTTCCAGGAACCCAGTCAGATAAGAGAGGGATTAAATAACCTCTTACACCAACCAAGTACAGTTTGTCAAGTGCTGCCTGTCTGCTCTAGTGAGATTATTTTTCAGGGAAGAGTGGAGCTGGGTGTAAGCAAAAAAGAAGGAAATATGTAATGGAAAAATATCTGTAGTAGGCACATGTGCCAAGCTCCCTCCCCCAAAACCTTATCCTACAAGAAGCTGTTAGCACATTTATTAAGGTTTTAATTTGCCACTAAACATTGTTTTAAAAAAATATTTTAAATGATCTTCATACCAAGAACAAAATGTCGAATATTGTTGGCTCACAGTGTGTGTGGGAAAACCAGAATGAAACTCATTTAGGTAACAGGTCAGACAAAAAACTCTAGAGGATATGAAGCAGTATAGTATGTCAAATGTTAAATATGTATCTAGATTTTTGCTTTTGATTGCTTTGTGGCTAATGTCAGAAAAGTGGTTTCTGTGAATGAGTTAGTGGCCTCAATTCAGTCCTGAGCGAACATATGTCCACAATTCAAAATCCAACATCAAAATGGGCACCCTTTTAGGCAATTTCAGCAGAGTTCCTATGGCAGGGATGGGCAAACTACGGCCCGTGGGCTGGCTCCGGCCCCTCAAGGCTTTGGATCCAGCCCATGGCATTGCCCCCCATGGCCGCCTAGCCCCTTGCCTCCAGGCATCGCCCCCCTGCAGCTCCCATTGGCCGGGAACGGGGAACCACGGCGAATGGGAGCTTCGGGGGAGGTACCTGGAGGCGCGGCAAGGGCAGCGCATGCAGAGCCCTCCGCCCCCCCCTTCCCCAGGGGCCGCAGCGCTTCCTGGATCGGCCCAGGGCCAGGGCAGGCATGCAGGGAACCTGCCCTGGTCCCGGTGCGTGCTGCTGCCACCCCGGAGCCCGAACCCCTTCTGCACCCTGCCCCCCAACTCCCTGCCCTAAGCCCCCTGCCTGCACTGTGCACCCCTCCTGCACCCCAACTCCCTGCCTTGAGCCCCCTCGTACACCCCACACCCCTCCTTCACCCCAACCCCCTGCCCTGAGCCCCCTCATATCTCCTGCACCCCAACTCCCTGCCCTGAGCCCTCTCCTGCACTCTGCACCCCTTCTGCACCCTAGCCCCCTCATACAGCCCGCACCCCTCCTCTGCCCCAACCCCTTGTCCTGAGCGCCTTCCTGCACACCGCTCCCCCTCCCACACCCTGCACTCCCTCCCGCACCCCAACCCCCTGCCCCCGCCCTGCATACAATTTCCCCACCCAGATGTGGCCCTCAGCCCAAAAAGTTTGCCCACCCCTGCCCTATGGGTTGGCTAACCTAAGCAGAATAAAATGCTCTGATTATTAGTGGTGGTCCCTCCAGACCAAGAGCCCACAGGTCAAATTAAAATTGTAATTTTGCCTCCTTCACAGAATGAGTTTAACAATCCTGCACTGAGATGCTGTTGAGAGCAGTTATTAAAATTCTGTTCTACTCAGGAAAAATGGCATCAAGAGGCTCGAAGATTGAAATGGATTCCTTGAAAAGACAAATATACTCTGTTTGCCTGAGTGTGTGTGTGTGTGGTTTTTTTTTTTTCTCACGGCCTGCCTTGTACTTCAACCTAGGATCTGAAAGTCAAACTTGGATTTTTCTGCATTGCCATCACTACCATCACCACCACCACTAAAGATTCTGCAATCTGAATTCTGTTAATAATTGTGTTTAATGATACATAAGCCAGAAGAGAATCCAGTTCATTGGCCTGTAGCTATATTAGGACCGGGAGGAGAAAAACATAGTAAAAAATGTTTAGTCGCTGAAGTATCATTGTTCTGTGTTTGTGCATCACCTAGCATAGTGGGGTCCTGGTCCATGACTAGGGCTCCTAGGTGCTATAGAAGTACAAATAAATAATAATAATTGATAAAGAAGATAAATATTTTATTTAGATTTAGAATAAATAAAAGGATGAATACACAAACTCTAAGAATCCTTCCAATTATTTATTACACAAACAAAGCACAATGCAACCAACTCCTCCCTTCTACCAAGCAGCACCACATAATCAAATACCAATGTGTTTTTTTTGTACCTCAGTCCACTTACATCTCTTCAAAGTCCAGGTGAAACAAATGGTCCCTGAATTCATCTAGAGAATAGATGTATTGCTTAAGAAGACTCTATTTTCACACTCTAATGCTCTAATAAATTTGTTAGTCTCTAAGGTGCCACAAGTACTCCTGTTATTTTCACACAGTCACTTAACTGATATTAGCCACAAAGAAGTCAAAAACAAAAGTGATAAAAATCTAGAAGCATGTTTTACATTTGATATACTGTACTGCTTCGCATTCTCTAGAGTTTTTTTGTCTGACCAGTTAGCTAAATAGGTTTCCTTCTGTTATCTTGCTCACAGTGTGAACCAATACTATGGTCTTGAGGTAGCTACAATTTTCAGTCATTACCTACATTGGCTGGCTATGAACCAGTGAACTAGAGGTGACAGTCTCATACTTACCCATCCCCTGGGCCATCTTGTCCCTAATTCTACCATAGCTTGAATTTATTATAGATAATTTTTCTCCATACACTCCCTGGTTTTCATTTTAAAAATAAATACCATTTTTATTTTCTGTCAAAACATTGTTACCTTTCCTATTGCTTCTCCAACTCTCTATATAAACAAGTAACAACATGTAATCTTTACGCACAGACTGGGTGTCACATCTGTCAACATTTTCTGTTACATACCTAAAGCATCTATAAATCCGGCTTTTTTCTATTGTACTGAGGTGAAAGAAAATAGTTGTATTTAAAAAACAATAAGTTGCAATTGGTAGATGATGAAAAGCCTGTTTGTAAAAGCACATAAAATGCAAGTTTATTTGCCTATTTGCCAACATATTCTCTCAGAGCAGTTATGACTTACTAAACTGAAAAATTCTTGGGTTTAGTTCTAGAGTTACATAAAGCAAACAACTAAAGTCAATTGCACATTTATGTATTGCTCACAAAGCTTACAATCCATTTTAAATAAAGTAAGCATATATCAGATCTAAGCTGACTTAAATTTAATACAGTTAAAGATGATTACTTCTATTAACATTATTTACAAGGCTACAATCATACATCATAGGAAGCATGAAGGAAAAAGGGGGAATATGCAGTTGCTGCATTATTAAATATTTCTCAGAAGACTTTATTTTTATTCACACACACATACACCCCTTTTTTTTGGTTTTTGTTTGGACCATTCATTGAAACCTGAGACTGAAACATTGACTAATTATTTTTACATCTACATAGGTTACATTTATAGAGTTCACCTACCTATATGTAAATCTGTAGTCCAGGTGCTTATCTCTCTTGGTGGTGTGCTCTAAAACCAAGTAAAACAGAGAAACAGTCTGATTAGAGAGAAAATGTTTTTCTTCTCATTTCAAAGTGACTTTTGACCTTACTGTGATAACACCACAGTTTCTGCAGAGTTGAGTCTGATTATTAATGGAAGGGATAACCTGTAATTTCTTAAAAATGCATGCAAGTATGGTAGGCTTGGGTTACATAGGCGATGGATGAACTGAACCTTTCTTATCATGTAAAGAACAGATTTCTGTTAGCTTAAACTGTGTTTGTAGTATTAAAGCAGGAAAATATTAATCGTGCTGAAAGAAAAAATTGAAGAAAACTGTGTGACTTACAAAATTTTATCCTCTTGTTGATTTTTTTCAGTGTAACTTACCTTACAATAATATTCAAAACCTTTTAAACCAAATATAACATTATTTGTAAGGCCACGTATGCTTTGCTTGGTTGCAAATATGGTGTATTAAGATAGCTACTATTAAGAGGATATTTCACTTAGCAAAAAATTCTCTTTCTCCTCCATCTAGGTACCATGTACCTCTGGAGCCCTGGGGATTCTCCACTTTTCTGTTGTGATGGCGGGCCTTTCAGCCAAAGAAGGCTGGACTGGCACTTCCATTAGTGTATCAATACTTCTACTGTGTCAGCTGGAATGGTCACTGCAGAGTGACATGAGGCACTTCAGCTGGGTGCCTTAAATATAATGCCAGTGTAGCACTCCCAGCCTCTTCTGGTGAAGGGAGTGAGAAATGAGACCTGGGAATTGAGCCTGGTCACTAACATGCAAGTAAGGCAGAGCTCCAGTCAACAGCTGGTGATCTTTTTAGCTTTCATTTAACTTGTACAGTTTATGCATGTGTAAACAGCACAAATGGAACAGGCCTTAATAGGAACCTAGCACTGCCATGCTTTTCATCTTGAACAGCAGCTCTGAGTACACTTTCTCTCTTTCCCTTTATGTTCTCTCTTTCCTCCTTTTTGCGTCAATGGAAAAAGAAAACTATCTAATAAATCAAAAACAGTTTTCAACTAAGTGCATCAAATGAAGCAGAGTAAAGAAAGCATTACTTTGCAGATCTACTAGGAGCTGTTCAGCAGTGCTTTGGCTGAATTCACTTTGCCACTACCATGATCCTCCCAAAACTCAGTAGTCTATTACTATAAATTAAATGAGACTTCTTTTTTAACTTCCTTTCTTTTCTTGTTGAACTGTACTAGACAAAACATGGCAGAAAACAATCCTGAATTGGCATAACGGAAGACTAGATGAACTCTCATTCCTATGATGTTGTGTGCATTTTGGGAACATGCCCTCAGGAAAACCTCTTACCAGTATATCAGTCTTTTTTTTTTTTTTTTATTAGAGTAGAAGGATCCTAAAGACCTGCCTGAAAAATCAGAAAATAGGGCCATTTAAGGTTAAGGATGAAAATTGTGATGTCTGAATACTATGAAGCATAACTGAGTAACACTGCAGGAGGCTGATTGACTAGATAACAGAAGTATCATCTGTAAAGTGTGCACCGTCAGTTTAAAATTAATATATTTTTTAAAAAGCAAAAACTACAAAACCTATGATCTTGATTTGTGATATATCAAGGGAGCGCATCTGTGCTCTATGTCTTGAAGATAGAGCTGGGGAGTCAGGAGACACGAGGACCATTCTCAACTCTACTTTGACTTTGAGTGATCTTCGGAAAGTCACGTAACCTTTCTGCCTAAATTTCCCAATCCATAAAATTGGGATAATAATACCCAAATGCTTTGTGGTTTAAAGTACATAGAAATCTATGGATGAGAAGTGCTATAAAAGTGTAAAGTATATTAGCATCTTATTCAAAGTGAAATAATTTTAAAACTGATTACTTTTTTGCCATCGATTCTATTTTAAATATTTTTTGCATTTAATCATTTTGGATAGAGAAATTAGTTTCATTTTCAGGTTCTCATGCACTTGAACAATATTGCAGCGTTGGGTTTCCAACAATGTATAGAAATAGCTAATGATACATGGAATGAAAAACAATTGGTAGAAACATTTCTGTTTATCTTTGGTTTTCTTTTTTTTAAAAAAGCATTAAAATATCTAATTCTTGTGCATGAATTGACGTAAGTGTCCCTACAATTGAGTATTTCCATATTTTTAGGTTTAAGCTAGAATCTTAACATTGAACTGCAAAATGTGTGTGCTTGTGCACATGGTGTGAGAATGAGGGTTGTTGGTTGAGGAAGAAAAATATTTTGAACCCACATCAGCAATAAAAAAAGATGATAGTCTTCCTTGGCCCTTGCCCATGAAGAAATCTCTCAACTGATATAGCTAGCCACTCCTGGCTCCTTTGAAGTATGTGGTGTTCTAAGTTGGGCTCAGGGCTTCTCATGGGTGGGAGGGAGCAGGGCTGGTAGGTGGTGGGTCAAGATGATCCTGGCCAGTGTGGAGTAGCTTCTTGGGAGCTGTTATTTGACAATGTAATTTGGGGGCTGCTCTAACATATGCTGGAGTGGTATGGCCCTTGGCAGCCTCCAGGAATAGGGGAAAGAGGTGTGGAAAAGTGGTGAAAACCACCTCTTTCTCACCCTCAGATGCAATGACTGCTGCTCTGGATCAACCAAAAATGTGGGATCCCAAAACTTGGAAGAAGAGGCAATGGTAGGCAAATTATATTGGTAGGTGTTTGCGGGAGTTTGCAGATAGTACACCTTAGTTTTGCTAGTGTAGAAGAAATCTGATTGGAGGCCCTTGCTACAGGAGAATATAAGAGTTAGGCTTCAGGGAGGGCGGGGTCCAGCTGTGTAGGCCTTTGTCATGGGAGTACTAGAGGCTTGAACAGCTTGGGGAAGGTTAGAAATTCTTGTCACAGGGGAGATGTGAGAGGATGTTGCAGTTGGTGGGAGGCAGTTCTAATGTAAGCATGGAAAAAGATATTTTCACAAATCCACAAGAAGTCTATAAGTGCTGGACATTGGGTCTTGAAATGTGTATATCATAGACTCCTTTCCCAGATGCCTTGATAAAGCAACCCTCTGTTGCTTTTGATAATGCGTGTTCACTTTTAAATCTTGTTATACCCTTTGCCTCAATGTCTTATTGCTCTGATTTACACAGGTTAAGTATCTGTTTGGCTAACAAAATAACTTTGTCAGTTTTAAATTTGTTGCCTTTTTAATTTAATTGCATATGTCCTTGTTTTATTACACAAAGGAATAAACTGGAGTGCCTGGCTGACCTTCCCTAGTGTATTCATTCTTTGATATATTACTATCATGCACTTTTTATTTACCGCCTCTCTAAACTAAATAGTCCTAACTTTTAAAATCTCTCATGTGGAAGTGAAGGTAGACTGACGACCACCTGACTGGTCTTGATGGATATCTTTTAAATATATCATGTTTTTAGCATATTCAGCAGGGCTGGCTGAAAAATGTTGTACAAAATATTATCTTGTTGAAAACTGGGGTTTCATTGATGTTTGTGTCAAATCAGTCTTTTCATGCAGAAAATTCCCATGGGGGGAAAATCAAACTGAACCATTTCATTCTGGTTTCTTGACCCAAAACAAAACACTGCATGTTGGGGCAACATGCAATCTCTGCATCTGCCTGAGTTGCCGTGGTGCCTCATAGGAGTTGTAGTTTGGGGTTCCCCATGCCTTCACTAGGCACTGTGGCAATTCAACCACAAGGAGAGACCAACATGTATCATGGGGGATGTGGTCCAGTCAGGAGCTGGGCCCCTAGGGGTATGTTGTCATGGGGATAAAAAACCCACAGATAGCATGGGTCAACTGACTTGATTCAGGCTCTGGGGCTGAAAAATTGCAGTGTAGATGTTTGGACTTGGGCTGTGAGGGTGGAGGGTCCCAGAGATCAGGCTCCAGTCTGAGCCCAAATATCTACACAGCAATTCTGAGCCCTGTGACCCCAAGTCAGCTCACTTGGGCCCGCTGCAGGGTTTTTATCCCTGTGTAGACGTACCCGAGGGGAGAATGAAGGACTTGGAACTACAACTCCCATAGGACACCATTACAGCTCAGATTAATACTGACTCAAAACCAAAATAATTTTTTTGGGAATCTCTAAATGTTTTTGTCACAGTTTCAGGGTAACTGCACCTTTGACTCGTCTGTCGTCTGCTCAGGGGATGCTGCCCTTCGATCTCAGGCTTCTAGCAACCACCTCTCTATGGACTGTGACTTGCGTCCCTCTCCCTCCAAGCCATGGAGCATTTAGGCTTGCAATCCCCCTGAACTTCACTGTGATTATCCGAGAAGGTCTGACTTTAGCTCAGATCCTGCAGTTTTGCTCTCTCCCAAGGGTTAAAATAGTTGTTTACCAGAGATCTGATAGCCTTCATAAAGCAAAGTACATGTATTGGACAAAAGCCTTACAGAGAAACTGCATCATAAAACTATAAACAATCTATAAGCTTACATAATTTTACTAGGTGTCACCCATCTTCCACGTGGAGATTTTCATAGGTTCCAGTCGTTCAAACCCTTCACCAGGGTTTGTCCCCTTGGTTAAAATTCATGTCAGTTTGTTGGATCAAAATGAAGGCCTTCTGGCAGTTCAAACTCTCACTTTTATATAGTTTGAGGCCGTTGTTGCCCAGGCCTCCTGAAACAATCAATGCCTTTTTCTCCTGGGCATAAACCTTCAAAGAGAGGATATCTGCATAATTGGCATTGGGATTTTTATTAATCACCCCTTAGTGATTCCAGATTCCACAGGGGATCACCCAGTGAGCCCGGAACACACAAATAAATATAATATGTATTGATACACAGGTCTCTGAATATTCCACAGGCCAGATTATCTGCCCCATCTCAATATCATAGTCTTCTAAGTTTTCATGCTTCAAAGGTCTGGCTCACAAAGAAGATGCAGATGAGATAGACAAGATGGGTGAGGTAATATCTGTTATTGGACCAACTTCTTTTGGTGGAAGGGACAAACTTTCAAGATTCACAAAGCTCTTCTTCAGGTCTGGGGAAGGTAACCAGAGTGTCCAAGCTAAATACAAAGTGGGATAGATTGTTAAACATAAGGGGTTCACCCATGTTGTAGGAGACCACTGAAAATGAACACCTCTGCAGCTGTAGGACAAAGGAGGGTGTAGTGGGCAGCAGAGTGTTTTACAAATTGTTCCAATGAGCCACAAAACTAATGTCTCTGTTAAGTCCATGGTTTGTAGTTTCCAGCAGAGTTCTGAATTTAAGTTCCCAGGCTTGTCTTTTGAAGGTGTCATGCAGGTTTCTTTTGAGGACAAGGACAGAGAGGTCAGATATTGAATGATCGCTTTGTGAAGTGTTTGCCCACGGGTAACGAGGTGTTTTTGTCTTTTTCTGTGTGAATTCATTCGAGAGCATACTGCTTTTTTGGTTTCACCCACCTAGTTGTTGCAGGGGCATTGGATGCACTGATGTGGTACGCTGCATGTGTAGGACCCATCGCTTTTGAAAGGTGTGCTATGGGGGAGTATTTATAATTGTAGCAGTGAAGACCTGTCTGTAGGCTTTGCATCTGTTGTTATGGCAGGATTTGGTACCTCTTTGAGTTGTGTCCTAGTCTGTTGGGGAGCTTGCTTCTGATGATGAGCTTTATGTGGTTGCGGGATCATTTGAAGGCCAGAAGAGGGGGTTTGGGAAAGATTTCTTTCAGGATGTGTTCCCCATTGAGTACGTATAGGTTATAATTGTTTGATAATACCCTGTATGGGCTCCAGTGTGGGGTGGTAGGTGAGAACTAGGGGTATGTAATCAGTGGTTGTTTCCCCCCCCCCCTGTTTTGAAGCTAGTTCTTTCTGGGTGTTTGGATGACTCTTTCTATGATGCGCAATCTCCTTCTCTGGTGGAGTGACCTCATTTGATGAAGAGATTTTTAAGGGTATCACGGACTTTCTCTTCGGAGCATATTCTAAACTATCGGAATGCTGATAACATTTATAAAGTTGATGCAACCGTCTCAAATATATGCCTGTGTTTGTCATATCTGTCACAGTTTCCTTTAGATTAAAAATGTTACAATGAAATGTGTCAACGTTTCCAAACTGAACTTCTCAGTCTGTGGAAAGTTAAAATATTTTGCCCCTTTATATATATATATATATAATGAAAACGTGTTGAAGCACTGGGATTTCTGGGGAATGGAAATTCTGTTTTTCAGTCAGCTCTAATATTAAAGTCCAGAACAGATAGGTGTGAGCCATTGTGCTTATTATTTGCGGATCATGACACACTCCCACAAGTGCCTAATCCATCTAAGGCAGTGATGTCAAACCTCTGGCCCTTGAGGGCAACTTTGTTAAGTAAAAAGTTTGGTATATGATTATGAAGTTAAATTTCCTCTCTGAATTACACTCTGCAATTTTTAAACTGATGTGTTAGAATCAAGCCTGTCACTATGGAGAGGAGGCACCACCTCTCCAGTTGCCTCCTACTGCTTCCTCTGCAGCCTCAGAAGCAGCTTGGGTATGAGCCGGGAGAACTCTGAGTAGTTGCTGTCTTTTTCTGGCTGTTCAGCAGTTTCCTGCGGGCTGCATCACAGGGGGGAGAAGAGTAATGCTGCTTGCTCCATTACCTACTTCCCTGCTGGGCTATGGGAGCTGCAGGGAGGAAAGGAAAGGAGACTCTCCTTTGCAGTGATGCATTCAGGAATCTTGACAATGGGTAGGCTGCTGGTGTGCTGAAACCACATACTATTATGCTGACTAATATTGTCTCACTGTTTCCTTGTGCTCCCTGGCCTCCTGTATCCATCTGTTGTCACTTGTCTTATACTTAGATTCTAAGCTCTTTGGGGCAGGGACTTGTCTGTTTCTACCCCTGAGCACAATGGGTTCATGGTCCGTGACTAAGGCTTCTATGTGCCACAATAAATAATAGATTGACGACCTCTTCCTGAGCCTAAGGGAGTGTGTAGGAAAGGATGGCTCCCCTCCCCTCCACAGTCACACAGAGCAGTCCGGGAAAGGAGAAAAGGAGGAGAAATTTAAAACCAACAACCAGTTATATTTCCTGGTTCTGGGCTTTATCCCAGGTTAGAGAAGTGTAGGGGCTGCTGTAACTTGTATCATCTGGGAACAATCCCCTATGGACCACCCACCAGCTGGGGATGGCTGAAACAAAGTGCACTTCCTCTTCCTGCCCTGCCTGCTCCACACCCACTACATCAGAGGCTGCAGCAGAGCAGGTGTAGGAACTGCCTCTGCCAACTCTACACCTTCTGCCCCTTGCTAATGAACTCCCCAACAGGAGACTTGCAGGTGACTTCCACTCCTTTGTGCTGCCTCAGAATCTGCCCTAAAATACTGACTGTGTCCCCTTGATCTTTTTTAAGTAAAATGTTTGGCTGCTCAAAGGTGTGTCTCTCTCTCTCTCTCTCTCTCTCTCTCTCTCGAGAGAGAAAACCAGTCACTGAATTGTCTAGGTAGTATCTAGTAATTAGTATGTTTAGGAACTGTAGATGCTGACGTTCACAGCTAGCTCACACTAGACTGATGCCTGGATATGTTAAAACTAATTCATAACCCCCATGCCTTGATCAAAGCCATTGTGGAGGTTATACTGAAACCATTAAGGTAACTAAGACAGCTGGTGAGACAACCTCCACCAGCAATGTCATTTCTCTGGAAATAGCACCAATGGATTTAAAATTTCAGTTCTCATTACTTATCTGTAAGAGGATGGTCTGTCCCTTTAAGGGCTGGGGGTTCTGGGGCCAGCCAGCACTGTTCAGTTGTCAGACCCAGCAATTATAAAAGCCAGAAAGTGGCTCAGTTGGGGAAGGGAAGCTGGTTCCTGTAACTGGCCAGGGAGTAGAGGGACAGGTGTAGAATTAAAGGTCTCTGGGCCCCTGCAGCCTCTGTTGCTCCGGGGAAGAGCTTTTTTGTGTTGTTTTGTGATTTTTTTTTTTTTTTAAATGTGAATTAATCATGCATTGAGGGAAGGGCCTGAAAGAGACCTGTCTGTGGTGTTAGTTCTTCCTGGGCTGGGGACAGACAGGCTAGCAGGCCTATGCTATTAAATTAAAGAGAAGAAATCATAAGTGGAACAGGATGTTAGTGTACTGAATGACCTGTAGGAATGGAAACTTCACGGTCTAAAAAATTCTTACTACATAATAACTTATACTGCACACTTGGGGCCTGATCCAATGGCTATTGAAGTCAATGGAAAGACTCTTATTGACTTTAGTGGTCAAAGGATCAGATCTTTATAGCATGGGTTTTCAACCTGGATGTTGTGAATAGGCCCAGGGGGTAATGACTGCCCTTACCTTCTCTATGGCTGAATGGGAGATAAGCCTCCAAACTATTGTCTGTTGTAACATGAGTTCACCCTATAGAATGCTTTGAGAACAACTGATGTAGGATAAAAACATTAAGGCTGGGTTTTCAAAAGATCCAAAGTGACTTTCAATGGGACTTGTGTTTCAAAGACACTTAGTTGCTTTTGAAAATTTCAGCCTAAGTGCCTAATAAATCACATGTAGACTGGAGCTTTTAGTTTACAGACAAACCTATTATCCTTTGGGTTGAGGTTGGCCTCCACCGGGCAATAATGCTCCCTGTGGCTTTTGCAGTCTTTATAGTTCACAACTAACAGGTTCATAATCAGTACAGATGCTGAGACTCAAACTGTGACCTAGACACTGAGGAAGCTGGATTAATGTTGATGTGCCATGCATCCATGACAATCAATCTATTGTTTCTACCAGTGAGAGTTCTCCCTTAAGAACAGTAGCAATTTGACTTGTTCCTGTGAAATTCATTCAAGTGTACTCTTTCTCTCCTTTTTGAATTTGATTTGGGGTGGCTCAGGCACATACAGCATATAAGGAAAACAAGTAAATTCCTAAGAAGTTACCAGCCAGTAGTGCGCTATTTTGGGGGGTTTATTGGAAGGGGAGGAAGTTTTGTGCAAAACACTCATCTCCTACTGTGACGTTATGAGTGTGATATAATATCTCATTGAAAGATGACAGGGCCAGAAAGAGTTAATTAACTCACAGACTGACCTGACCCATGGCCGAACTTTAGAGACTGGTTAGGAAGATATGTAAATGAATAGAGCTTTGAAATGCAGCCTGTATTGTTAGAGATAGAAGGGTAGATGTTTGCTCAGGTCTTGTGATGTAAGCAAACAAGTCTTGTCTATTGCTATAGCTTTGATTCAAAGATCAAAAAAGGAATATTAACATTTAGGAAGATACTTGAGTGAAATAGTATTGTCTATATGTCTCTTTGAAGGTTGTGGTAACTTGTATCTGAACTGTTTAATGGATAAATTACCCTGTGCTAATTGCCAGGATGTTTGGGAGAAGGAGAGTTAAGCCTATTGTTTTCTCAGGCCAAAAGGCTGCTGGAAATGGATCATGTCCCAAGGTTCTTATACTACTTCATCTCAAGTCTGCTTTGGGTTTCAAGAGGGGGAAACCTTAAGCCATAAGGATTGAGATCCCTAGTCATAGACTGGAGCCACCCTGAATATGAACATTGGACTATAACCTATGGACTATTTCTAAAAGGACTTTCGGGCAACTACAAACTCATCTCTGCTGTGTATCTGAACCTCAAGAATTGAATTCAAATCTGTATGTATATTGATCTTTTAACCAACACTCTCTCTCTCTTTTCTTTTTAAATAAATTTTAGCTTAGTTAATAAGAATTGGCTATAAGCATGTATTTTGGGTAAGATCTAAGTTGTAATTGGGCCTGGGTATGTGGCTGATCCTTTGGGATTGGAAGAACCTTTTCTTTTATATAATGAGATAAGATTTTCAGGAATCATCATCAGATGTTTGACAGGTGTGTCTGGATGGAGGCCTGAAGCTGGGCACTTTAAGGGAACTGTGTTGTTTGGACTTCTAAGTAACCAGTGAGGTACTATAGAAGTTGTTTTGTGCTGGCTTGGTAAATCAAGTATTGAAATATCCACCAGCTTCTGGGGTTTGTCTGCCCCGTTTTGTTTGCAGTTCACCCTAATTGAGTGACCTCAGCTGGCTCCCACAGGCAGCACCGTCACACCCCCTTTCTGAAAAGGGTCTTACAATGTCAGGCTGGAAATGGGGAAAGACAGCTATTTGATAAAGACAATTGTTTGTGGCTAAGTATTGTTCTTTGAGCACTTGTGGCACCTTAGAGACTAACAAATTTATTAGAGCATAGTAGCAGCCGTGTTAGTCTGTATCCGCAAAAAGAACAGGAGTACTTGTGGCACCTTAGAAAATGTTTCTCTGTCTCACACATCCAAGCTATCCTGTGAGTGAGTGTGACAAGTCTATGCAGGAATGAGATCAGAGCGCATTTCTCTGTCCCTTTCTCTCTTGTATATCTATCTTTGAATTTGGAATGTATCTTATCATACTTCTATGTGACTTGATGTTCCATTGTATTCTATTCTTGTCCTTGCAGTGTGAGTGACAACTGTTAAGCATGGCCCAAGGAGCCACTGATCAAAGTAATGTGGAAACTGCTGACCCAGAGGAGAGTTCTCCAAATATGATTGTCTACAGAAAGGTAATGAATTTGGGTTTGTTTATAAAAACTTTCTGTGCCATCTGTGGAAGGATCCTATTGACCCTTTAAAAGTTAAATATATCTTTTATTCTATTTGAGAGCATGTATGTAACATTTCATAGGGCATCAAATACTTATACTATAAGATTTGAGGGCTGACATTGGTTTTTCTATGCTTGCAAGTATTTTTTGTAGATGTAGGGTGACCAGATGTCCCGATTTTATAGGGACGGTCCTGATTTTTGGGTCTTTTTTTATATATGCTCCTCCTACCCCCCACCCCCGTCCCGTTTTTTCAGATTTGCTGTCTGGTCACCCTATGTAGATGTAGTATATAAAAATTTGTTATATGAAACATAATGACTAGACCAATGCTAATACAGCTTGCAATTCATATTTTTAATAGTGAAGCAATTATTTACCTATTCAATTTATTAGAAATACCTGTCTAAAAATTACATGCTTTATGAGCCTTATCCAATATATAGTCTGTTCTTCCATACAGTGGATTCATTACAAATTTTTAAATGGCCTTTTGCATGTAATTTAGGGTTACCAGTTACTATGGCATTCCTTATACTAAATATAGCAATAACACAAGTTCTAGAGGAAAAATGAATTAGGCAAAGGTAAAATTATAAACATGTTAATGGTTACTGTTGGATATAGTGGCTGTTAATAACCATGACACTGTAGAAGTACACAAAGCTCTGTAATATAGGGTAGGGGAAACTGTCCCTGTCCTGGAATGCACATACAATGCCTGCCTGCTTGTACTGTGACTTGAATTTCCATTGATGTTAAACCTAATCCCCTACCTCACTCATCCAGTTATTGTAACACACAAATCTTAGGCCCATGAGTATTTGGACTTCTAGGAGGGAGTAATGAACCAGACTGTCTCCCAAATTCATATACTGGAGAGGTTTCCCTCTTTTTAAAAGAAGCCTCTATGCTTTCATGAAAATACATTTTTCACAGAATAAAGAATGCTCCGGCTTTGAGGTAACTGATGTATGTATTTAAGAATCAGAGTGCTTAAAATGGGAGGTGGAAATGACTTGAAAGCTTGACTGGTGATGTATCTCAGTTGGCAGCATATGAAGCTTAACTTATAAAACTGTAGCATAAAACCCCAACAGTGTTTTTATTTTTTTTAAACAGATGGATATAGTACATTCATTCACTGTGATAAAATGTCTCATTTTGAAGTACTCTGGGGTGGGGGAGTTAAAGCTGAAGGAAAAGCAATCTTTTAAATTATAGCTATGAGAGCATTGATTTATTTTCAGATTTGTGTGTCTGTGGACTATGAAATTGGGTCTCTATAAGGAACAGTAAACTGCTGAGAACGTTTTCTATACAGTGTGGGAAACTGCTGTATGGTTCTGCTAAAAATGAAATTTCCTGCATAAATCAGGAAAAACTATGATCTACCATCTGTTTATCTGTGCCTTGAGAGAAATGCTGCTTTTTATTAAGTTAAGTCATTCAGCACAAATAACATTTGCGTATATAGAACAGTCCTGATTTAAATTATTTTTATTCATTTCTTTGATTAACAAAATGGTTATAAATATGGGAAATATGCTGAAATATGCTCTTGTCACATCCACATGCTGTTGTCACATCCACAGCACCAAGCTTTGAACTTGCTATTTTTGATAACCCTGGTTTGGATTTGGTTGTTGCATGTTAGATCTGGAATGTGAGTGTTAACCTTGTACAGTTCTCTGAGAAATTATGGGTTTTGGTTTTAAATGTGATTATAAATTCATTTGAACTGCTAATTGAAAAGTAGCTGTAGTTGTTTACCATCAGATATAGCTACCCTGATTCCATGATCTGAAAGGTCCAACCACCACCATAAGGCTCATCTGGGACCTGTACTTTGAAGGAGGGCTCCAAGTTTCTGGTTTCGTCATCCAGAATTGAGGGCCTTGGTTCCATTTGAGACTCTTTATCCAGTTCTGAAAATGTGATTTTACTTGTATGTTCACCAGTTTTCTATTCCTCACATAGTTTTTACACTTATACATTTATTTAGTTTCTGTGACTGCTGCTATTTCACTATTATCACTGTAAAATAATTATTGTGTGATCTGCAATATTAATGGGGAAAAATGCTCCTGCCATTTGATTAATTTCTCTACTCTGGGTACATCAGATGTCAGTACTATTACAATTTCATCCATACTCCATCCAAGTGCACTTGTACTTCTTGATTAGCATGTTCCATACATCATTTAGTAATACTGTTATTACACTAATGTATTTCTGTGATTTTTTTTTTTTTTTTTTTTTTTTTCTGGTGCTGGGTTTCGCTGAGGATGGTGCTTTTGTGTTTAGGGCTGGTAAGTGCTGTTCTTTCAACATAGCTCATCCAGTAGCTGTCTGAATTTTTGGGCCTTTGTAGTTGTCTGTTATTAGTGCATTCATGATCTGTGTAAGAAACTACCATAAGAAAAGCTTAACAGGTTGTGCATGTTCATCCATTATTCTTCCTCACAACCAGACACTGATGGAAAAATCTGAGACCCACTTCTGTTCTTTTGGCCACATCCTCTCTTTCCTGAGTAGTGTTTGGCTGTTTGTCTCATTTCCTTTCAAATGGCCTTATGACCAGTAATGAGTGAAGAGAACATTGGCTAAGACCTCTGAAGTGTGGGCTATACAATCCCCCCAGCAAGTTGACACGTCTGTCATTGTATGAACTATACATTACATTTAGAACACTGAATCTACATGTAATAATTTGGAATCAGGGTTAGTTTGTACCTTTCAAAGGAAAGAGTTTTGTTCCTTATTCCTCAGCTGCAGAATAAGAGTATTAAAACCCAATTCTCCCTTTTCCTGATCCCGCCAAAGAAAGAAGCCAACACTTGAATGACAAGAATGTAATGTGTAGGTTACTTATAGGCTGCTGGCGTGTCTCCCCAGCCCAGAAAGGATTCATGCCATACCCAGTATCTGTCCAGGTCTTTTCTTCAGGACACCATTTACTGAATGCATGGACAATCTTCAGCAAATCCCAAAATAAAACAATTTAACATAAAGCCAACAGCTAACTTTCCCCTGACCAAGGGGCTCCTTGCTAGAGCCCTCCCTGGCCATCTCTTTCCCAGTCCTCCTATATGCCATTTGCCTGGGACTCCCCCTGGTCTAGGGCCTGCCACACGAGCCAGCCTTCTTCCTTTAGCTTCCAGCTCCCCTTCAACTGAGCTCTTTCAGCCCTCATAGGAATCAGGTCTTATTAGGTAGTTACCTGACCCCTTCCCAACTGGGTCTGATAATCTCCTCTACCAGGCCCAAACACCTGTTCTTAAAGGGGCTCTGCCTCAGAACAGGGCTGTCTGGCCCCAGATCCCTCGCCCCTTAAAGGGGCAAACCACCCTGTTACAGTCACCATTTAGTTTTATGTCTCTGTACACATAAAACATGAGGATAGACCAAAATGAAGTATTTTAGTTCTAATTAGTTTGTGCTGCACTTTACAGTGGCTTGCAAGCCTCCTCTTAACTGTTCTGATTGCTACTCGAATTAGGTTCTTTGAGAAATCCTTTTTATTTCTGTTTGCTTCAGAATTAACTTTCTGGTGCTGAGGTTGATAATAGTCACAAGGCATGTGATCACCGAATGTTGAAAGGGCACTCTCCAGCAGCTTCCTTCAAAACCAGCAGCTCAGCTCCTGTCTTACCTGGCTAGCAGCAGGGCCTTGTTCACCTCATCACAAAAGAAGTCTATGTTCTGTAGTGATACCGCTCTGTCAGTCACAGAGGGTGGTTTCCAGTCTGCTAAAGCTCATGCTACCCACCTATCTCTGTGTATACCTCAAGATGTAGCCCAAAGAAGCAAACAGGTCTGTCAGATAAGGTAATGTGGGCTGAATTGTAAGAAGTGCCTGCTGTAATTTGTCTTGTTTTGTGGAGCTTTGGGCAGGGGTGAAAGTAAGTTGAAAGACTTACTGGTACAGGGGTGCCCCCTTTGTGAAAAACTCAGATCTCCTGTTTCATGCAGTACCACTATAGTTTGTTCTTGTCTGCTAAGTTTCTTTGTATATCTGAGAGTGTTGACTCAGTATTGTGAGCCCCAAACATTCAAAAACAATGAGTCAGGCCTCCCAAATTCATGAGATTGGCTTAAAATTTGTGATATTTCAAAAGAAAAATGTTATTTTCTCTTTATTTGCAGTCTGGCTTTTGAGGCTTTAGGTTACACTCTGGTCATATTTTCAAGCTTTTCTTGCCAACCATGAAGGCTAGAATCTTACTTCTTCTTTTTTTTTTTTTTTTTAATGAAAGCCGAGATTCTCACAGAATCACTTGTCTCCAGATTCGGAGGCTTTAAGTGAAACACTGACTATCACAAGACTTGCAATTCTGCTAGACTGTAGTGATGAAATTTCCCACTGACATCTTAAATGAGCTTTGTACTAACCTGTGTTTGTGTATTATTTCCAGACAAGAAAATGACATTAAACTAGAATTAAGGTTTAGAGTACATATCACTAGTTTAAGAGCAAATGGCATTGCAATGATGTTATAATGCTCTCCCAAGCAAGCCAGGAAATTCAGTTAAGGTTAAACCACAAAATAAATCCAGACATGTTAAGAAGGCATGGGCATGCAGAGTTAGGGGACCCAGACAGCCTTAACTATGCCCAATAGTGATGCCATGGGAAAACATATTTGGAAAAACACATCTAATTAAAAACCAATTTAATCTAATATGGGACTGTAAACACTAAAATGTCTTACTCATAATCAAATGTTAATGGATGACTGAGCTAAAGAACATGAGTTTATAATTTCGCATCGGACAGATTGTCACACTTTTTGAAAGAGGTGCCTGAACCAGGAATTTATACAGTAACAAAGACTGGAGTGTGGTTACTGCCTTTTCCACTTACTGTTTTGTACTGTTACCTAGAAGTCTAATAAAAGTATTTTTGCAGGAAGATGCTTTTCATTGCCAATGAAAGGCAATGATGCTTGTAGCTTTTCACTACTATACAACTGTATTTCAAGGATACAGTTTTTCATTCCTATACAACTATATTTCAAGGATACAGTTTCAAGGATACAGGCAGTAACAAAACTGAGAGCAAATAAAGCCATTCCAAACAATATGAATAATACTGTATCAGAAGTCCCTTGTCTGGAAAATTTTTTTGAATCTCTCCACAGCTGCTATTGGGGATGCTCAGCCCATGATAATCTTTCCTATAAGCTAAAACAATCTATATTCCATTTGAACATAGAACCTATGTTGGGTATTCCACAGCACTTTCAGATGCTTTAGTGACCTAGGCCACTTGGCTTGCATTGAGTAATAACTTAATCTGAATAGTCCCATTGCAACCAGTAGGGCTATTTATAAAATGAGATATTACTCGGCATGAATAAGGGTGGCAGAATCTGACCCTTACTTAACAAAAATGTCTTTAACAGAGGTGCCTTACTATTTGTTCAAAAATGTATCATAAACTGAAATACTAATAAGAGAATGGAAAGTTGAGCAAGAAAGGTGTTTTAAAAGAATTGTGGAGTAGATTTGCAAAGGGGATGTGAAATAGAAGTAATGAAAAGAGAGAGACTGTTTATTAAAGTTAGAGATGAGTTTTTCAGAAGAGTTGGAGGGAGACAAATGTAGCAGAATGCATCAAAACAGGCATCTAAGGGTATGGAGTGAGTGGAGGAAAAAGGCAACTGGAATGTAGGGACAATACCCGGAGACTAGGTTGAGAGTAGAGAAGACAAGAAGAGACATGCAAAGTCAGAATCTGGAGAAATGCTGGATCTATGGGCAGGAGAATTCAGAAGAAATCTTTAATGGGTTAAAGGAAGAAGCGGAAGACCTGCTAGTGAAAATGTATAGAAATCTAGACAGAAGATAAAAGCATAAAGAAGTGGTTCATCTGGAAAGGGAAAGAAAAGGCCAATTTTTTAGGTATTTAAAAGTGGAAGTGACAAGTTCTGACAGCAGATAAGATAAAATGACCAAAAGATAACGAGTTCAAAAATGATGTCAAGCTCAGTTGGAAATAGTAGTGGTTATGGCAAGGAATGTTTTTCCATAGTTATTGGCAGCAAGTCTGAGGTGAAGAGTATGGAAAGAAAATAAAGAACTGTTTTATTCAGGGTAAGTTTAGATAGTGGTATTTACCATTGGGAAATAACAGATGGCAAGAAATTGGTTGGTGAGAGAAGTAAAAGATGAAGAAAAAAATGAAAATCTGGAGAGTCATCGGCATATGAATAACAGTAGAAACCAAAGATAGAGGAGAACAGGCTTAGAAACTGTACAAAGGAAGGTAGGGACTGAAAAGAAAACCTTGTGGTAGCTCAGCACAAAAAATGAGCAGATGAGTTTGTGAGAACAGGGCATCTGGTGAAAATGTTTAGAAAGATAATCTGGGAACCATGAGAAAACAGAATCCCTTGAGGAGTCTGTAGTCAACAGTACTAAAAGCAAAAGAAAGATCAAGATTGGATTTTTTTAAAAGATATGCTCTAGTTTAAAAGGAATTATTTTGGAGATGTTTCCTCATGGAAGGTGAGATTAGTGGGATCCTTCAGGTGTTCACCACTTTGAAAATGAAACAGGTGTCTAAATATGGATTTCCAAACCTAACATTAGCCTTTGATTTTTTTTTTTTTTTAAATCTTGGCCCTATAGGATTACCCAGCTCTTGGGTTGAGCAGCCTAAAAGATGTCTTTCAGATTACTGGCTACTAAGTGAAGAGCCATGAGAATGATAAAAGGCCATGAAAATGATAAGTCTTATAGCGATAGACTTAAGGAGCTGCATCTGTTTCATTTAACAAAGAGAAAGTTAAGAGGTGACTTGATCACAATCTATAAAAACCTCCATGGGGAAGAAAAATTTGCTAATGGTCTCCAGCAGACAAAGGGATAACAAGATCCAATGGCTGGAAGTTGAAGCTAGAAAATTCAACTTCCATCACTGGCAATTTTTAAAGATTGGATGCTTTTCTAAAAGCTATTCTCTGGTTCAAACAGGAATTAATTCAGGGAAGTCCTATGGCCTATGTTGCACAGGTAAGACTAAATGATCACTGGGGTTCCTTCTGGCCCTGAAATCTATGAATCAAAGAGAAGTTAAAAAGAAGAGGTGAGGAAAAACTTGGCAAAATAGGAATGAATGGAACAGACAGCTGATAAATTGAAGTAGAATGTCCCAAAGAAAAGCCTAATAGTAATGGATGAAGTACGGCGTGGCATTAATGTTGTAAATGAACAATGCCCTCCAGAACATGAGAGAAATGAGATAAACGAGATTAGATGATCGTTATTCTGAAATAGGGTGTTGGCCATTGGAGTTTCAGCCGTATCTCTGTAGTGCTTCAGTGTAGGCGCTACCTGTGCCAACGGGAGGGGTTCTCCCATTGGAATAGGTAATACAGCTCCCCAAGAGGCAGTAGCTAGGTATACAGAATAATTCTGTCAACCTAGTGCTGTCTACATGGGAATTCAGGTCAGTTTAACTACACTGCTCAGGGGTGTGGATTTTTCACACCCCTGACCAACATAGTTAAACCAACCTAACTTTCTAATGCAGACCAGGCCTTAATCTTTCTTAACTGAGGTAGGAAAAAGACCAGAGCAATGATGAATCAGTGAAAAGATAGAGCATTGCAAGAGTTTACAGCAACAAAGAGGATATGGTCTTACATGAGGAAACAAAACGTTTGAATGTCACATTGAGAGAAGATGGCAATCAGGTAATGAAGCAGTAGGAAGAGTTAAGGAGGAGGTAAGGGATAGAGGAGATGAAGGAGAAAATGAGCCATTTTCAAACTAAATGTGGCAAATCCTCTGCAGAGAAGACAGAAGATGGAGGTGAAGGAGGATGAAGGAGTGAATCAAAAGTATAGGAAAGTTTATGGATTTGAACTATCAGAATTAATAAGACTGCTATAGCAGGATTGCTTTTACAGGGGAAGGAGGGGGAGTGTGAGGTAATATACCAAGAGGGATTTAAACTATAACAAGTCAGTGGGTTGCTTTTCTCAATGTAAATTCTACTGTTGTTTCAAATGGATAAGGCAAACTACTTTGCTACTTGTCACTGGAAAGAGTGACATTTGAAACTGAGTAGGTACCATGATATGATTGAGGCCAATTTACATTAGAGGTTAAAAGTCCCAGTGCATGTGACCTGAAACTGCAGAGACAAATCTACTCAGCTAATTCTGGAGAGCCTCTACTGTTTTCTACCCTAAATTGTGAAGTACTCTTGCTGATCACTCTCAAACAGCTGCATTCTTTTACCTCAGAGGTGACTGCACCTCAGTGGAGCACTGAGTGATACTGTACAGTATACATGTAGTTTGTACAGTCGTTGTTCTTCATAAGGACACTATTAGGGGTTCAATCATAGAGACAGATGCACAGTAACAGAGCTCTAATACTAACCTCCTCATTTCTATTTAAATCTTGTAAAGTAACCAAGATTTTTACTTCAAGCTACACATGAGATGTCAGTAAGAATTTCTAGACAATTTACCAACAAAGGAAAGAAGCAAAACTGATTCTACATTTTAGACTTCAGCAAGGCCACGTTCTCTTCCTCAATGAACACACAAGCCAGTAATCAGAGTGGTAGCCATGTTAGTCTGTATCAGCAAAAACACAAGGACTCCTTGTGGCACCTTAGAGATTAAGTGGGTTTTAGCCCACGAAAGCTTATGCCCAAATAAATTTGTTAGTCTCTAAGGTGCCACAAGGACTCCTCATTGTTTTTACAAGCCAGTAATGTAGATGAAGCTGCTGCAGATGTGAGTGCAGGGAGATTTCCAGGCTGGCAACTTATAGAAATCTGTGTTGGAAATCTACTGGGCAAGCAAGAATTACTGCAATCTATTAGAACTTTAGACTTGAAACTGGAAAAATTTAGTGCAAGAATTGCAGAGATCGGAGAGTCTCCTTTGCCAGCAGAGGTTTTTCCCCCCCAAGCGATTTAGTAAAAGTAACAGTATTTTGAAGACGGGAAGCAGTTCACAACTCTCAGACCTAATAATAATATTGGACAGGAAGCTGAAGGCAAAGGCGTAGTTGGTTATAAACCCAGTCTGACTAAAGCAATGTTGGGAGAGCAGGAAATACCTTCATGCATAGATTGAAAGTTGAAGGAGCACAGCTGAAACCCCCAAAAAGGGCACAGATCACATGCCATGATAATGAAACTGCTGAGATTTCAGGACAAGGAAAAAGTTTTAGCATAAGCTAGAAAGCATGGAACATTCCTCTGTGAGCAATATCTCTTATACATCTTTCCAGGATGAGTTTTGAGATGAAAAAGAGATTTGGAGTGAAATTCACTCTCGTGCAAAAGGCCATTTCAAAGCTTCTCCGCCACTTGGGCCCTAATTGAGAGCTCAAGTGGGATTTAAGTTGTGCATAGTGTAACCCACTGTTGAGTATTATTATGTGTCCCCTTTGTGTCCAGTCCACAGAGGATGTGAGTCTGGTTCAGCCTGCAGCTAAACAGACTGGTTCTTTAGCTCAAGCTGAAGAGACTCATGCATTTAGCTCTGAAAGTCCCCAATGACAGCCAAGGTGAGGGCTATCACAGTAGGCTCTTGTGCTGAATGGCTACACTGGATGAATTTTTCTTTTCTTTATAAAAAGAAAAATGCACAACTTTAATCATTTAGCAAAGTTATTCACTCTGCTTATACATTCTATGAAGTATTTATCTACCCAAATCAATATGATTTTTAATTCCTGCATTCCCATGTTTTGCCCCCGAGTTCTCTATATTCCTCTACCCTTCTCTCCTCTCCTACTGCTAAGGTCCAGAATGACCCCAAAATCCTCCTCTAGTGCTGAGTCCCTAAGCAACCTGAAGATCTGCTGGAAGCACAAAAGCCAGTTTCTGCTGCTTTGTGCCTAGCTGCCAGAGGTAGGTTCTTAGGTTTTTACAGGCCCATGCAAGAACTAAACATGACAGTCCAACCCCCAGACAAAAAGTGGGGAATGACAGAATGAAAAATGCTCCCCAAAGCCTATTAATTCTGTCCCAGTCAATAAATATTCTTCCTCTCAAATTAAATTACTGCTTCCTCCCATCAAATAAGTGAATTAATGATAATGCCACACCTGTTCTGGCTGCTCTCATGGATTCCTGGAGGTCCTCAGCCTCCCTGCTACTCTGCTCCCTCATTTCACTCTTCTCTTTTGAGAAAAAGATAGTGGTACATGCCTGGAGCTGCTCCTTGCTTCCACCTCCTCGGTGTTGGCTGGGGTGCACAGAGTCAGGAATGATGAGATGTCTCAAGATTCTAGTAAAAACCTGGTGTCACCAGAACTGAGCAGAAGTCTGGGACTGCCCTACCTAAGCTAGATGACTTCATTAAACCAGGACCTCTGGTTCCTATAATCACAGCATAGCTATCTGGCCTCAATCACACATTTATTTATTTTTTATACTCCTGTATATTCTGATTTTGACCCATCTCTAATTTGGGTAAAATGGCCCCTTCCATTCACAAACCATTGATTGGATCTGTTGTTTTTCAGGGTGCTATGAATGGTAACAACCTGTACTTTGTAGAACAGATCTTAGATGACTTCAGTAGTTTGTAGGGTGATCAGATGTCCCAATTTTTATAGGGACAGTCCCGATATTTGGGGCTTTGTCTTATATAGGCTCCTATTACGCCGCCCCCCCCCCATCCCAATTTTTTCAGACTTGCTGTCTGGTCACCATAGTAGTAGCTGTGCTGACTAACTCCCTTCTCCTCCTCCTTGTACAGTGCATCTGATAATCTATTAATCCCTCAGAAAAACATTTCTCCCTTTATTTTAATGTTCTCTTATCACCCCACGCACAGAAAACTGTGATGGAATATAGAATAGTTTCTAATCACTTGATGCAATGTAAATCATGACTAAATCACTAATAATTATTTCTTTAAAATTCTCTTTATAAAAAAATTAAATATGAAACAATGGATCAGCAAGCAGCCATGTTGTCAGTTTGATGGCATGTGTCAAAAAGGTAAGTCTAGAGTTGCAGCAGGAGATTTCCACCAACTGCTTTTTTCTTTTTTAAAGTAGGTTACATATTTCTCTGGTGGTCTTTGATTTAGTGCATACTGTGCATCCAGATAATATTGCTGCTCCTTGCCCTCAAGCATCATCTTTTTGTGTCTCTGGCTGCTGCTCTGGTCATCTCTTATTGATACATGTGAACAGGCTGAATTTATTTATCTTTAAAATGGCAGACTTCCCACTCCCCTCGCCCTCCAGGATTACACGCTGCCCAACACACACTATGATTAAGTGAATTTTTTTGTAGTCCTTTAAGGCAGTAGTAATAATCACTGTAGGTATCTTCAAATATCTCTGGGCTGCCAATTCTCATGATTTTATTATGAATCTCATAATATCTGGTATTTTTCTTAATGCTGGAATCAAGAGATTGAATGAGAATTTCTGCTTTCGTTTTTTTAAAAAAGTAAGTTTCTAGAGAAGAGCTTGCAAGCAAGAGGCGAGTATGTCCTTAAGGCTTGGAAGCCAGAAGGCAAATTTAAAAAGAAATTCATTATTTTTTTTAAATCTCAAAAGCCAATGGCATGAATTTTTGCGGTCTGATTCATAGTTTTTGAATGGTTGGGGCTGCTGATACTGATCTCTGGTGTTTACACCATTGCTCAAAGTGATGTGAAAGAACTAATCAAGGGTCAGCCTTGCTCCTTGGCTCCAGGTCGGTAGGAGATTAAGATTTGATACATCTTCTACCTTTGGCTATATCCTGTAGTTGGAGGGGGAGGGATGTGCTTATCAAACAGGTCTCTTTCCATCTCCAATTTCTGTGGTTCTAAAAACTGCAACCCCAATCTGAACTGGAGAAGCACAGCATGTGGAATGGTGGTTAAATTAAGTAGCATCAAGCCTGGATAACAGATTGAATCTGACACATGCATAAATGTTCCCTTTAACATTTAAATATCATTATCTTTATACAGTATTTCATAGTTTCTTCATTTATAGTTTCTTTTCATACTGCAGTAAAACAGTGATACTTTATTTTTAAATTCCAGAACAGTGCTAGTACTCAGTTCTGCGTATGTGTATAGGAAGTGCTAGAGTTCATCTAAAGATTTACAAAATTCCAACAGTGCAAAGATTTTTCCACTGGTCAACTATACATTGGATTACTTACTATATTCAGGAATTAAGTAATTTTTCTCATGTGGTAGCACACTTGTAATATATGTCCACAGCAATTGATTAAGTACTGAAGAGGATTGGAGAAATGTAATCAATAATAAAAGCTATTCTTTGATGTTATGAAAAAGAAACCGTGGTTCTATGTAATTGTGAATTAACAATCTGCCCTAAGCAAGGGGCTGGATGGTATTGTGCTGCCCCTGGAGCAGAGCAAGAAGGAGATTGATATAACAAGTCCCAATCTTTCACCTGGTCTCCCTTCTACTAGGGGAAGGAGTAAACTATGCTGGGTCTGCAGCATATGTCGGCTGATGTGCTGCCACCCACATGCCATGGCTTAGTCCTGAACAGATAACGCCACTCTCCCCTACTGAAGCAACTTCGGTGCTGTTTGTGATTCATCCCATTTCAGAGCAGTTTAAGTAGCAGCCACCGCCACTCATTTCACTAATGACTTCTAGACTTTTTAATGCTGTCTCAAACTTTAAAATCAGATGCAAGAGGAAGGAGTTAAGATGAAAATGGATATGAGAAAAAGAGAGACTTAAAAAAAAACAAACTTCAGCTAAAATTTTTCTCTGTCCTGATTAATAAAATATCACTTTGGAGGATTAGGAACTTCCTTCAAGAGGCTCTGAGTTAAGCTTTGAGTGGGAGGATTCATTTCAATAAATGGAATTATGTGTGCAGGACCATGAATAGATGCAAATGAAATTCCATTTAAAAAGCCATGTTTTGTATTTTAAGACATTCTGAAGCTCTTTTTTTTCCCCCCATGAGAAGCTGTCATATCATGTTCAAGGGGAAGCAATTGCCTGATTTTTTTTTTAAGTTATTGTCTTGTTTCTCCCTTTCCCTTCTCTCTCTTTCCAAAGTTAAATGAACTGAAGAAGATAGACATTAAATATCAGGCAGACTGATTAACCCAACCAGATGCCAAAGTGTGTTTTGCTGCCCCACAGGCAAACACAGTATTTCATGCCTCATGGCTGTGGGGCAAAGGTCTCAATATTGATGCAAAATAATATTAATAAAATTATATCTTATTTTTTTAAGTTGTTACATACTTGTTTGCACCTTTGCTGAATATTAAAATATACTTACGAGAATGTTATAGCTAGGCGGCTTGTAAGTATAACAGTACACATAGGTAATTATGTTACAAAATATTAAAGCTAATCACAAAAATTCCAAATGATTTCTGCTTGGAGCTCCCAAAGACAAGTAAACATCAAGCAGACAAACCATGTAAACACTTTTAGGGGAAAAAAGACTAATTGTAAAAGAAATGCAGGACTGTATTATTAGAGAAATAAATCTAGAGGTAAAGTGGGCCTATACTAATCCTCACTCCCTTTTCTTTTTGAAAGAAAAACCTGAGTTTAAATCCAGTCAAAAAATTCTAGAAATATCCTTATTAAAATTGATTTCTTTTGTAAACACACTAAAGTCATCATTCTCTAACCTTGGAAAACATTTATGGTGGGATATGTTTTATAGAAAATACTATTTCCCCCCCCCCAACTCATGTTTCCTACTTAAAAGTGAAAACCTTTGTTGTTTCTCAAATGCTTAAAATGGCATACACTTCTTTTAATATGTATATTTGCAAATATTTTGTATCTAAATGCAAAAGCCTTCATATAACAACTGCCTGTACTTGTTGTTATATAAATAGTGAAATGGGTTATGTACAAATATAGCAAGGTCATTTGATGCCAGACTAATTACTAATGTCAGAGGCCATTTAAACTTATAATATTTATAGTAATGGGGAATTAACGAATTAATTAATTACTTGCACTACACAATCAAATACTCATCCAACTCAGGAAAACAAACAAAAAAAAAGTCACAAAAATTGTCATGTAAAGTCACCAACTTAGGCTACAGACTTTCTAAAAATTACTTAATGTAAAAAAAAAACCCCCAAAAAACTACCTGTTCTGAAAACTAAATCTCTTTTATATAAAGAACTGAAGTTTTTGGACTTTTTAAAAAGAGAATTTCATTTCCTCTTAAACTCTAATAAAAGTAAAAAATATTTAAAAATGGACTAAATAAAAAAAGTAACTTTTAAAGTTAAAAGTAATCTAAATCTTTCCTGTCACAAGAAAAATATAGGTAATTAAGAAATGTGAGGTATTCATTAAACTAGGGTTACCATATTTTGAGCCTCCAAAAGGAGGACACTCCACGGGGCCCCGCCCACGCCCCCGCCCCAACTCCGCCCCTTCCCCAAAGTCCCCGCCCCAACTCCGCCCCCTCCCCTGCTTCCCGCGAACATTTGATTCGCGGGAAGCCTGAAGCAGGTAAGGGGGGTGTGGGGGGAGGAGGCGCGGCCCAGTCTGGCCCCCCCGGCGTCTCCAGCCTGGGTCGGCTCGGGCTCTGGGGTGCCGGCCCTGGGCCGGCCCCCGGCCGAGCACCCCCGGCCCACCCAGCACTGCCGGTCCCCGGGCCGGCCCCCGGCCGAGCACCCCCGGCCCACCCAGCACTGCCGGTCCCCGGCCCGGCCCCCGGGCCCCCGGCCGAGCACCCCCGGCCCACCCAGCACTGCCGGTCCCCGGCCCGGCCCCCGGGCCCCCGGCCGAGCACCCCCGGCCCGCCCAGCACTGCCGGTCCCTGGCCCGGCCCCCGGCTCAGCACCCCCCGGCTCGGCACCGCTGGCCCGGCCCCCCGGCACCGGCCCCCGGCTCGGCACTGCACCGCCGGCCCGGTCCCCGGTCCCCAGCTCGGCACCGCACCGCCGGCCCGGCCCCCGGCCCCCAGCTCGGCAACGCTGGCCCGGTCCCCGGCCCGGCCCCCAGCTCGGCACCGCACCGCCGGCCCCCGGCCCAGCACCGCCGGCCCCCGCATGTCCCGATTTTCCCGGACATGTCCGGCTTTTTGGGATTTCCCCCCGGACGGGGATTTGGAGCCCAAAAAGCCAGACATGTCCGGGAAAATCTGGACGTATGGTAAGCCTACATTAAACAAACTGCATATAGAGGAGCTAAAAGTGCCACCTAAGTCAAACCTGAAGGCATGGAGCCAATAATAAAATCTTAAACAAGCATAAAAAGGTTTTTTCCTATAATTTCATACAAATAAGAAGGAAAAGAGTATAAGAAGACTTTAAAGTAAGCATCCCAAACTCATCCCCTGCTACTCTGCTTAAATAGCAAGCACTTCACAACTCATTCTGCCCATCTCTACAAGCAAGGTACCACAGACAAACAAACCGCCCCCTCCTCCAATCCCCCTCCAAAATGCTCCCCAAAACTTCAACATAAATTGATGAAAGGAAGTTGACTAAAATACTTCCAAGAAATTAAAATGTAAAATTTTTATAATAAGTTCTGTTGAAATATTAGAATGCCGTTGTAACTTAAAAAACTAATGGTTTCTCCTGATAATCACCAAGTGGTTAGACCATGTATTCCTAAAAAGAAAATGGGCTAAACATTGGTAACCAAAAAGAAAAAAATTAATTACATTTTTAATTTTAATATTGGTTAATTTTCCAGTTTCAAGACAGTTTAAATGGCTTCGTCTAAGTAACTAATTTAAATATTTTCTTCAGTTTCATAGATTATAGTTAAAATTGCTTACTTTGCCAACTATAAACTGGCTGGTTATATATTAATAATCAACAGGGCCACCTGCTTTTAAATCTCATGGCTGTAATCTTTATTAAAAGCTTTCCACAGAGAGACATATAGAAGAGACTGTAACAGAAGTAACTAGTTTAGCATTTGTGTTCAGTCAATTGTGAGGTTTCATATTTTTTCAGCCATAGCTAATAATTGTAATTATTTAGTGTGGTCTTAATCATGGTATTCCCTAAGGTATGTAAAAAAAAAAAATCCATCCTGTAACTAAATAGTGAAAGCTGCACCACTGAGATGGCAGTAGAAGAAACAATTAGCAAGAGCTGGTGTACCATTTGTTGTTTCTCTAAACTAAATATTTTTGGTAATTTTCAAAACAAAAGAAATTTAAAACTACCTCTTTGGACAACACAATGACTGTATATTGGATGCCTTTCACCACTTTAAATCCATAACATTGAGGTTTATAGATATATGCAAAATAGTTCACTAAATAACTTGCATAAAATGTCACATACCACTTGGCAGCTCTGGATTTCTGTCAGTTTCACTGTCCCCCATGGGGCTCTGAATAGTGAGATTAACTAGACCCTTATACTGTCCAGACTGCACCAGAAAGCTGAGCTGCAAGCAGAGTTGTCTGTGTATAGACTGAGGATATTACAACAGTGGGTCACATTCAGAAGATTATCTGCACAACCACAAGGGTGAATGGACCACTTCTGTTTTCTTGATTCTTCTCCAGTTTCTTATAGTCTGTTGCAAATCTCACGAGGGCAATTGGCCAACTTTCCGTCACCAGGAATTTAAGGATATAATCAAATCCTTCCCCAAACACTCCAAGAGAAACTCTACAAACTCATTCCCCACAAGCCCACCCCAGGGACCATCTACATCCTTCCCAAGACACACCAACAAGGGGACCCAGGCAGACCCATCATATCTGGCCACAGCACTCTTACTATTGGGACTCAGAGAAAGCATCCTCAAACCACGCATCACACAAAGGGCCAGCTTCCTCCAGGACACAACGGACATCCTCCACTAACTCAGCAACAATAGCAGTCTTCCTCAGAACACCATCCTTGACACCATGGATGTCACTTCCCTATACACCAACATCCCCCACAATGACAGCCTGGCTGCCTGCCTGAAATATTTACAAGACAATGGACAACCCTCAGATATCCACCCCAAACACATTGCCAAACTCATCCATTTCATCCTCAACTATAACAACTTTACATTCAACAACAAACACACCAAGAAAACTGTTCTCTACAGCCAAGCACTCAGATACCACAGAATATGCTCCTAGGAGAAAGTCGGGAATGTACACCTTAACACACTCAAAACTGCCTTCACCAAAGAAAGAGAAGTAGATCACATCATGGAATGGGCCACCCAAATACCTCAAGAGAATGTGCTTCAATACAGAAATAAACCCCCCTCTGTCTGACCATCCCTAGCTGTCACCTACCACCCCACGCTGGAACCCATGTGGAGTATCATTAAACAACTGCAATACATACTCGAATGGGGACCCCCTCTTGAAAAAAATCTTTCCTGAACCCCCTCTTCTGGCCTTCAAACAACCCCCCAAATTCTCCAAGCTCGTCATCAGAAGCAAGCTCCCAACAGAGTTTGCAAAACCTGCAGCCATATCTCCACTGCTACAATGATCAGCACTCCCCACAACATACATTTCAAGATCCATGGGTCCTACACATGTCTATCAGAACATGTGGTGTACTTCATCTAGTGCACTAAATGCCCCCACTAACAACTATGTGGGTGAAACCAGACTATCACTACAGTCTCAAATGAACTCACATAGGAAAATTATAAAAGACAAAATCACCATATCACCTGTGGGTGAACACGTTTCACAAAACCATTACTCTATGTCTGACCTATCCATCCCCATCATCAAAGGAAACCTGCACAACACTTTCAAAAGATGAGCCTGGGAGCTTAAATTCAAAACATTGCTAGACAAAAAATCATGGACTGAACAGAGACACTGGATTTATGGTTTATTACAACAATCTGTATCCCAATAACAACCTAACCCACTAACAACCTCTCTTCCTCTCCTCCCTGTGACTGGAGACCACTTCACCTTGTATGGTCCCTTGAAATGTGTGTTAACTACTTATGCTAAACAATATGTTCCACCTTTTATTTAGCTGTGACACTTAGTTTCCTAGACCTGAAGAAGAGCTCTGTGTAAGCTTGAAAGCTTGTCTCTCTCACCAACAGAAGTTGGTCCAATAAAACCTCACCCACCTTGTCTCTCTAACTTTCCCTATGGCATTTTTAAACACTATATGTGTAGTGTTGGCATGAACAGCAAAATCCTAACATTGGGGAACTGGTTAGATTAGAGGGATTGTAATGAAAGAAAGAATGTTCAACTTCTACGCCCACAATTTAAATCCAGCCTTGAATCCATAGTGACAGAAACTTATTAAAGTCTGTAGCTACTTATGGATCTATGTGAAATAAGTTAATGCCTTCAGTTCTTAGTTGACAAGTGTCCCTTATAAAAAGTAATGGTCGTAGTTGGCATTCTCAGGAGAGAGGCTAAAGAAGAGAGACTGAAGAGGCCTTGTAAAGGACTCCTTCAGAACAGAGCCTCTGGCAAATATACTGAAATATAATTTTAAATATATTTTTTCTTCACTGCTTCTAGCATTTTACATCTTTATTTTAGTGCTTTCTCTCCCTTCTTAACTTTGAATCAAGAGGGCTTCTACACTGAAGTGCTAGGGAGTGATCTGGTCAAACATATCTCACCTTTTGGGCTATTCTAGCCTGAAAGTTTGCAGATGTTGGCCCATCAGGAACTGGTAGCCTTATTCAGAGGAAAAGATCAGCCAGCTGTGGAAGTCAATAACTTCATCACACAGAAAACTCCGTTCATCCAGAATTGGAACTATTATCTGAAACTTTTGCTTCTTCAGCAAGCACACTTATGTTTAGATAAAATAATCTGAATTAATTTTATTTTAGCAAAACCTGGGTGTAGATTTTGGAAAAGCCAAATCAGTCGTAGTTTTCAGGCTGGAGCACCTGAAGGGCAAATAAGGCGCTCCTGCAAATGAATGTCTCTCTGTTGTGGTCCATGAAGTCAGAACTTCACTTTTTTTTTTTTTTTTTTTTGTAACTCCCCTTCCCCCACCAGCTGCTTTGAAGCAAATGGTGCTTACTCTTGCTCTGAAACAAGTGTTACTTTAGGTAAGGGTGACAGATGAGTCATCAGACACCTCCTCCACAGTTTTAGTCCTATGGTTGGGATTGAAAATACTTATCCCTTTAAAAATGTCTGGCCATGCATGGCATTTTTGATTTTTCTTTAATGTTCCAGAGAGCGCAATTTGCATTGTGAGAACCGTGCTTGTACAGTACCTACCCATTATTTTGAAGGCAGAGTAGGATGCCAGGAATAAATGAGTCTCCCATCCCATCCCAGAAGTGGATCTGTCAGCCAGGATCATCTTTTCGGTTTGTCCTCTTTAAAAAAATAAAAAAAAAATAAAAAAAAAATCCAGTTGGCTATCATCTGATTAGTTGGGAAAGAGCCACCTGCTATGAGGGGATGTCTAGGAGACTTCATGAGTATGCTTTGTGGAGCTATTAGTACCCTTTTCAAGGACCTGGTTGCCAGAAAGAATATGGGGTAGGCAGCAGCAAGTGATCAGAGGTTCTACACGTCCGTGGAGACAGACAGACTCTTTTCACCTGGATCAGTAAAATGACATTTTCTCTATTATTTTGTGTTCTGTGTTTGCTAACCAGGGACATTAAAAACTGGGCCGCTACAGATTTTGTTTTTTTAAACACAGGACATCTCTGTCTCAGACATTAAATGTTCTTAACTAATGCTGGGATCCTATCCAAGAAACTGCTTTTTACTTTCATACAATTCTTAGTGTATAAATCTCAAATTACTGCTGACAAAATGCATGTAAAATGCAAATCAATAAAATTTTTGTGCCTCAATTCTTCAAGATGAGTTTTTTTTAAAGGAAACTCTGTGTGTTGTTTGTTCAGTAAATTGTGCAAACTTCTGAGCAAATAATTAAATTATTATGAAAAGGCACTAATTCACTGAGGAGGTATATGCTATGTAGTAGAACTGGTTGGCAATTTTTTGACATACACTTTTTTTTGTCAGAAAATGCCAGTTTGACAAAACCATAACTTTTTTTTTACAGAAACATATGTTTTGATTAAATTTATGTCACAAAGATTTCTCAGGTTCAGGATGGCATTTCTTGTCAAAACCAGAAAGAGAGAGACACCAGAATAGCCTAACTCTACCTGATTCAGAATAGGGACTTGAACCTGGGTCTCCCATGTCCTAGGTGAGGGCCTTGCCCACTGGGATAGAGCTGTTCTGGGTTTTGTTTGTTTGTTTGTCTTTCTCTGTATCTGTCCATGTTTTTTTGCAAAAATATTCAAAAGGGCTCCTTTATGTTCCATATTGGAATGAAACCAAATCTTATGGAATTCTTGTTTTCTGGCCAGTCTCACTATGCAGTAGCTTGCAGGATACATAAGGCATCCTGTAGGCTAGGACCTGAACCAAGTCTTACAAAATTCCTCCATCTTACCTAATATTATTAAGACAAACCTCAACATTTTTAGAATTCAGGTTCAGTTCAGATAATCTGTTGCAAAATTAGGCTGGAAACATCACAAGAACAAGTTCTTGTCAGATTTCTTGCACTCCCATGTCCATATGTGCTGGAACTATGGGTGCTGGGGGTGCTGCTGCACCCCCGGCTTGAAGTGGTTTCCATCATAAACTGGATTTACAGTTTGGTTCAGTGGCTTTCAGCAACCCCACTATATAAATTGCTCCCGCAGCCCTGCCCACGTCCCCTTCTGGCTGGTAAATTGAAGGTGTGTGTGGGGTCAGGACAGTCTAAATTTTCTATTCTGTCCAGATAATGCTCAGCACAAAGGTGTTTCCACTGTCCCTAAGTGTAGATAATGTTTTCCTGCTCTGGCTGGCCTGTCACAGTTCCAGAACCGCAAATATGTTTCTATTCTAAAACTGGGTGGAGGTTCATGTTTTCTCCTATCCTTAATTAAAACCAGGAACACTCATAATCCATAAGAAGGACCATTCGTCTGACCCAGTATGGCCAATCTAATCCAGTATCCTGTCTTTCAACAGTGGGCAATGCCAGGTGCTTCAGAGGGAGTGAACAGAACAGGAAATCAGCGAGTGATCCATCCCCTGTCATCCAGTCTTGTCATCTGGCAGTCAGAGACTTAGGGAAACCCAGAGCATGGGGTTGCATCCCTGATCATCTTGGCTAATAGCCATTGATGGACCTGTCCTCAATGAATTTATCTAATTCTTTTTTTAAACCCAGTTATACTTTTGTCCTTCACAACATCCCCTGGCAATGAGTTCCACAGGTTGACTGTGTGTTTTGTGAAGAAGTACTTCCTTTTGTTTTTTTAAACCTGATGCCTATTAATTTCATTGGGTGACCCCTGGTTTTTGTGTTATGTGAATCCATTATGTTAATACAGAAAGAAAACAGTATTGCTGCACAATTATGTAAATGAGATGTAGCCCTTGCCCTTTGGGGCCAGGTCAGGAGTAGCGTGGTTGCGAGTGTGGAATTTGAAACTTTTTTGTCTGTTACTTCACATTGTTGAAATAAAAGCTACTTCTTGCTGAAAATTAATCATGGAGTATTCCAGTACTTTATAAGATATTTATATGCTCTCCTGAGTCCTGTCTCTTTCTGTAGAAGAGTGCTGTCTTGAGAACAGTTCAGATGAAAGAATTGCACAGCTTCACTTCATGGTCCTCCTCTCAGCCAAAGTGTCTAAAGACAATACTAAACAAAGAGAGGCACTCTAGAAAATGTATCAATATTAGATCATTTTGTTTGGTTTTATCATTTGGGATATAATGACCTCAATTTGCACATGTGGCACTTTTAACTTTTCTTGCTAAAAGGATCTTGGGCATGAAATAGTTAAAAAAAAAGTGTTAAATATTTAAGACTTTAATATAACTTAGAAATACCCATTGGACAGTACTGTTGTAGCATCCTTTGTCTGAGGTCTGCGCTCAGATATAATATTGGTGGGAGTTTAAATAAGTATATCCATTGTTAACTTTATAACGAGTATTAACAGTGGGATCGAATGTTGCACATAAATTGTTTATTTGTAATGTCCTAATTTTTAAAGTTTGTGTTGTCTTTAAAAAGAAAAAAAAAATATTTGGTATTGTGGCCCCATTTTGGAATATGTAGGGTGTGGGGGGGAGCTATGACTGATTAAGAACTTGCCCTAGAGTCAATGGTTTTAGAGAGAAAAGTAGCTAGCAATAAATCTGTGTTGCAGAAAAGAGGTGGAGCTGATAAATTAATAGTACAGTAATTTGCCTTTTTTATTTTGCAATGCAGCGTTGTTGGAATGACTACAGTGAATTAAGAAGTGACATTTATCTGCTATGCCTTTCAGGTGGATTCACATTACTCCCGCTTAGGAAAAAATCCCTAAAATCTTTCTTGTACAGATGATCTGGGGGCAGGAGACAGTTCAGAGAGACCCTCTACTTCCTAGCACATTCGTGAAGCAGCAGGGAAGATAACAGATCCATGGCTCCCCTGGAGTACTAGATAGGGTGCACAGTTAACACTACTGGTGAAACTTCACACCCCTGATGGAGCATGGTTGGGGAGAATGGGCCCGGACTGCATGCATACTTCCCTCAGCAGCAAGCACTGGGAGAACACATGCTGCTTCATTTTGGAGTAGCATTAACCAATAGTGTGCAGTATGGTGTGTCTGCTAGTCTCTTCTGAGGCACCATCTTACCCCATGCTTCTTGTCCCACCCCAATTTGCTTCATGGTCATTTACACAGAATTTTGCCCTTCCTCTTTTTTCCAGTTGTGGAGCATTAATGACTTACAAGGTGCCTTTTGGTTTTGTTCACATACACGATGCTTCTTTCATTAGGCAAGGACTGCTTAATGGACCAATCAGAGCAATGAATTTTCTTTATAGTCTCTATTCTATCAGGTTCACAGGATACATGATACAGTACAGCAATCCTCTTGCTTTACACTGCCTATACAACTAGCTATATTAAGAGAGGAGAACACTAGAGACCATCTTTTCTCATGTTTACAGTTGGTCTTTGAGGGACATTAATTGGCATAATTACTGTCTCCTCAGTCCCATGTGAAATGAGTTGTAATCACAGCAAATCTTTTTTTATATGTTTCCCTGAGTAGTGACTGTGAGTCTTTTCCCCCCAAGGTTTTAGAGTTGAGCTGGGATGTCTAATTCTGTCTTGGTGCTGGGGCCAAATGATTGTTTTGTAATATTGAGAACCGCTACAAACAAAATAAGGTGGAGGAAGTGACGTGGGTGGAGAGTTGGTCATTTGGAATGGGCAGGGCACTGTAATGAGCATGTGTGGGAGGAGCATAGGGATAATGTGGTGGGCTGGGTGTACTTGCCTCTGGGTATTCTAGGAGTAGCATTAGTGGGAATCATTCAGTATTTCATATTAAATGGCTTTTACAATATAACCTTTATAACTTTTTAAAATGTTCTCTGAGGACAGGTTGTTACACTGCAGCATAATTTGAAATCATGATCTGGATATCTTTGAAGAAATATGAGATGATATAAGAATTTAAGTTATTGTATTTTAAGTGCCATTTCTAGCTGAAGGATATTATTACTAAGGGTATAATGGTATAAATAATGCACACGATCCATTAGCTGGAAGCTGAGGATATCAAAGAGTGGCTTGCTAACTACCAGTAATGCATAATGTATCCTTTCTGTCATCTTTCCTCTTTCCATATTGTTTGTACTTCTTTTGCCTTATTGCACGTCATAGGAATGGATGGGCTAGTGATGGGAAAGAAAAACAGAATGACAATTCTGAACACTAGTTCCCTTTAGCACCTAGATGCTCTCTCTGTGTGTGTGTGTGTGTGTGTGTGTGTGTGTGTGTGTGTGTGAGTAAAGTAACACTGGTCAAAGAGAGACGAATGGAGAAATTAAAGTGCCTATATTTCCTTAAAGAAAAAAAATAATGTACTCTTACTAGCTTTATTCCATCACCTGACTTTTAAGTTATCTTTGTATCTTGTACTGTCTATTATTCTAGTTTACAGACTGCCAAGTCATGCAGCGACAGCATGTTTGGGCAGCTAGTTCTTGCTGATAACACTAGATGCTACTGACATCAGACTTACCGTATAAAATTACAAGGAAAATGAGGTAATACTTTTGTTCAGTGTGCAATTCACTCTTCTTATTCTTCTTTACTTCCTTCAATTTTATCTCAGCTCTCCCCAAAATCATTAGATCTTAATATATAGTTTATTCTCTAGACAAAAATTAATAACTTGCCATAGCCTGCTATAATTTTAGAGAAAAGTAATTCTGTAATAACAACTTTTTAAAAATCAGAGCTAAAAATGGCTTAATCAGGTATACCTCTGTGGAATAGCATTCCCTTCTAGCTAATGAATACTAATTAAAATGAAATAAATACCCATAATATTCCTAGAGCCTTTACTTTAGTATAAGTTAGCATGTAATGCAGCCAACTCTGGGGTTGAACATAGCAGCAGTTTAACAGCTCAAATCTAATAAATTTCAGTAGAGGAACTGAAAAGGAATGCTGTATTAGACAAAATTATAGAGAGAGGCTTTAGTGAATCAAAATATAATAACTGAAGTTGGAATTTGGCCAGGATCCTGGGGCTGACACTCCTATTCTTAAAAGAAATATTAGATCAGTAGCTTACTTTAAAGTCTCATCTGAAAAGTTTCCCGTCCAAAATCTCAGTGCTCCTTAATACCATGCTGGGGTAGTAGATTAATACTGACTCACCTACTGACTTATCCACAATGCTGTCTGCAGCACACTGTGTTGCCTTGGAGGCCTTCCATACAACTACTGACTGGAATTTCCCTTGCCGTAAAGTTAATTCAATATTAGCTGGCCAAGATCTTGTTACAGGCCTGATCCAAAGCTCATGAAATCACTAGAAAGACTCCCATTGCCTTCAATGGACTTCCAGTCAGGCCCCAAACTAGTACAATGACAGAATTTGCCATAACGGCTGGATTTTGCACTAAACATAATTATAAAAAATTCAAGAATAATTTTTATTTGCTGGAATATTTTTATCTTTGAGTGCCAGCTGTAAACTAAGAGATCCACATAGCAGTGAAAAATTGAAGTCCACTTTACTTTCCAGTTGAAAGACAGCTCTGATATGGTGGGAATCGGAACTTTACTGGATATTTTAAAATAACAGTGATATCTATAATACCATAGTTGTATCTGCCATTTTACAGGTAAATGAAAAGGCAAGACCTCATGTGTTGTAGAGCTCAAAGTCCAAATAGTTCAGGTGCAGGCCTGACAACATAGAGGTAGTGGAGTGCAAAGGTAAGGGAGATCCACAGGAGTGAAAAGTCTCCAGTCCCACTAGATTTAAAGTTATGCTATTTCTTTTGTATTTGTATGTTCTCTCTCTCAAAATCTAAGGTTTCATTTCCAGCAATATGCAGAGCTTTTTTTAAAATCCCTTCTGGCTGTGAAGATTGCTTTTGATATGTAGATAAGTGTACTATTGCTAGTGCAATATCTTAGATCTACAGATTAGGGTTACCATATTTTAAGTGTCCAAAAAGAGGACACTCCATGGGGCCCCGGCCCCGCCCCAACACCACCCCCAGCTCCGCCCCCTCCCCTGAACGCTTCGCCCCCCTGCCCCTCCCCCTCCCCTGCTTCCCGCGAACATTTGATTCGCGGGAGCCTGAAGCAGGCAGGCAGCAGGTAAGCTGGGGCTGGGGCGGGGGGGCGTGGCCCAGTCCGGCCCCTCCGGCCGAGCGGCTCCCTCCGGCGGCCGGCCGGCCCAGGCCAAGAGGCTCTGGCCCCGGCGTCTCCCGCCCGGCTCGGCTCGGGCCCTGGGGTGCCGGGCCCGGCCCCTGGCCGAGCACCCCCGGGCCCCGGCCGAGCACCGCCGGCCCCCGGCCAAGCACCGCCGGCCCTTCCCTCCCTCCCTATTTTCCCAGACATGTCCGGCTTTTTGGGATTTCCTCCCGGACGGGGATTTGAGGCCCAAAAAGCCGGACATGTCCAGGAAAATCCGGACGTATGGTAACCCTACTACAGATACACTAAATCAATAGCTCTGAGAGAGGAGTCCAGTTATGCATATCACTGAGATGTCAGTTTAATTCTGATCATTCAAATATCAGTGTATCATTGAGAGTTTATCCAAAATAGGAGCACCCAGGTTAGAGTCATTTATATTCAATGACCAAATCCTCCTGGCAATGCTTAACTACTATGCATGCCTTCTCCATGATTTCACAACAAGGGTCTGGGCTAAAGTTCCACCATTAACCCTCCACTTACACTTTTGGATACTAATGTTGTAATGGAAAAGTGGAGGGCGTGGAGAGAAAAAGGCAGTTTAGAAAGCTTAACCAGCAGCTAGTTGGATGTAGGAAGTGCAGGAAGCGTCCAGGAAAGCCTTTAAGAATTATATATATTAGTTTGTACTATGCTTTGATGATATAAAGAGAGGAAGGATGATCATGTGATTGAGGTACTGACTGGAACTCTGAAGATTTGGGTTCAGTTTCTCTTAGACATCCTGTGAGATCTTGGACAAATCACTTAGTCTCTTTGTGCCTTGGTCTCCTTTCTCTAGAATGGGGATAATACTACTTCTCTTGCTTGCCTATCTTGTCTACCTTAATTGTAAGCTCTTTGGGGCTGGGACAATCTCTTACTATATGTATGTAAAACCCCTAGCACAATAGGGCTTCTAGGAACTACTATTCTAATATATATAATAAATAAAATACTATGTAAATGTGTGTGTAGTTATTATTAAGTATACTGTTACATTTCTTACTTGGCAATAAGCCCTGATAGTGCATATATTGTGCTGTAAAATAATTATGCTGACAGCATTTAGTTAGTCATAATGCTGTCGTGTACTAACCAGAGAAATATCCATATCCTAGCATATGGCACTTCTTGGATTTATTGAGATTTACTTAATGATAATCATGTAAATAACATTTTAAAGTAAAATGAAGTGTTGTTTTATGCTTTTTGAACTATAAATCAAAGGAATAGCTAAATGAGATCCTATTTAAGGAAAAAGTTATAACTTTGTTCCCATTATAAATCTGGAATGAGGCTAATCGTCCTGTCTGCCCACTGGTGGAGACAGAAACACTGAAGATTTAAGTGACTTCATACTTTAAATAACTGAAACTCATCTCCTTAGAGCAGTTGGAACAAATGTTTGCAACTTACTGGGACTAAACTACTGTATTTCTGTGCTTTTAGATCTAGTATTTTGGAGTGTAAGGTTGACCAGTCCCATCTGTCATCTCCTTGCTCCTAGTCCCAATCCTGAATAGCATCAATTGAGACATTCTGCTTAGTCCTCGGAATCCTAAATGTCTTTAAAGTATCCCATTGAGAAAGCTTATGAAATGATTGATACCTCCCATTCCCAAACTGTTGATCCTGGCAGTCTAGCAGACTTTAACAGAGCTGGGCAATGTCTTTCAGATTAAACTTTTGACTAAAAATGCAGATTCAGGCTGACTCAAATATTTTGCAAATTTGTATAGGTTTTGGCAATTTTTTTTGGTTGATACAAAAAAAGAAAACATTTCAGAAATGTTGAAACAAACTATTTCTCAACATTATCAAAAATAAATGTTTCCTTGGCTTCTAAAAATTGTTTAAAAATATCTGAAAAAAATAAAATGTTTTGGGGCAAAAATTCCCCTAAAATGTCATTTTCAGCTCAGTCAGAACCAATTTTTAAAATTTTTGCAACTGCCAGTGAACCAAAAACCCAGTAAAATAAATAATAAAATATTATGGTGAATGAACTTAAAGAAACATTTTCCTTATTTTGGTATTGACTTTACCAGTTGCTTAACGTTAGTATTTTCCTGTGCTTAGATTGCAACATTACACCAAAATGTTTCTGTTGTCATAGGCTAAATATTTCATCTTAACATTTAAAGAGTGCAGTATTAAAACAATGGAGAACAGAAAAATGAAAGGAAATTTTTAAGAAAAAGGAGGTGTCCTTTAATACTCTTACACAGTGTATTATAGAATCCTGGTTCTTAATCAGACTTGTACAGATTTTACCATTGTTTATGGAGTCACAATTTTTTTTGTCTTCTGCTTCCTAGTTATTTAACATTCTGGTAAGGCTGTAGGCAGTTTAATTAATACTTTATAACAAAAGAGAAGAAGAGTGAATATGCAAGCAGCAGTTTTTATTTGCTTCTCCCTAATGAGTTTGAATTAAAGTTCCCTGGCATTGGCCCAGGAGAATCAATGCAAATACATTAACGTTGTGGCAGTAGTTTCCCTGCCACTTTGCTGCAGTTCTATTTGGAAGAGTGATTTTCTGATAAGCTTGGTATCAGATCTATAGCGCTTATCCTAAATGCTCTTTGCTGTGACTAAAACCTATGTCTTACAGCAATGATAGTCTGGTCTTTCAGAAAGATGAATTCGCTCCATTATCAATTTGGAATTTATTTTATTTAATTTCCTTGGTTTGCAATAGTACTGTCCCCATCAGTCAGCAACTGGGTTTGGATAGTGGGGGTTGTAGGGTGACCAGACAGCAAGTGTGAAAAATCGGGACAGAGGGTGGGGGGGGGGGTAATAGAAGCCTATATAAGAAAAAGACCCCAAAATCGGGACTGTCCCTATAAAATCGGGACATCTGGTCACCCTAGGGGGTTGGAAAAAGAAACTTAGGGGTGAGATTTTCAAAGCTGACTAAAGTCAGCAAAATGTCATGCACTTCAAGGGCTGCAAGAGCAATTCCAAATCCAAGTGGGTCTGGCTTTGTGTAGGCTTTTCATATTGACAATGGTCACCTATGTGATTAAGTGTTCAGGAAAAGGCCCATTTTCCATGTCTGTCTGAAGCTCACACCCATACATAAAATATCAGAGGGGTAGCCCTGTTAAGAGAAACTGCTGAGCTTCAGTTCATTTGCAAATTTGACACCATCAGATCAGGATTAAACAAAGACTGTGAATGGCTAGCCAACTACAAAAGCAGTTTCTCCTCCCTTGGTGTTCACACCTCAACTGCTAGCAGAGGACCTCACCCTCCCTGATTGAACTAATCTCGTTATCTCCAGACTGATTCTTGCCTGCATATTTATACCTGCCTCTGGAAATTCCCATTACATAAGTCTGACGAAGTGGGTATTCACCCATGAAAGCTTATGCTCCAATACTTCTGTTAGTCTTAAAGGTGCCACAGGACTCTCTGTTGCTTTATACATAACATAATTACTTTCAGGAGGAATGGCGAATTTAGTGGTTTTCAAAGCACAGTCAGACAGTCAACTCCCTACCAACTACACATAAACAGATGTTTGATGGTTGGCACTTATTTATACTCCTAAAGCTTGCCAAATATCTTCTGGGTTTGGATTTTATCATACATCTTAGTTTGCATTTTGACTAATGCTACTCATTGATGGGCAGGTCATACTCAGTCAGCAAGGCCTGGTGACTAGAACATGGGAACAGGAATCAGCCTGCTTGAGTTCTGTTCCTGGCTCTGCCACATCGTTGCTATCTATCCTTTGGTAACTTGCTTACCTTCTCTGTTAATTCAGTCTTCCAGTTATAAAATGGAGATGATGATGATTTCCTGTCTCAGTGGCGCTGAGAGGATCAATCAATGTTTGTAAAGTGCTTCGAGACCCTTAAATGAAAGGCTCTATAGAAGCGCAAGCGTATCGTTTTTTAGGGGAAATAGGATAATGCCTGTAAAGTCTACAGTAGAATCCACTGTCCAGATCTCATTAATATAAATAACAAATTTAATATATCTGTCGTCAGGCTCTGATGGAATCTTATCATTCCTCTAGTCATCAGAATTTAATTCTTAAATGGAGGAATTTGGTGTCTGCAGCTTCTGATATTTGGCAGCTGATCTTTTAATGTAAAGGTTCTGCTTCAAGCATTGGCGTTCAAGAATATTCTGACGGGTAGAGAAAATCTATGGCAGACTTTGGTTTCATAAATAAAATTATCTTAGAGGCTAGTGACAGGAATCAACCTCCACATCTGTGAGGTACACTGTTAAAAGGCTATTTGGCAAGGATTAAAATACATGAAAGAACACAAAACTATCAAGGAAAACATGGCAATGAAATGCAGTTTCACTAACAGTAATACAAAGAATAACAGAAAAGAGGAAATGGGCAAGGTTTAAAGTAATAGAAAGGAAATAAGGAAGGAAACTAAATCAGCACAAGGCATGGAGCTAAGTAACAATGAAAAGTGGGATTTAGAGTGTGGGTTCTAATATACTATTGGGTATTTTTAATCCATTCCTTTCCAAGTTCCCCTTTGTCTGTTAATTATCTTGTTATATTTTAAGTTCTTTGGGACTGGAATCTGTCTTATTTTACATGTCTGCTCTGCAACATTTAGGTGGTATGACCAAGATTTTCAAATATGGCTTCCTAAATGTAGGCTCCTAAATTCATATTTAGGTGACTGACTAAATGCCCAGATTTGGAAAAGTGCTGAGCCCCTGCAGCTTTGATTGAATTGAGTGAGAACTGCTGGCGGCTCATTTCTGAAAGTGAGAACACTTCTTTATGCATCTGCATTTGGACTTGAACTCCAATTATTAGGCACCCATGTAGATAAATAAGAACAAAAATGGCATGGTCTAGGTTGTATAACATACAAATGATAAAGTTAGTGACTGATCAGTCAAACACTTCTTTAAAATGCATTCAGTTCAAATTCATGCCAACGCATTGTTGTGGGCTTATTGTGCTTATGTATATTTTAGTATTTAGAGCTACCCTAAAGACACTGCTGCTGAACAGAGCAGGAGTGAATAAATGAAACACATATGCTAGCGTGAAAGAAGGAGGCTCAGGGAGGAAAGATGAGACGATGGAAGTTGTTGCACTTTTCAATTTTCTTGCACAAAGAATCATTTAATCCTAACGACTGTCTATTCCCTCAAAATACAGCTATGCTTTTGTCCACGCCTCGTAAGAACATATGAACGGTCACATTGGGTCAGACCAATGGTCCATCTAGCCCTGCTGTATCCTGTCTCTGACAGCAGCCAGATGCTTGAGAGGGAATGAACAGAACAGGTCAATTTTGAATGTCATCCAGTCCTAGGTTCTGGCAGCTGGAGGTTTAGGTACACCCGGAGCATGGGGTTGCGTCCCTGACCATCTTGCTAATAGCCATTGATAGACTTATCCTCCATGAGCTTATCTAATTCTTTTTTAACCCAGTTTTACTGTTGGTCTTCACAACATTGCATGGCCATGAGTTCCACAGGTACACTGCGCGTTGTGTAAAGAAGTACCTCATTTTGTTTGTTTTAAACTTGTTACCTAGTTCTTGTGTTATGTAAAGGGGTAAATAACACTTTCTTATTAACTTTCTCCACACTGTTCATAAGGTTATAAACCTCTAGTCATCTCTTTTGTAAGATGAACAGTCCCAGTCTTTTTGGTCTTTCCTCATATGGAAGCTGTTCCATATCCTTAAACATTTTTGTTGCCGTTCACTGCATCTTTTCCAATTTTAATATATCTTTTTTTGAGATGGGGCGACCAGAACCGCATGCAATATTCAAGATTTGGGCGTGCCATGGATTTTTATAGTGATATTATGAGATTTTCTCTCTTATCATCAATCCCTTTCCTAAGTGTTCCTAATGGGGCAGGAGGTGATGCATCCAGAGAACTATCCACAGTGACTCCAAGATCTTTCATCAATGGTAACAAGTAATTTAGACCCCTATCATTTTGTATGTATAGTTGGGATTATTTTTTTCAATGTGATTTACTTTGTATTTATCCACATTGAATTTCATCTGCCATTTTGTCACCCAGTCACCCAGTTTAGTGAGATCCCTTTGTAACTCTTTGCAGTCAGCTTTGGACTTAACTATCTTGAGTAACTTTGTGTCATCTGTAAATTTTGCCACCTCACTGTTCACCCCCTTTTCCCAGATCATTTATGAATCTGTTGAAGGTGGGCAGCCTGCAGACTATGCCCTGGTAGCATGGAGATAGATGGTAGTAATGTCTAGAAGATAAGCAGAGTAGTAAGCAGATCACCAGTCCTAAAAGCCCCATGTATAGCTCTATGGGCTACTACAGCCCAAGTAATGTAGTAGGGGCAGTGGATTCTTTCCTTCAACACTTCTTCATTCCCCTGGTTATATTTTGTTCACATACAGGGAGGGAGTTTCAAAGTGGGGTAAATCAAAGTACATTACAGAACTTTTAGTGTGCTGCAGCTGCAGCCACATGGACATTTAGTGTGTGGCAGCCTAGTGTGAGGTAGATTTATGCTCCAGCTAGCTGCAAACTAAGTGTTTGTATAGGCAAGCTTTTACAGTAACAGATTTTCCCTACTTTCCATTGTGCTACTGATGATGATAATCCTTCCTGAGTCAAACACTAAATAAATCCTTATAGAAATCCAGTCTGTCATCTTTGAAAATACTTCCCTCTAATAGTCTATATTGTACTGAAATGCTTCATACAGTAAAAGAGGTTAGGCTTCCTGTACTTTCTAAAGGAAAGAACAAAGTCTTACATTGCATTTTAAGGCAAGGCATTGGGATTGTGTAAAATAGGTCAGAGATGTATTTAATATTAAAAAGGGTGGAGTGGGGAGGGGGAGAGAATAAAATTTTCCATAATGGCAATCAGGTAACCCTGAGGTGTGGTTATCATAAAATAATTACACCCCGGAGGGATTAGAGGCATCCACCATTGCCTGCTGCCTCATAATGCCTCAGGGATGTGATTAATTTATGATAATTAAAGATCTTAAAGTGGAAGTGCTGCACAAACATGGGAAATCTGAAAAAGTTTGGAGTTTGGGGCCTGGCAAAATGTTTTATGTAATTATGTTTTAACTTTTTTTTGTTTCTGATCTTCTTTTTCCATCCCACGTGTTTCCTGGCTCTTAACTGTGGAAGTGGCATCATAGATTAATTAAATTCCCACAGGACCCTAAATATATCAGTGCCCTGCTCACATTAGCATAAGATTACTAGTTGTGGTGTTATCCAAAGTGGGGCATCACCTTTGGTAAGCAGTATGGTACTTTAATAATTTAAGTACCTGTCACTTTGAACCTGCTCAGATTGGAGGCTGAGATCACTATTGCTACTGTCCATGATAGTGAAAATTTGCAAGAATATATATGTTGTAGAGAGGGCTCCAGACAAATAATTCTGGATTCAAACTTTCCTCTCATTTAGTGGTATTTAGGGTCTGGAGGTTTGGTTTGGGCTTATATCTAATCCACCTTCCCTTCTCCCCTCCAATTAACCAGTGAAATTTCTGCTCTTCTTTCCTCTCATTTAGCTTATGTGTAGGCTATTAAAAATGCGAAGGTTGTAACCACTGTAGGTTTTTCACTATCCATGTATATTTCTGTAGTATGTTCAATACTCCCTTCATTTCCCTCTCAAATCCAAGAGTGCTATTGCAAAGAACATTTTTCCCATTATCAAAATTATCAAGACTAATAAAAGACCATCACACAATAGATTCCTACACTCTCACAGTAATAGTTAACAACCTATTATTGAAAACTTGTAACAAGTCGTGTTGCTGCATAAAAATATATACATGAGATATTAACAAACAGAACAATCTTGAGGTCTCTTTGCGGATGAAATTCTGTGGTGCTCTAAACATATTTTTTTTCTTAAATTTCTATAGTTTGGTTCATTGCTAACTCCACTTCAGACCATGCATGGACCAGGAAAGATTTTGTAGTTTTTCTGGTTGGTTTAATGGCTTAGTAGAAGTAGCTCTTGCGTCTTGGGGGAGAATCACGTTAACCACACAAATAAGAAAGTGCTAGATTTTGAATTTTAATTCTTGTGCAAAAGACCATGTCTGAAGTAGAATTAGCGTTCCTCTCCCCACCCCTATATCCACAGTGGGGTATTAGTGACATGTTTGCTAGAAATTTCAAGCTTTGGGCAGAAAAATCTTTTTTGCTCTTTAGCGTAAATATGGAGACTAACAACACCAAAGGCCAACTTCAGTGCTGAATTTAGTACCTAGATGTGTGTGACACTATTTTGTGTGCAAATCACTCTTCTTGCTAGTTTGACAGCCAAAGTGATGATTTTTTAAATAATAATCAGTGCAATGCTTCAGAGCATTACGAATAACTCTTTTGGTGACTGACATTGCATGATGAAAAATGATCATTTAGTTAGGTCAATCAGATATAGGGGTAACAGAAGCTTTTCCTCTTATACCAAAACTGTTTTGCCTGTGTCTTGTTCAGGGGCAGCTCCAGGCACCAGCACAGAAAAGCGCGTGCCTAGGGCAGCAAGCTGAGGGGGCGGCGTGCCGGTCGCCATGAGGGTGGCAGTCAGGTAGCCTTTGGCGGCATGACTGCGGGAGGTCCACCGGTCCCACGGCTTCTGAGGCAATTCGGCGGCCCGTGGGACTGGCAGATCACCCGCAGAAACGCCGCCGGATCCGTGTGACCAGCGGACTGCTTGCAGGCATGCTGCCGAAGGCCGCCTGACTGCTGTGCTTGGGGCGGCAAAAAACATAGACCCGCCCCTGGTCTTGTTGACCTCCACACGACCTCATGGAGATGGGATAGTCATGCTTAGCTGAATGCAAATGGAAAGATTGGTCTCGTTACTTATGCTTTTAAATGTAGGCTAATTTCTCTCTGAAATCTATGTGTGCAGGATTCAGATTTAGAAGTTTTTTGACAACTGCAGAGTTAACAATTTTCATTTTACGCTAAGGATTTTTTTAGTAGAAGTTTGCTATCCAGTGGATTTCTGAAGAATATGTTTTATCTGCAGAGATGAGTCTAGCTAGCTATTCTATAACATTACCCCCTTTCATTTCCCTTCATTATTTGATGCCTGCCTATCACTGAGCCCTTGCAAAATAAGAAACAGTACAGTGTTCTCTGAACCACTTTACCGGTGTCTGCTCTAATTACACCTTTGTACTCCATCCATATCTATCCACAATATAACTAAATTTGTGCATCTGTATGAAACTCAATATTCTTTTAAGTTTAATTATGTTTATGGGCTACTCTGTGTCTTGTCCATATTACTTTGCAGAGATGTAAATATGCAATATTTGCCTTTGTCATAATGGCAGTTCTTCCTGTGCTGCATTTACTATGTATGATTTTGGTAGTCTAGAAATAATTTAATCTCTAGATCATTTAATTTAGAAAGAAGGATGGAATAAAGGGAATTGTTCAATGAACAAGTGAATTACACTGTGCAAGATTCACCTTCACCCGTTAAGAGAGATAGTAGCTGGGTTTATTCCATGACAGCTCTTTGTATTTTTAAAATGAGGTTATTTGGAATCACTCAGCATGACTGTTGAAGCTTTTCTCTTGTAGTGATATTCCGATCAAGTGGTTCTGGATGTGGCTTCTTTAGGGTCTCATTCACACTACTGCATGTCATTTGGGGTCCTCTACAAATCATGCATTATTGCCTATGGGCAATATCAGAGATATCAGTTGAAAACAGCGTGGAGAATTAACTGACCCCTCACTCCAAAGGGAATGAAAATGCTGCCTCCATATTGCTCCCAATTCCTGACAATGAAGACTAGCAACATGCTTGAAATTTGGTACCCAAGTGGTACCATGTTATGTTGCCACTGTCTAACCAAGTCTTATGCTAGCTTTTTACTTACAGGCCTTTTGTGGTGTTGTGTCAAGCTGGAAGGAATGAAGAAGTGTGTGCAGTATCAAGAGAAAGTTAAAGATATGTAGTAAAAGGGAAGTTAATTCAGAAAGATGTTTACTGGTTTCCCAGTTTATCTTAACCAGCTTGTCTTGTGGTGATGGTGGGACCAAGGAAGAGCTTCCTATGCAAATATAACCAGAAAGCATAACATTCCATTTCTTAAATTAGAACAATCCCTCTTCTTATTTGCCATTATGTGCACTGCTATCTGGTGTCAAAATGTTAATGCATATGAATTTTGTGCAGGCTGAGGGAGCAGAATTGTCTCAAATTCAGAATTATTAATGCTCTTCACTTTACCATCTGGGGCATACTCATTTGATTGCAGAGGAGAACTGTTTGGTATTTGCAGGTAATCCTTGTATTTATTTCAGTCTCCATTTTGCCTAATGATTTTTGACATTTCTCCACTGACCAGTGTATACCTCTCTAAATGTTATTCCCCAGAGCAAAGGTAAACCTGCAGGCATCTTCAGGTTTAACTCTCTAATCCTGCCCACTGTTTTCTAACAAGAATATTTGAAAATCCACATACTTGTGCAGCATGCCTGACAAACTAATCAGCTTTGCACACTCACTAATAAGGCTTTCCCATTCTCTCTGCATTTTTATTCAAACTTCTCACCTATTCACAGTGAAAGTCATTGCATTTTCTGTATTGTTCATTTCCAGTGAGCTAAACCACCAACAGCTACGGTCAGTCTTCTTTTAATCCAAAAAAAAAAGAAGCTTTGTTTTGTTCATCAAAGAAAAATCATTTATCAAGTGCCTGTAAAAATTAGAAGCATTTTCTAAGAATGGATCTGTAAAGTGCTTTGCTTACTGGTATCATGTTGCTCAGATTTTATTAATGGAAGTTGTTAATGGCCATTAACTCAGCGTGTAATTTTTTTTTCTGATTCTGACACTGGAGATTCAAATTCTCCAAATCTGAACCTTTTTGCTTGACTTTTTTGTCATTAATTTTTAATATCTTAATGTGCAATCACAGTTCTTGGTTTTATCTAAGACTGGAAACCGAGATACCAAAATGCACCAAAGGATTAATCCTATGGTATTTCTGACCAGAAAGACAAAAATAATCTGCATCGACAAACTGAACTGAACATTTTGAATCATCTGAGATTAGAACATAAGAATGGCCCTACTGGGTCAGACCAAAGGTCCATCTAGCTCAGTATCCTGTCTTCTGACAGTGGCCAATGCCAGGTGCCCCAAAGGGAATGAACAGGACGGATAGTGATCAAGTGATCCATCCCGTCGCTCATTCCCAGATTCACTCATTGCTCATTCTCTTCAGTTTCATAATTTTGTTTAAATGATTCTGATATTGAGCACTTGAACTTAAAAGTGGCAGTCTTAGTCTGTTCAAACACTCTTCCCCCCCCCCCAAAAAAACCCCCAAACAAACAAACTGCTGTTTGCATGAGGCTGTTAAAGGTTTCACTCTATTGGGGCAAGAGAGAACTTGTCTATTACAGGTTTGTAATGTTAAAAGAAAATAATATAAAATATTTTTAATGAAATAAAATAAAAACTTTCCATTCTGATAAGGTAGAAAATCTTTGTTTTGATTTTTTTCTAAGCAAATTTAATTGAAATAAACATATTCCTGCAAAATGTTTTTTGATTTTGAGAAATTGGCAGTTTCTGGCAAAAAAAAGTTCAGTTGGAAAATTTTCAACTTGCTCTGCATGGTTATTTGGTTCAGGTGTGTTATCCTCTTTGTTTGGTGAATGTGATAAATTGCTATTTAAAGGATATGACAATAAAGATGGTCCTTGGTCTAGTATATTGTGTACTTTGTGTCCCTTCTATGCTGTTCAGTCCATTGAAAGGGTGGTTCATCCGTATAGCTTTGTTTAGAGTGTCCCCAAAAGAGGTGGGTCTAGTGAATAGAACAAAAATACCAGCAGGCGGTAAGATTCATGTGAATGTATTGTGTTGAGAAATGCAAAATAAAACGAACTATAATACGTTTTAATTGGGATGGGTTTAGGGTGCAAAGTTCAGATCAGAACCTGGACTAGAATTGCCAGGTGCCCGGTTTTCAACTGGAAAGTCAGGTCGAAAAGGAGACCTGGCATCGTCTGGTCAGATGTATTGACTGGACACCAAAATTCCAGTTACGATGGGGGGGGTGGGGAGAAGCACATGCTAGGTCATTAACCTCAGCTGGGCCTGCCTTCTACCTGCAGGTAGGCTCTTTGTCAGGCCGCAGTAACTCCCATGCCAGCCCCAGAGCAGAGGGAGGCCAGCTGGTGGGGGGAGGGAGGTGGAGATGATCCAGCAAGTGAAGGGGTGGGGCCTTGGGGGAAAAAGGCAGAGAAGGGCTGGGCCTGGAGAAGGGGGGGCAGGGGTGGGGCCTCGGGTGTCCAGTTACCAGCTATTAGAAAGATGGCAACATTCCCCAAGTCTAGGAGTGTGTTTGGATCTAAAGTTTTTGGTTTGATCTCATCTAGTGGTAAGAAGGCCCAGGCATCAAACTGGGATCTGGATTCTGTGGCACTCAGGTGCAGAGAATGAAAATTCTGTAGCAGCATTATTGTAGGTTTGCAATGAATTAAGTATGAAAATGAATTATACTGTCAGTATAGAAACCCCTGTGATATTTCTGAGATCTTAGTTTATATTATACAATTCCCCACTTTTTGTCAAGGCTGCAGATTACTGTATTTACAACTCAAAAGTGAATCAAAGGGGTTATCGGGGAAGCTGGATGTTTTGGCAGCTGGATAGGGGACAGTTTGGGCTTTTGACCTCTGGTGGGCACCTTAGCTGAATGCTTCTGCTAATCAGCAATGCAATAGTTAAATGTTGATATTTTAAAGTATCTTTAGGAGAATGGGTCAGTTCATAACTCCTAGCAGCTTTAGTTTTAGGTTGTCTCAGAAAGACAACACTGCACTGGTTCACATTTGGTTTGTGTTTCTGGGGTGATCTTCACAACCCTGAGGGCTGGAAAGATATTTTAAAATGAAATTGTGGATACTTGAGCACAATTCTGTGGCAAGGAGCAGATTCCATGACCCCCCCTGTTATGCTCCTACAAAGCACACGGGATCTTTATAGAGGAAGGTAAATACACAGCATTTATTGAGAATACCACAGTTAGCATATGCTTTTGAGAGAGACAGACAGACACACACACACACACACACACTCCTGCAGTGATGTTTATAGTTACCAGTCCAGAGTCTGGATCAATCTAGTGGCCAGCCAGATTGGTCGCAGAGGGGAGCGGGGTTCTATCGGTCGCGATCCGATGCTCCTGGAGTGTGGCAAGACGAACCCAAAGTCCTATGGCAAAACACCCTGTTCTTATAGGTTTTCTTCTCTGTTGAAGCCTATGGATTCTGCTGTGTCACTTTGTGACCGGTTACTTCTTAATTGGTGTAAACATTTCAATACACCTCCGAGAGGGTCATCCTGTCCTTTGTTCCGATTTAATCAATTGTCTTTAGGGGTGCCAGCCTTTACCTCAGGGTCGTCAATCTGCCCTTCATTATGGATGCGTGTTGATGATTCTTTGATGTCCTTTAAGTTTCTTCACTCCTTCTTCCTTGACTCTGGCTATAACAATGGCCTTCACACCTTATCTTTTTCTAATGCATACATTCCTCATTCACACAAACAGATTGAGAATACAAACAGTAGTATTCTATATTGAGCAAAAGGGCATTGCAAATTAAACATTGCTAAGTTTTACAATCAATAACCAAGACAATTTACATTGAGACCCAGGCCTTCAATGTTCCTCTAATCTACTTAACATAGACACAATAGAGAATCCTGTCTCTTACTTCCTAATTTGTAATACATATAGGAAACCATAGTAGCTTTATAACTTATTCTAAAACAAAAGGATGACCATAATTAGTCATAAGGATTGTTCTGGTCTGTCATTCCTTTCTGCTATTCAAAAAGGGTGGCTGACAAGATGAAATCAAATCATACATTAATTCTCATAGTACATTATAAAATCCAGCTCCTACACCCCCTCCCCCCCACACAATATAAAAGAGAGGTACTATGCTCCCACCTTATTTCTGTCCCCAAATGTACACTTCTACCTATAGAATGGAAGAGTGTCATATCACTGATTCTCTGGGTCAGATTCTTCCCTCTGGGTAGCACTGTTGACTTCAGATGAGGCTCCTGGGTGCAGCAGAATATAGTCCTAAGCACCATGGCACATCTAAATTGAAATTACCTTTGAAGCTAAAATCTTAGGGTGAAATCCTGGCCTCACTGAAGTCAATGGGAATTTTGCAGTTGACTTCAGTGGAGCCTGGATTTTACCCCTAGTCTCAAAATTTAATTTTAAAACAAAAATGAAATGAAATGAAGGAACAAAATGGTGACAGTTGCAATGTGCATTCATCAGTGCTGGGAATAACTCCAACAATAACATAATCATAGTTGGTATGTTGTGTGAGAGAGAATAAAAGGAATTAGGAATGGTTCCTGATACATGGAGACCTGGACAGCTAATCTGTGGTGTAGACCTATCCATATTGATGAAATAAAGGATAAAGCTGACCCTAGTAAGACTAGGCTCTGGAAATGTGCCACCTCACATTAGATTGTAACTGGGCAAACAAAATAGCTTTTTCAGACCACAAATGACAAGCATTTTGGAATATTCAATGTCTCTAATTCAGCACTGGTCTTCGTAACTTTAGCCTGAAGCAGAGAGACTGTCTCAGTTCAGGAATAACTTTGTGATTTTTCTGTAAATCATCCAGGAGACAGAATGCTGTTACATCATCATGTATTGTGCCAAACATCAAAATATTTATGCATCACTTCCACCTTAAACATCACAAATTATGAAAACTCACATGATAACAAGGATGCAAGAATCATATACTTAAAGACCAGAAGGCCTTGTTCTGATATATTTTATATTCTTTCCTCCTTACATAGTATCATCTGGAGTCACACTTAGCTGACGAAAATTCTGTTCCTTCAGATGGAAGGACGTGATTCTGCAGAAACCCCCTCAGCTTAATCTTACTCACTGTCTTTCTAATATCATGCAGTTAGAAATGTTGAAAATCTACCAGTGATGATCTCCCAGCCCCTAGACCCTGTTTTAGTAAAACCCTTTTATTACACTTTTATTCCTTATCAGGGGAACAAAGTCAGAAAGCTAAAGCCAAGCTTCTTATATACTGGAAGAGTTCTCACTGGGATGAGCAAAAATTCCTCAGAGCTGCTATTGGGAATGGAGTTAGAAGGGAAGCATCCACAGAAGTGGAGAGATAGTCTTAAGGCTGTGAAAATAACTTTTTCATGTTGAAACTATTGTGTCCCGTAAGTCAACATAGAGAAAAAGATAAGGTTGCTGGACTTTCTCACCTTGAAGGGCACTTTCAGGGTGTTGGAACAGTTTGTTTAGTGGGGGTGCTGACAGCCATTGAATCAATCTGTAAACCCTGTATATAATGGAAACCACTTCAAGCCAATGGGTGCATCAGCAGCCCTAGTTCCACCACCTATGCTTTCAGGTGAAAATAACCTTACAAAGCATGAAATATTAAACAAAACCTTTCATTTTCTCCTCTCTTTCCTTCTTGTTTGTGTTCAAACATTTTACAGTTTCCTGAAAATACTTATCCTTGGTGAAATATTTTATAGGCTGATGCAGTTAAGTGCTTTTCTGTATTTTAAAAAAAATAATAACAAAAATCTTTCTCCTATACAAATGCATGTTAGCATTGACTCACTGTTATCCTTTAACTTGTGAGCTCTTCAGCACGATTTGGTTTACTGATGGCTAGGCAGATGGGGAGTTCCAAGTAGTGCTTATGCAAAACATGACTGGAAAGACTGGAAAAGGGCAAATATAGTGCCCATCTATAAAAAGGGAAATAACAACCCAGGAAACTACAGACCAGTTAGTTTAACTTCTGTGCCAGGGAAGATAATGGAGCAAGTAATTAAGGAAATCATCTGCAAACACTTGGAAGGTGGTAAGGTGATAGGGAATAGCCAGCATGGATTTGTAAAGAACAAATCATGTCAAACCAATCTGATAGCTTTCTTTGATAGGATAACGAGTCTTGTGGATAAGGGAGAAGCGGTGGATGTGGTATACCTAGACTTTAGTAAGGCATTTGATATGGTCTTGCACGATATTCTTATCAATAAACTAGGCAAATACAACTTAGATGGGGCTACTATAAGGTGGGTGCATAACTGGCTGGATAACCATACTCAGAGAGTAGTTATTAATGGCTCCCAATCCTGCTGGAAAGGTATAACAAGTGGGATTCTGCAGGGGTCTGTTTTGGGACCGGCTCTGTTCAATATCTTCATCAATGACTTAGATATTGGCATAGAAAGTACGCTTATTAAGTTTGCAGATGATACCAAACTGGGAGGGATTGCAACTGCTTTGGAAGATAGGGTCATAATTCAAAATGATCTGGACAAATTGCAGAAATGGTCTGAGGTAAACAGGATGAAGTTTAATAAAGATAAATGCAAAGTGCTCCACTTAGGAAGGAACAATCAGTTTCACACATACAGAATGGGAAGAGATGGTCTAGGAAGGAGTACGGTGGACCACAAGCTAAATATGAGTCAACAGTGTGATGCTGTTGTAAAAAAAGCAAACATGATTCTGGGATGCATTAGCAGGTGTGTTGTGAGCAAGACACGAGAAGTCATTCTTCCGCTCTAGTCTGCGCTGGTTATGCCTCAACTGGAGTATTGTGTCCAGTTCTGGGCACTGCATTTCAAGAAAGATGTGGAGAAATTGGAGAGGGTCCAGAGAAGAGCAACAAGAATGATTAAAGGTCTTGAGAACATGACCTATGAAGGAAGGCTGAAAGAATTGGGTTTGTTTAGTTTGGAAAAGAGAAGACTGAGAGGGGACATGATAGCAGTTTTCAGGTAATTAAAGGGTGTCATAAGGAGGAGGGAGAAAACTTGTTCATCTTAGCCTCTGAGGATAGGACAAGAAGCAATGGGCTTAAACTGCAGCAAGGGAGATTTAGGTTGGACATTAGGAAAAAGTTCCTAACTGTCAGGGTTGTTAAACACTGGAATAAATTGCCTAGGGACGTTGTGGAATCTCCATCTCTGGAGATATTTAAGAGTAGGTTAGATAAATGTCTATCAGGGATGGTCTAGACAGTATTTGGTCCTGCCATGAGGGCAGGGGACTGGACTCGATGACCTCTCGAGGTCCCTTCCAGTCCTTGAATCTATGTTAATTTTGATGAGGTGGCTGTGTGTTTCAGTACTTTGGGCACAGGACTGGGAGTCAGGAGACACAGATTTTTATTATTTTTGACTCTGCCACTGACCTGCTTGGAGTGCTTGGACAAGTGAAATGAGTAGAATATGTACAGTTTTGTAACCTGCTTTGAGATTCTGTGATGGAAAGTGCTATTATGTATTACCCGTCTTCCCCTCTGGCTCCTGATTGTTCCTTTTGTATGCTTAACCTCGCTATACGCCTACATTGGGAACTCTCTGGGGCAAAGACTATCTTTTTACTGAATGTTTGTAGCATCCATCACAATGGGGTCCTGGATCTTGAATGGGGCCCCTAGATAATACTGTAGTACAAATAATTAATGTCATAGTAGTCTTTACTTTATTAACTTTTCAAAACTGACCTGTTGGATTGAGATACAGGCATAAGAATAAAAGAAGGAACAAGTTTAGGAATGGATTTATGTTATAAGAAACCATAAAGAAAAGGGTAAAGGATAAAGTGAAGCAATTATGAATACAGGTTTTTCTGACAATTTATTTGGCTTTTTAAAATGTCAGATAAAATATAAATTAAAGTGTTGATGTTTAAAAAAAGCCATTTGGACTTGGGGTATATAATGGTAGTGGCAATACCTTGTGATTCTGTTTGGACTGCTTCAGGGGGCACTTATAACCTTGTTGTGAATCTCGGGAGCTATGCATTTTGCATGACAGCAGAGAGGGCAGGGTTGACGGAGCTTTGCCTGGTTTTACTCCTGAAGTAGCTCATTCTAAAGTTAAAGCTGATAATGGTTTGCCAGAAACTTCTGCATCATGGAAACATACCTTTAGCAATAGACTCAAGGAGCTTAATTTGCTTATCTTCACAAAGAAAAGGTTAAGGGGTGACTGGATCACAGTCTGTAAGCACTATATGTGGAACAAACAAATGATTTTAAGAAGAGCTCTTCATTCTGGCAGGCAGTGATATAACAAGATCCACTGGTTGGAAGTTGAAGCCAAACAAATTCCGACTAGAAATAAGAGGCAAATTTTTAACAATGAGGGTAATCTGCCACTGGAACAACTTACCAAGTGTTGTGGTGGATTCTCTGTCCCTGTCAAGTTTAAAATAAGATTGGATGTTTTACTAACGTATAGGCTCTGGTAGGAACAGGAATTAATTTTCAGGGAAGCCTTATGGCCTGTGTTATACAGAGGTCAGAGTAGATGATGACAAAGGTCTCTTCTGGCCTTCTAATCTATTACTGTACGAAAACTATAGCTCTCTGAATTATTGTCAACTGTATATCAATTAACAATTCACAGTGCTCTCACATTCATTCATTAATGTGAATGTATTTGACTCGGGGGATTAATTGCATACTGTTCACTGGGAGTATTCAGTAGGCAATATTAGAAATGTAAGATCTGTTGCTTACCTGTGATTGGACAGAGAAATCTCATGGTATTGTTTCTGTTCCATGACTGGATGAACATGTGCACATGCAAATATAACATTTGTTTTTCCAGGTATAATCATGGACGTAACTCTAACATTTTGCTTGCGGTGAACATACATGTCAGTAAAATTCTAGCATTTGAATGTCCAGAAAACACAAACATATAAGGGACACAATTATAGTTGAAACAAATGTTTGTAGGAAATCATTTGAAGTCTTCACTCAGCTCTAGCATTAGTAAGGTAACATTAGAAAACTGTTCTGAAAAGCAAACCTTCAAAATATATTAAGTATAGTAAACCATGTAGATGTTTTACGTAAAAATGCCTTTTGCTGCTTTTCTATTTGCTTTTTTGATTGTAATTAAAGTATATTGTTTCTTAAATAAAATAAATACGGACACATAATTTTTGCACTAGTTATGTGCCGCCTTTAATCTCTTTTGAGAACGCTGGTTTTTTGTTTGTTTGTTTTTCCAAAATGGAATCTCATTGTGAACAGAATTTGGAAAATATAGATCCTGTTAAAAAGACACTAAAATCTCCAGGGAAATCGCTTTGAGTACAAAATGCAGAGTGGTGTCCACTTCGCGAATGCACTCTAGCCGAAAGGATTTTAGCTTAAACTACATAAAATAAAAAAAGCTGGCAAACTCTTAGAGCATAGGCTTTACTTCAGGGCTTGATGTTAAACCCTTTGCTTCTGGGGATCTGCTGCTTGTTAGCGCTGTGCTCCTGATTTTAAGTTGGTACTTTAAAAAAGGGGTAAAGAGAGGAAGACCCTGTAGGCATCTGAGAGATGAAAGGTATGAAAGAGACCCACAAAGTTCCCATTGTTCTAGAAATTTGCTTTATTTCTTCCAGAGGCCTTATAAAATCAAACTTTCTCCCTCTATGAAATGTAATGTGGGGAGCAGGCAAGAGAAAGGTAGGAAGTCTTTATCTAGAGCTTTTTTTCCCCTTTGCATTATTTTCTGCTCCCTGTTTGATTTTGCTCTTAATGTTTGCTTTTGTTCCCAGTTCAGATTTCTGTCACATTTTCAGCCTCTTTGCTTCACATTAATTTACAGAAATATTTCAGTCTCTATTACTACACTGTTCTGTCTGCAGTATGATGTTATAGGAAACATTTCAGAAATCTTTTCTGTATATTCTATATAGTCATTCATATACACAAAGATCTCAGCTTCAGTATTAATATGTTGCTTTTGCATTTGTAAAAGCAAATGCTATACAGATAGGGTCTGATTCATTAAGAGCAGCCAAGGGGATGAGGGTATTCTAGTTATGGCGGTCTCCATAGTGCTGTTTGTGGCACAAGCCAGAATGCACATAATTATGTGTGCTATGCCATTTCTTCTGATCCGCACTTCTGTCCAGAGCATGTCGGGGCACAGTTTAGGGCTTTCTAGGGTGGCCCAGTACAGTTCCAATGACATGGTCGTTCTTCCCCTGTACCTGTACTCCACTGGAGAGGGAGGAGAGAGGTGGCATAATTCCTTTGGTAGATTGCTTTTCAGCCTCCATACTTTCTCAAATTCTCCTTTAGAATTGAAACCCTCCATACTTGGCTTCAGCCAAATTTGTGTAACATCGCTTCAGCCATTTTTAATTAAATTAATTTAAATTAGAGCAGGAGGAATTATATAAATAAATAATTAAATCTGGTTGAAAAATTGTCAACACAAGTTTTTCATTGAAAAACGTAGTTTTGCCAAAATGGAAGCATTTTGTGGGAACATGGCGGTTTTGAAAAAAAATTTGATAGAAAAGTGTTGAAGCAAATCATTTTGACTTTTTCTTTTCATTCTGACAATGTCAATGATCATTTGTTTTGACCTGTTTGAAATATTAATTTTAGTATTATTTACATATAATGTTATGTATATCTAATAGTGTGTAGTAATGCTTGGAAATTACCAAAACAAAATGATATACCTTATCAAAATGATTCAACATTATCAAACAATTAGATTTTTCAAAATCAGGTTTTCTTTTGTTTTGTTTTTTTTAAATTTCTGTTCCCCAGTAGTGTTCAAATTTTTTTTTTGTTCTGACTAAAAAATATTTTTTTTCAAAATCTTGGAATTTCACACAGAATGGTCGTGTTTCAACCATCTCTTACATATATAATGTATGATTAGGACTCTTTTGCAGAGAGCTCAGAAATGGATGAACTTCAAACTTACTATGCAGCTAGTCCTTAGTGAAGAATAATCTTCAGATGAGTTTCATTTTTATTTTAAATAAAAAAGTAATTAATGTTTGAAAATTCACATTATTGTATATAGACTAAAACATTTCTATTAGGTTTTTTTGTTTCATGCTTATCTGTGGAATTATGGAGTTGAAAAACTTCATAATGCTTTAGCTAAAGTTTTTTTTGGCTATCCATACAGTAGAGACGTTTAGAACATATGCAGTTGCATAAAATTCTATTGTGTAACTATAGAGTGCCACAGTGTTGGCATTTATAACAAATGTACTATATATATAGTAAACTGTGCTGCATTTTAAAATCAATAGTTCTCAAACTTATGTTGTGAAGAACTTCTTAAGACTGTTGTCCTCTTGTCATGTGCTCTTCTTTCGTTTAAAAGAGAACTGGATAAATTCATGGAGGTTAAGTCCATTAATGGCTATTAGCCAGGATGGGTAAGGAATGGTGTCCCTAGCCTCTGTTTATCAGAGGGTGGAGATGGATGGCAGAAGAGAGATCACTTGATCATTACCTGCTAGGTTTACTCCCTCTGGGGCACCTGGCATTGGCCACTGTCGGTAGACAGGATACTGGGCTAGATGGACCTTTGGTCTGACTCAGTACGGCAGTTCTTATGTTCTACCATCCCAAATTTTAGTGTAAGAAAATTAAAAATACTTGAAAGATACTTTTAAAAGTAACTGTTACTAAATATAAGGGATTCATGAACACTTATTTTTTCACAGTACTACATATCTGTGGCTGTTTTATTTGAAATAATACATATTAGTTGAAAATGTGTTGTATGGTTGTCCGTGCATGTATTAATGAGAAGGTTTGCACTTGAATCATTTTTTTCTTTTAAAAAGTATACTATTCTCTACTTTCATTTTAAATGTAGAATCTATGTTGCTCAGAAGTAGAGCTCAATGACATTTTAAAGATTCCCCCCCCACACACACCAAAACATGCAGATTTGGGTCAACCAAAACATTTTTGCGAATTCTTATTGATTTTGGCAAATTATTGTAGCCAAAATGAAAAAAGAAAACAATTCTGAAATGTGTCTGGGTTTTCCGCATCCCAGGTGAGTGTTCTAGCCACTGGGTTAAAGATTAGTAGGGTGACTCCACCACTACCACCATTTTTGTAAGCCTAGCTCTTCATTTCTTTTGCTTTTAGTAAAAATACTCAAAATGAAATTTCATTTTGGGCCAAACAAAATGTTTCATTTAACCTGAAACAAAACTTTTCTTGACTTTTTTGATTTGCGGTTTGTCCTCCCCTTGATTTTTTTTCCTCCCCGGAGCTGCCAGTGAACTGAAAAATCAGTTCTACTCAGTAATCCATCAAGAGAACTTATATGTCTCCACATTTGTTTGTGTTATGTTGTTTATATACAGATATGTTGTGACATAACGAGAACTTTGTGGATAGAATTCTAACTAGAAACGAATGCTGTATATTTCATAGGAAAACCTTGAATACCAGTTGCTCTGTGATAGGAGGCAAGTGTTCTGAGTCTTGATGAAAGTGTTAGGCATAAGGCTAAGATTTTGTCATGGATATTTTTAGTAAAAGTCAGGGACAGGTCATGGGCAATAAAGAAAAATTCATGGAAGCCTGGGACCTGTCCCTGACTTTTACTAAAAATATCCGTGATAAAATGGGAAGGGACTCGACAGCTGGTGGGGTGGCTGGGAGCTCTGGGGCCCCCACCACCTCTGGGGACTCAGAACTCCAGGGTCCCCCTGCCACCAGCAGCAGAGGGGAGCTGCAGGGTCCCCTTACCCCCTCCCAAGTGGTGGGGAGCGCTGTGGGAATCTCCCTGCCACCACCGTAGTGGAGAGCTGCAGGGGTCCCCCTGCGTCCACATGGCAGCCGGGAAGCTGTGGGGGTCCCTCCTGCGGTGGCGGCCGGGCAGCTGCAGGGGTACCTCTGCTGCCCATGGCTGCTGACCGCTTGGGGGCCCGTAGCCTTAGTTATGTGGTATCAGATGTTAACATTATTAGTCTTAAGCCACGCTTACATTACCGGCTAAATGGTGCTGTCGATTTAGCGGATCCGGTGAAGACATGCTAAGTCGATGAGCGTCTCCCATCAACATAGTGTAGTGTAGACAGCACTGTAAGCTGACTTAAGTTATGTCGACTTCAGTTATGTAATTTACGTAACTGAAACAGCATAACTTAAATCAACTTAAGGCGTTAGTGTAGACCAGCCCTTAGACTTTGGACCAATGTAGTTTTGGAGTGAGGGGAAAAACATTTTCTGTGGCAGGTGCTCTTTAAATAGATCAGTGACAGCTGTTAAACTGCTCAGAGTTTTCAAGTGTTAAAGTAGTGCTGGAGGTGATGGACAGGTGGGCAGGATACAGATGAGGAGTTGGTCAAAGAGGCATGAGAAAAGCAGTTTATATGGTAGAAATAAAGCAATTTATCACAAAGATATCATCCCCACTTATATGCTGCATGTGGTTATAAAGTATATCCATTTGGATATATTGAGGGGAAACTACCTAAAGTTGTGGGCTTGGAGGGCTTTAGTTCCCAAAGAAGATAAACTTTTCAAGTGACATGAAAAAAATTACCTCATAAGCCAAACCCACCAATGTGTATCTGCTACACTCTCTACTGAATCTATTAAAATATGAGTGCTTTCTAAGCACATTGTAAGGACTCTCACTTCAGACATAAAAGGGAAATTACGTGTTCTGTGCAGGCAACGTTTTTCTGGTCAGTTTTTATTTATGTATTTATTACCTCTCAAATAGACATTTAGTTTTATTTCACTCTGGGTGTAGGTGTGACATTTTGTAGTAAAAACTACTGGTGTCATAATTTCATGTATTCGCATCCTATGCAGTAGTAAAGAGAAGGGGGAGAAAATTTGGAGTAACTGCTCTAAGGTTTGCAAATTGCTAAACAGACATTTATTTTTATGCCACAAAACAGATAGTGATGTTGTATTACATTGAAAGCCCCGATATAGCCTATGAATTAGAAGAGGGATAGAGCTATTTAGAGGTGTCTGTAGAAATAAAAGGAAATGGAGATGTTTATAGTAAAATGTCTTTCAGACTGACAGCTTGAATGTAGACTGAAGAGATGTTATTAAGCATAACAAAGAGGAGAGGTGTAGCCTTTTAAGTGAAGACTTCCTTCAGCTGTAAATTAGCTCTATTAGAATAATTGAATATATATGTCATTACTTCTGAAAAACTTCATATTAATTGAAAATAGTCCATTAATGCTGAAAGTATTCTATTTTAAAAAAAAATTATATTGCAAATGGAATAAGTGACATCTTTTGTTTTTTCCTCATTCAGTTCCTCTAATTTAGATTGCTGAATCATACCCATGCTCTCATCCAAGTGACAGGCAGCAATGACATTTGGACAGTTTGGGTGAAATTCTGGCATGGAATAAGAGATCACAGCTCTTCTTAACTTCAGTGCACCAGGGTACTGGAACAATTAGTATAGTGGGGGTGCTAAGAGCCATTGAACCAAACTGTAAACCCTGTATATGATGGAAACTACTTCAAACCAGGGGGTATGGCAGCACCCCTAGTTCCAGCACCTATGTCAATGCACCCATTTTATTTACGCGGGGATTAATTTAGCCCTTTGCCTATTTCTTCCTGTATCAGTCCCTAGTTACTATATTAGGGCGGGCAAACTTATTGGCCCTACGAGGCGCATACGACAATCTTCAGAAGTTCGAGAGCCGGAGCACACCTGCTGGGAGCCGGGGCTTGGGGCTTCCGCCCCACTTCTGCTGAAGCTCCGAGCCCCGGCTGGTGTGCCCCTCAGGGCTGAAGTCCCAAAATCCTCCTCCCCGCTGGACAGAAGCTCCTACCCCACCACCCCACTGCAAGGCAGAGGTCCGAAGCTCTCCCCCCCAGTTTGGGAGGCAGAGAATGGGGGGTGGAGGGAGCTTGCGAGACGCACTTTAATGGTAAAAGAGCCCCATGTGGCTCGCGAGCCACAGTTGGCCACTTCTGTTCTATATTGTCGATCAGTGAGTAATTGCATCAGTAGCTGTGCTCTATTGATTTTAAGCCCTTCATGCAAAAAGTCTATAGAAAAGTGTCTCTTAAAGGCCTTCTTTGTGGCCCACTGTTACTGGGTCAGTCTGTATATGCTGTTCACAGGAAACCAAGTATTTTAGATGAGTTAGAGCTGGGATACTGGATTTTTCAGAGCTTTCCTTTCCTGATTCAGTCCAAAAGCAGTAAAGAGCTCTGGGTAGATGCTCAAGAAGGTAGGGGCTCAGACTGTTATACCTCAGACTTTATACATACTGGGCCAGATTCACTTCATGGGTTGTCACAGACCAGCTCGTGGTGGAAAGGTTTCCAGAGGGGGCAGCTATAGAGCATTAGGTACCTCTGTAACCTCCTCTCCACTGGGTGACCCACGCACAGCTCTCAGAGTGCATGGCAATGGAAATAGAAGAGAAGCCATCTATCTCTTTCCTCCACGGAAGAGCAGGCCAGGCTGGGGCAAGGAGGTTTAACTTACACCTCTCCTCACCAAGAAGAATGAATCTGACCCATTTGACACTTTGTGCTAACTCCTTCACAAGTTTACTGATTTCAAAGTCTTGGGGTCCATACACCTCAGCTGTGACTCCAAGAGCATGGCTAGATGAGGCTATAAATATGGTTCAAACAATTCTGGGGCTTCCTGAAAAGTCATTTGATTACAATCCCATTTCAAGCCTAAGGTATTAGTGAGAGAGTGCAGGGCCGGCTCCAGGCACCAGCCTAGCAAGCAGGTGCCTGGGGCGGCCAATGACGAGGGGGGCGGCACGTCCGGCTGTTCGGCGGCGGGGCCGTCACTCCCTCTCGGAGTGAAGGACCTGCCGCCGAATTGCCGCCGTAGAATGAAGCGGCGGTAGAGCTGCCACCGCTTGCAAACGCGGCTTTTTTTTTTTTTTTTTTCCCCCCTGCTTCGGGCGGCAAAAACGCTAGAGCCGGCCCTGGAGAGTGTTTTTCTGTCCTTACATGCCCCTTATTCCTGTGCCAGGTCTGTGACAAATGGGGCAGCGTCTTGTTCCTCAAAAGAGGCTGAAGTTATTATACAAAATGGCTCATCTGAACATTTTGTTCACTCAGGAATTTAAGCCTAACAGCACTCCCGCAAGGTAGGTTAGAATTACCAACTCCATTTTACAAATGAGGAAACTGAGGCATAGAAATCATGTGAGTTGCTCAAGGCCACATGACGATTAAAGATGCTGAGGTGGATCCTAAATCTCTTGACACATGATCCTCTGCCCTGACCACAAAACCATTCTTCCTCATTGAGAAATGTTACCTAGCATTTCACCCTGAGGCGCCTGGTGAGGGTTGTGAAACCCTTGCAGTGCATTCGCTGAACTACTGTTATGTGGACAAAATAGTTACGGAGAACTCCAATTTACAGCTAAGTAGTTTAATATTTATTTTGGCTTGTCCTGTAACCTTCATTAAGTGTAGTTGTCACCATTTTAAAAGTCATCATTTTCCAATTGCTGTCACACAGTGAAACCACTGTTTCTCCTTCATACTTAGAATAGGAGAGAACTGTGGTAAGGGAAGGCAAATGTTTACTCTTTTTAATAATGTCTTATAGTGAACTGTTGATTAGAGAGGGGAAGCAATTTTAAGCAGGAGGACAGAAATAGAATTGAGCTAAAAGCAAAGTGGAGCCAGAATGTATTGCTCAGGTGAGGATTCTAATCCTTGCTGTGTGTTAAACTGTACTATGCAATTCAAATGAAACGATAGACTTAATAGTCTTTTTTTTTTTCTATTACCAATGCACAACATAGTCTTGACATAAGCTAAATGTGGCACAGGCTATTCCCTGTCTTTCATTACTTAGAGTTGTCTCAGCCCTCAAAGGATACTTGTTTTCAGCAGTCCCTCTATATCAAAAAATACCCACTTACTAGTAATTCTGATATTTAGGTACATAAACTTAAAATATTTCCCTTGGTCAGTATAAGTATTGATTTGTAAGAGCATGTATACCAATAATAATTCAGTATAAGTATGGTTTAAATTTTTATTTGTGATGCTATATTTAGAATGCATAATGGCTTTGGCTGGTATTTTCCTGATAAATGATTTTATATAGACTTTAATGTGTTGGTAATTGCATTGTTGGAAGCAGTGAGGGTAAGAGGAGGAGTGATGCAGGTAATGTTTAAGTAGCCTTTTTATTTGTTTGTTTATTAATCACAGGCAACCTAAACATCAATATATTGATCATTTTGATGCCATTAGTGTCCTCAAACCCTTAATTTCTATAGTAAACAGCAAATGACCTTTTTGAATGAAACTATCCTTCCTTTTATTTAGGCAGTGTTCTAAAAATAGGTCCCATCTGCCCCCTTATCATTATGAATAAACCAGACTCTGTATGCAGATATTTAGCACATTGAGGAGAGTTTTGTAGTCACTGAGTTAAGAGTAAAAAAGGGCCAAAAATTAGGGCTTGAGAAAAAAATATTTAAAAAAAATTTCACATATGGCTTCAGCAATTCAATAAAGTCCATATAGCTGTTCTGATCACTGGATTCACTGTTTGACTGGGTGCACACACAGTCTCTTCTGAGACTGCAATGCCATTTTAATAATAAACCAATTAAAAACTGAATGTTTGCTCTGCTTCCCCCCCCCCTTGTTCCTTCCAATTTGTGCTGGGATCTATGAATAGCATTTCCCAGGGGATTTCCCCACCTAGCTAACACTACCTATGAACGGCCATGTTGTGTATAGTACAGTCATTGGGTTAGCCCCTTAACTCCAGTAAATACACAAATATGTTTTTTATTACAGTTTCCAAGAATGTAAGTTGATGATGAAGCACCTATGTTGGATCTTTTTGAATAACTAAATTGAAAGAGGGAAGCTATTGAGATCTCATGAAATCCATTCTTTTGCTAATCCATGGTTATTTTTTCTTGTAAGCGTTCATCACTTTTTTGTCCTTGGACTTTTATTTCTCTGGTAACTACTAAATTATGTAACTTAAAAAACAACCCCAACAACCAGACTTTATTGCCATGCTCTGCATAGAATGGAGGGTATGACTTACATAATCAAGGCCTAGTCTACATTAGAGAAGGTTTGCCTTTATAACTATATCAGAAAACCCTCCTTGAGTAGATGCAGCTTTTGCTGGCATAGTTTATACCAGTTCCTTGAACAAAGTAAGGTATACCAGCAAAAACCTTTTTGTTATTTACCACTTTTGTTCAATACCAGTAGAGCATGAAGCTCTAGTGGTATTAAAATTCCCAAAAGGTTAGGAGAATAGGAGGAAGGATACTGGGGTGAATGTACTTCCTTACAGCATTTTCAAGGTGGTGGTAGGTTTTTTTATTATTATTATTATTATTATTTTTTAAATGTTATCTAGTATTACACATCACTGTCATTCTGCCACTGAACTGCGAACAATATAATTTGGAATGGAGGTTAGAAGGAAAGAAGAGCAAATTGCAGATGTTGGCATTATTGTAAATAATTGTTGAATTTGTAAACTTTCACTTTTCTTTATAAATGTTTTAGAATCCTAGAATATCAGGGTTGGAAGGGACCTCAGGAGGTCATCTAGTCCAACCCCCTGCTCAAAGCAGGACCAATTCCCAACTAAATCATCCCAGCCAGGGCTTTGTCAAGCCGGGCCTTAAAAATCTCCAAGGAAGGAGATTCCACCACCTCCCTAGGTAAAGCATTCCAGTGCTTCACCACCCTCCTAGTGAAATAGTGTTTCCTAATATCCAACCTAGACCTCCCCCACTGCAACTTGAGACCATTGCTCCTTGTTCTGTCATCTGACACCACTGAGAACAGCCGAGCTCCATCCTCTTTGGAACCCCCCCTCAGGTAGTTGAAAGCAGCTATCAAATCCCCCCTCATTCTTCTCTTCTGGAGACTAAACAATCCCAGTTCCCTCAGCCTCTCCTCATAAGTCATGTGCTCCAGACCCCTAATCATTTTTGTTGCCCTCCGCTGGACTCTTTCCAATATTTCCACATCCTTCTTGTAGTGTGGGGCCCAAAACTGGACACAGTACTCCAGATGAGGCCTCAACAATGTCGAATAAAGGGGAACGATCACGTTCCTCGATCTGCTGGCAATGCCCCTACTTATACAGCCCAAAATGCCATTAGCCTTCTTGGCAACAAGAGCACACTGTTGACTCATATCCAGCTTCTCGTCCACTGTGACCCCTAGGTCCTTTTCTGCAGAACTGCTACCTAGCCATTCGGTCCCTAGTCTGTAGCAGTGCATAGGATTCTTCCGTCCTAAGTGCAGGACTCTGCACTTGTCCTTGTTGAACCTCATCAGGTTTCTTTTGGCCCAATCCTCTAATTTGTCTAGGTCCCTCTGTATCTGATCCCTACCCTCCAGCGTATCTACCACGCCTCCCAGTTTAGTGTCATCTGCAAACTTGCTGAGAGTGCAGTCCACACCATCCTCCAGATCATTAATAAAGATATTAAACAAAACTGGCTCCAGGACCGACCCTTGGGTCACTCCGCTTGATACCGGCTGCCAACTAGACATGGAGCCATTGATCACTACCCGTTGAGCCCGACGATCTAGCCAGCTTTCTATCCACCTTACAGTCCATTCATCCAGCCCATACTTCTTTAACTTGACGGCAAGAATACTGTGGGAGACCGTATCAAAAGCTTTGCTAAAGTCAAGGAATAACACATCCACTGCTTTCCCCTCATCCACAGAGCCAGTTATCTCATCATAGAAGGCAATTAGGTTAGTCAGGCACGACTTCCCCTTGGTGAATCCATGCTGACTGTTCCTGATCACTTTCCTCTCCTCTAAGTGTTTCATAATTGATTCCTTGAGGACCTGCTCCATGATTTTTCCAGGGACTGAGGTGAGGCTGACTGGCCTGTAGTTCCCCGGATCCTCCTTCTTCCCTTTTTTAAAGATGGGCACTACATTAGCCTTTTTCCAGTCATCCGGGACCTCCCCCGATCGCCATGAGTTTTCAAAGATGATGGCCAATGGCTCCGCAATCACATCCGCCAACTCCTTTAGCACCCTCGGATGCAGCGCATCCGGCCCCATGGATTTGTGCTCATCCAGTTTTTCTAAATAGTCCCAAACCACTTCTTTCTCCACGGAGGGCTGGTCACCTCCTCCCCATACTGTGCTGCCCAGTCCAGGGAGCTGACCTTGTTTGTGAAGACAGAGGCAAAAAAAGCATTGAGTGCATTAGCTTTTTCCACATCCTCTGTCACTAGGTTGCCTCCCTCATTCAGTAAGGGGCCCACACTTTCCTTGACTTTCTTCTTGTTGCTAACATACCTGAAGAAACCCTTCTTGTTACTCTTAACATCTCTTGCTAGCTGCAACTCCAAGTGCAATTTGGCCTTCCTGATTTCACTCTTGCATGCCTGAGCGATATTTTTATACTCCTCCCTGGTCATTTGTCCAATCTTCCACTTCTTGTAAGCTTCTTTTTTGCATTTAAGGTCAGCAAGGATTTCACTGTTAAGCCAAGCTGGTCGCCTGCCATATTTACTATTCTTTCTACACGTCGGGATGGTTTGTTCCTGCAACCGCAATAAGGATTCTTTAAAATACAGCCAGCTCTCCTGGACCCCTTTGCCCTTCATGTAATTCTCCCAGGGGATCCTGCCCATCTGTTCCCTCAGGGAGTCAAAGTCTGCTTTTCTGAAGTCCAGGGTCCATATTCTGCTGCTCTCCTTTCTTCCTTGTGTCAGGATCCTGAACTCGACCATCTCATGGTCACTGCCTCCCAGGTTCCCATCCACTTTTGCTTCCCCTACTAATTCTTCTCTGTTTGTGAGTAGCAGGTCAAGAAAAGCTCTGCCCCTAGTTGTTTCCTCCAGCACTTGCACCAGGAAATTGTCCCCTACACTTTCCAAAAACTTCCTGGATTTTCTGTGCACCGCTGTATTGCTCTCCCAGCAGATATCAGGGTGATTAAAGTCTCCCATGAGAACCAGGGCCTGCGATCTAGCAACTTCTGTTAGTTGCTGGAAGAAAGCCTCGTCCACCTCATCCCCCTGGTCTGGTGGTCTATAGCAGACTCCGACCACGACATCACCCTTGTTGCTCACACTTCTCAACTTTATCCAGAGACTCTCAGGTTTTTCTGCAGTTTCATACCGGAGCTCTGAGCAGTCATACTCCTCTCTTACATACAATGCAACTCCCCCACCTTTTCTGCCCTGCCTGTCCTTCCTGAACAGTTTATATCCATCCATGACAGTACTCCAGTCATGTGAGTTATCCCACCAAGTCTCTGTTATTCCAATCGCATCATAGTTCCCTGACTGTGCCAGGACTTCCAGTTCTCCCTGCTTGTTTCCCAGGCTTCTTGCATTTGTGTATAGGCACTTAAGATAACTCATCGATCGTCCCTCTTTCTCAGTATGAGACAGGAATCCTCCCCTCTTGCACTCTCCTGCTCTTGCTTCCTCCCAGGATCCCATTTCCCCACTTACCTCAGGGCTTTGGTCTCCTTCCCCCGGTGAACCTAGTTTAAAGCCCTCCTCACTAGGTTAGCCAGCCTGCTTGCGAAGATGCTCTTCCCTCTCTTCGTTAGGTGGAGCCCATCTCTGCCTAGCACTCCTCCTTCTTGGAACACCATCCCATGGTCGAAGAATCCAAAGCCTTCTCTCCGACACCACCTGCGTAGCCATTCGTTGACTTCCACGATTCGACGGTCTCTACCCAGGCCTTTTCCTTGCACAGGGAGGATGGACGAGAACACCACTTGTGCCTCAAACTCCTTTATCCTTCTTCCCAGAGCCACGTAGTCTGCAGTGATCCGCTCAAGGTCATTCTTGGAAGTATCATTGGTTCTCACGTGAGAAGCAGGAAGGGGTAGCGATCCGAGGGCTTGATGAGTCTCGGCAGTCTCTCCGTCACATCGTGTATCCTAGCTCCTGGCAAGCAGCAGACCTCTTGGTTTTCCCGGTCGGGGCGACAGATAGATGACTCAGTCCCCCTGAGGAGGGAGTCCCCGACCACCACCACCCTCCTCCTCCTCTTGGGAGTGGTGGTTGTGGAACCCTCATTCCTAGGACAGTGCATCTTTTGCCTTCCAATCGGTGGAGTCTCCTTCTGCTCCCTTCCTTCAGATGTGTCATCTAGTCCACTCTCCGCATTAGTACCTGTAGAGAGAACATGGAAACGATTGCTCACCTGTGTCTCCATTGCTGGTACATGGACACTCCTCTTTCTCCTTCTGGAGGTCACATGCTGCCAAACTTCTTCACCATCCTTCTGTCCCTGCTGCGCCTGCTCTGAATCTTCAGAACATTGTGGCCGTAGAAGCATCTCCTGACGTCTGTCCAGGAAATCTTCATTTTCCCTTATGCAATGCAGAGTCGATACTCGTTTCTCCAGACCTCGAACCTTCTCTTCCAATATGGAGATCACCTTGCACTTTGTACAGACAAAGTCGCTTCTGTCCTGTGGAAGACAGACAAACATGGCATAACCTGTGCAGGGTACAACAGCTGATCGCTCACCTTCCATATCACCTTCCTCTTAAGAGCTTCCTCAGCTGTTGCAGTAACTAGTCAGAGGAACCCGCAGATGAAAGCCTCAGTGAGCCTCCCCAGGCGAACGCCCTCTGTTAGCCTCTGCTGTTCGCCGCTCAGCTAGTTTGTTGCTGACTGCCCTTATATACCAGTCAGGCCCACTCAAGGCCCACCTGGAACAAAGCACTCCCAATTCACACTTTTCAAACAAACAAGCAAGCAATCAAGCACACAGTCAAACTGACAAACTGTCCCAGCAACAGACACTCAGATACTCACCAACACAGCCCCCCCTAATGCAGCACTTAGCGTACCTCCTCTCGGACAGATCCCAGGCAAACGCCCTCTGTTAGCCTCTGCTGTTCGCTGCTGACTGCCCTTATATACCGGGCAGGCCCACTCAAGGCCCACCTTTTTTCATCCTCCTGCCAAAATTTTCAGTGTGGATGAAATCTTAGTTAACGAAATGCAAATCTTCTTATATCAAGGGGAAAATATTCAGTACAATGCACAGGGTTACAGACATGCAAGTCATTATGTTTTGAAATGTCTTCAATCTGCTGGTCTCTCAGCATATGGTCTTTTTTATTTTTATATATATTTTCGAAGTCATTTTGTCTGAAGCAGAGTTGGGTGGTAACATTTATTTCTCTCTCAGTTTTCTCACTTATTCTAAATGCTATCTCTCTCTCATGAACAAGAGGATATCTTCAGTGAATGGGTTTTTTGGTCAGTCTTTGAGAAAGCAGTTTGTTAATTTCAGTGATATGTACTTTTAATTTTGGAATTAAAAATTTAACCTTTATCATTCAAACTTCAAGCATGACAGTATTATCGTAATCTATCCTTTGTTTTTGATGGAGAGGAGGGGAAATCAATAACCCCTTCCCCCAACCATAAAATACTGAACCAGTAGTAAGGAATTCAGTATAAATGAATCAGTTGGTGAATGTTCTGTGATAAACACTCATTACTAAACAGCCAACAAACAGGAGGCATTGTATTTTTTCAAGCCTCTTTATGCAAACAAATCATTCAGCATAACACAGATTTTTTTGTTTTGTATGAAACGAAACCTTTCCATGAGGCTTCTCCAGACACGGATGGCTAGTTTTCATAAGGTAATTGTACCCATGGAGAGTTAGCATTGCTAAGCAGAGCTTTGTGCCTCACACCATCCTAGAGGTAGGATTATGTATCTAATGACAACAGCTATTCCCCTTAATGAGCCTTCTTGCTGCCTTCACTGGTGTGTGCTTGGTAAATTGTACGTACAAAAACTGCATGAATCTAGTGATGCTCCATAGGAGATTCTCAAGAACTTCTTGTTCTGCCACCAAATTGACAGGAGTATTGGAGTGATTTCCCTGCCTTTGCCAGAGCTCACCCCTTTTCTGTTTCTCCAGAGCAAATTTTTGGACTCTGCAATAGACTACATTGTACCACATTTCCTCAAGGAAGGATCTGTCTTTCTCCAAAAGTGGGTCTTCTCCCCCACTTTGAATTATACAAGTTGAACACATTTATGTTATCTACATAATCAGTATATTTGTACGGAAACTTTATGTAAAAATATTTCCAGCAAAGTGCAGCTTAATAGAAGGTGTTTGTGCAGTGTTGTTGCATTCTTCTTTAGTTATTAGTGAGGGCTTTTTCTGTTTAATTGGAAAAACAAATAGATTTGCCAGTCCTTTGCCTCTCCCCTCGGCAAGCCCGGAACTCTGGGGTAAAGAATTTATCACTGTCAAAACCTGCATATGGGTGGTCTGATCTAAAGGTTGGAGCCCAGAGTAGAGTTGTGGTTGTGGTCAGGAGTCATGCCTCGGATCATAGCCAGAGTCAGAAGCCACAAGCCACACCAAGGGTTAAACCAGAGTTGCATTCATAGTCACACCAGTGGTCAAACCGGAGTCAGAGTCATGCCAAGAGTCATGGACATGGGAACAGGAACAAGGTGAGAAGGCAGGAACTTGGTCTCAGGGGTCTGGTCAGCAGCTGGCCTATCAACTAGTTGCTCAGGCAAGGGATGTGGAAAGAAGCTTTATGCTAAGAGATGACCAATCAGCAGACTGCTGCTAGTCAGCTAATCCCACTGCGTCAGTGAGTATAGCTCCTGTTTGCATGGTGGTAGCTGAAGTTTCCCTCTTGGGCCTTGCAGCATGGTGGTACAGAGGGTAAGATCCAAATCAAGATAAAATGCATGGTAATAAGACTGAACTGTAGGACTTCCTTGTGTTCCCCTGTCACCACTTCCAAAGATGTGATCTCTCCTGAGTAACTGGGCCCAATTTCAGTGGGGACCCATCCACTGTTCCCTCCTTATCTGTGGTGGTTTGGGGTTGTATCAGAAGGCCAAGGACCTGGGACAGGGAAAAATCCATGAAATTATCCCCTACTCCTGAGTTAATCAAGGCCCATTGCATAGAAATGCCTGCTTGTCCTGTGGGATCTGCAATTGCAGGGGAATTTGTAGAAGTGGGAAGGAATGAGGGCCTCCTGGTTGAACATAACCTTAGGATCTTTTGCTGGTAGTGCCCAGGATTGGAACCCAACTGAGCCTGGGCCAAATCTTTTTCTCCTTTTGTCGGGCTGATGGAGATTTTGGCAGTGAACATGGATACTGTTTATCCTGCTCGTCCACAGTAGAAACAGAGGTTTTCCTGATTCCAGAGCTCTTGCTCACCCCGGAATAGATGGGGCCTACACCATGTCTATCTGCCTGGGCTCAGCCAGGGCTGAGCTTCCTTAAGTATGAAGGCGGAACTTTAGGCAGGGCCCTTCTGCATTCCATTTGTCGTTCATGAAATCTGGTGTCTATCCTGATACACATAAAGGCCTCCAACCTGGTGGGAGGGTCTTCCCCTACCTGCTTGTCCTTTAATTAGTCACAGAAACAGAACCGAAACTGATGGATGAGTGCACCATCATTCCAGGCTCGGTGGGTGGGTGGGTGGGGCCAAGTGTCTAAACTGGGCAACATAGGAAGGTCCTGATGCCAGGGTTTGCTGAAATTTATGTAAAGCAGTCTCCACAATAAGAGCTTTATGTGAGTCGTCAAAAATGGTGGCAAATGCTTGCAGGAAAGAACTTCAGCTTGCCAGCACATGGTGGTCTTTCTCTTGAAGGGGAAAAAGCCCAGACTAAGGCCTCCCAGGTTAGCAAGTGAAAAACCAGCACCACCTCAGCGTGGTCCATGGTGTATTCCTGGGGCTGGAGCATAAACAGGAGTCTGCATTGCATAATAAACCTGTGAAACTTGCTGCAGGTGCCACCATATCTCTCTGGTAACAGAACTCTGAGGCTGGTTGCCTGAGCAGGTGATGAAAGGAGAGGATGAGTGGGTACCCACAGCTGCTCTGAGTGCTGCAACTTGTTCCCTCATGGAGCGATTTTCCATTTGAAGATGCCATACTTGCTCCCTCAGCCTCTGGTTCTCAGCCTGGATGACAGTGATCTGTTCCTGTGGACTCATCGACGGTTGGGGCATCAGTAAAGCAGGAGCCCTACCAATGTCCATACTTGGTCCAGGAGTTCAGCAGTGAGTCCCGGAAGAGACCAAGAGGGTCTGAGAAAATTGTCAGAGCCTGTATGTGAACGACCTGACCTAATGGTTGGGGCCTTGAGTAGAATCATGGTCAGGATCATGCTAAGGGTCACATCTAGCGTCGGAGTCACACCAGGGGTCAAGTGGGGGTCAGTTAGAAGCCATGCAAAGGTTGGACTGAGGTCAGAGTCAATAACTGCAGTTAGGGCGAGGGAGCTGGAACAAGGCAAGGTAACAGGAATAAGGAGCAGGAACCAGAAACTTGGTCTCAGGGGTCAGGTAGGTTAGCATCAGGCCTAACAACTAGTTGCTCAGACAAGGGGTGTGGCAGGAAGAGGAAGCTTTATGCATAGCTCAGTGGTTTGAGCATTGGCCTGCTAAACCCAAGGTTGTGAGTTCAATCCTTGAGGGGGCCATTTGGGGATTGATCCTGCTTTGAGCAGGGGGTTGGACTAGATGATCTCCTGAGGTCCCTTCCAACCCTAATAATCTATGATTCTAAGAGGTGACCAGTCAGCAGCTGTTAGTCAGCTGATCCCACTGAGTCAGTGGTGTAATTCCATTTGTGGAGTATCAGCTGCAGTTAGCACATCTGGTATTATAATGTGGTGGTGCAGAGGGTAAGTCTTTTGCTTAGCAACCATGCAGACCTAGGTTTCAATATTTATAACAATATTGCCAGTGGTAGTATGAATGTGTACAGCTCTGGAAACCCTGTTGAGAATTTCCCTCACTTTTTTTTTTGTTAGCTAAATGCTTCCTGAGAGGAAGGGAAAGAAAGGGAAAGAAAGTATATAGTTGAGAGACCCAAAATGATGATGATGGCTCTTTTTTCCTTTACTTTCTTGCATCATATCTTGAATTTCTTGAAAATGAACTGATAGGGTTAAAAACAGTAATGAAACATGGGATTAGAGGTTAATTTCTCACTATAGGGTTCCACTTTAATACTCTGTCCTCTGAGACAAAATCCCTGTGTTGTAAAGTTAAGATGTTTGTCATTGCATCTTCACACTGTAATGCAAACATAATCACATGATGATGTAACACCACAAAAAGATGACTCGATATGTCAGCCCTGATGATACGTTGACATGCTTTTAATTTCATGCAAGCCATGCAGAACACAGGGCAGAGATATCAAAATCAAGATGGTTCTATAAATTTTACATGTGGATAAATTAATCATATTGGAGCATAGTAGTTTTAAAATAGACCAAAAGTTAGATATATAATTAGAGCTGGTCAGAACCTGGAACTCCTGTTCCATGTGAAATTCCAAAATTTTGATTTTTTTCATTCCAAATTGGAATAAAAAACAAAATTCTGAAATTTCATTCTGGAAAAATTGAAATGACATTGACCTTAAGAAAACATTGTTGATTAAGGTTGAAATAGTTTTGTTTTGATTTTATTGACTTATGTTATACTATAAAAGTAAAAATATTTAGACTAATATGTTGTCATATCATGAGATGTTATGAAACAAAATATTTTGAGCCTTTTGAAATTAAATGATTTCTACAATTTTTTGCCCAAAATTTTGACAAAATGTTTATATTTCCATGGAATGTTTTGATTTTGAATCGGCATTTCCTGACGGAAAAAGGTTCCACTGACAAAAATTTGACAATTTTGGATATGTTTCATCTTGGATGTGTCCTGACATTGCACTAGATTCATTTTATGGAAAGACATGTTAAAGAAGGACAAAATCTTGTAAGGGAATGTAATTTCACTGTTCACATTGTAAAGAATGCTTGGGGAACAACGTTTGATTTGGAAACATTCTTGGGGTTCTTATGCTTCAAGTTTGCAGGGGCTGAAAGAACTACAGAGGTGATTCAATCTTGGTAAGGCAGATTGGCTAACATTACACTATTAGCTTCTTCTATTGGCTGCCAGGGTCTGGGCAGCCCTGGTGACTGATTTCATTCTGATGCTGGCAAAACAATGACAATGCAAGTTATAAGTAACCTTTAAAAGCATCCTTTCTAATCAATACAGTTACACAGCCCTCTTCCTATCTCAGCAAGGGGTTTTTCAGTAAGTCTTTTCAATTTAAAAGTAAGCAATGAACAAACACCAGGTTCAGCACATTGCAGCATTGTGACAAAAGATGGGCAATAACACTTAATCTTTTATTGTTTTTAAGTATCATGGGGACATAAAGAAATCAATCCTTAAATCTAAATGTCAGCCAACTTGGTCAAAGGTCAGTTAACAGTTTCATGTAATAGCTATTAAAGTACTTTTCATTCCATAGTATTTAATTTTTACCAACCCATTTTGTTAGAAGTCACAATAGTGGTAATTCCTAATTGTTACGGCAAGAGATGGTGCAGCTTATCATAGATGGAAACAAACTCATTTCATGTTTGGTAGACTATGAAATGAGTCACAGCTGTTCTCTCCCTGTCATACAGTGACAAATTGCTTTCATTATAGAGTATCCACAGTATGCCTGTTCAGCCAATCGGATCACTTGTTTTACTGTATGTTCAGAAATCTCTCTCTTTTTTTTAATCAACTTCTAAAATATTGAACTGCTCCACTGAGTCTGGTTTTGAGATAAGTGGGGAGGGAGTTGTTTTCTATACGTTTATCATTTAGATTTATTTCAGAATTTTGAGTTTCATAATACGTTAGTACAGTGAAAATCTCCCAAGTGACTGCTCAAGGGACCAACGAATTGGCTTCATAAATATGTGTTCTCCTATTAAAGGATACCATTAATCAAAGGGTGCATTAATCAATCCCCTAGATGAGCTGTAAGATGCTGCTTACAACAAAATTGTATTGGTGCAGCTGAGTATTTCTGATCTTTTTTATTTGTTTGTAGTGAGGCATCTCACAAGGAACTGATTTTGTCTTGAATGGCTTCACCCCCTCCCAAATTTGGTCCAAATGAAATCTTCAGATTTTCCCCGTATTTTCTCATTGTGAGGTCACTATTAATTCTGTATTATCCTCCAAAGGCTGGTGCTACTGATTGTATTGTCCACCAAGTGTTGATAGTAGGGCTGACATCCAGCAGCACGTCCTTACCAAGTTTATTTGTAGGAGCCCCCTGAGTTTCCTCTGATGTAAGAGAGAGCCCCCATCTCATTGTTCCCTTACATGACTGTTACTATGCTGCCACTTTAATCAGATCCTGTGCACTAAGTTCAAAGTGAGGGCAATGTGAATATATTATCCAAGTAAATTTATTGCACTGTAATTAACTTCTTTCTTGTGCAGAGGGAACTGATATCTAAGGTGTAAATGTTGATGTGCTTATTTTATAGCACAAAGAAAATTAGCTGCTGAAATAAGCCACTTATGCAAGAAATGTCTCGTCTAAAAACACATCTCTGGTTCACCTAGTCTCTCTAAAAGTAACTGGAAAAAATGTTTGTCTTCTTGTGATGTTCTCTTCATCCCTTGTGTCCCTCCCTTTAAATTCAGGACTGATTTTTTTCTCCCCACTTGCAGGTATCTTTTCCTTAGGGACACACTAAAATTATTTTTATTGAGGGATGAAATATGCAAAGTGAGTTCTGTCTCAAAAAATAAAGAAAAGGACTCCAAGTAAGTGCTCTATTTAAAAATGTTAACAAAACTGACTGATCTTACTGTCCAACACAGGCACACTATTACGGGGAGATGACACCGTGTTCTGCAAATTCCCTGGATCCAAAGGCCCTTTGCTTAAAGGTCATTCTGCTTCCAATTGCTCAAAATCCATCAGCACTCATTTGGTTTTATGATAATGAATTTCTTACAGTCAGTGTTAACCAAGGGTTACTTGGATGCTAAATGTGCTTCACCTATGTTTACATTTCCAACTCCATTGCTTCCTTATTTTCCTTCTCCCTTGTGGAAAAAAGAAATCCTCTGCAGCTGAACGGAACTCATTTTGATATTTGCCGAATTAGATTTTTAAAAAGGTGTGGGGATTGTTGCAATCAGGAAACTGCTTACAAAGCAGTAAAGCCCTGTGAGAAGTACTTGGTTGCAAAGGGGTTAGAAATAAGATAATCATGATAAGTTCTTGATTAATCAAATAACTCCTCATCGAACCTGTAAACAAAGAACTATAAAAGCAGTGAACCTGAAATCATAGGTTTGTTTATACAAGTGTGAAAATGTTAGGGCCCAATCCAGTGCCTTTTAAAATTAACAGGAGTCTTTCAAGTGACTTTAATAGGTGTTGGAACTAAATCAGCAGGGTGACTAAGCAGTTTGTGATGACTAGTGCAAAATATTTTATTTTACTATATTGACGTGTATTTAAAAGAGAATCTAAGCCAAAAAACTAGCCACAAAATATACCATTTCTTTTGTACTTCTTCCTTCCCCATATCTACAGATAATAAATGCCATTCAGTTGAAGAAAAGGCATACTGATCAGGTGCCTTTTGTATTGCATTCTAAAGGTTACCACACACATGCATTGAGTGTGTATTTGTCTCTGCACCATGTCAGTACCAAGTTCCCAATGAACAAGAGGTTAACACTGATTTCTCTTTTCCCCTTACAATTGCTTAGGGAAGAGTAAAGGCCTTGTCTATGCTAGAGAAATTTGGCATGTTAAGAATGACACTGAGGGTCCAGAGAGAAGAGAACTCCTTTGAGAATGAGAGGCTCCACACCCAGATTCTGACAACGGTATTGAACCAGTTCCCTTGGGACCAGCTGGCTATGGCACAAAGACAGAATTTGGTCATAGAACAGGAAAACTGTTTCATCAATTGAGCCACCACAGTTTCAATAATGATAGAAAGGATTTTACCATTTTTTCCTTAAACTCTCCCTCAGTATTTAACTCTTGCACACCTCACGTCCTGTTGTTCACCATTAGGACTGAAGAGAACAGGCCTTCTTTCAGAGCTTGTTAATGCCACTTACGAATAAGAAGGAAGGACGACTCAGCTGAAGCTGCAGTGCTCAGCAATCCTATCCCCGCTCCGGGCTGAGCAAACAAGTGAAGAGAGACTAGGGCTTGGAATGAACCTTGAAGTGTGGCTTGTTTGAATTGTGTTCAGTGTCAGTTCGAACTATTGGGAGCAGCGACGTTTCACAGGCAGCTTTCGTGGCCTTGTTTTTCTTTTGTTTTTTTTTCTTCCCGCCCCCCGTTCAAATAATCATCTAGTCATTCTTCTCTTTGATTTAGGGAGGAGATCAACTTTTATTCCTTACAGGAAGATAAAAACAAATCAAATAGGATCAGGTATTATGTTGATCGTTTTATCCACAAGATGATTTCTGGCTCTGAGAGATGGCAGTAAATTAGAGTGCCTGACCAAAGATTTGCCTACTCTGCCCAATCCTCCCTATTGGAGAAGCCATATTACTCAGATACTGCCATTTGAACTGAAGCAGAGAACAGTGTCCAGGAAGTTTGAGTTTATTAGTATACAGGCACCCCTGCCCCATATAGTCCACGGGTTCCATGGTTGTGGGATTTGTCACAGAATTCATCCCTTGCTGCACAATTGTGTTCCAGAATCTCAGATTTTATTTTAAAAATAAGTTTCTAGCCCTTATTATTGTCTTATTATATAGACTAAACTAGGGCTTTCAAGCGATTAAAAAAATTAATCGCGATTAATCACATTGTTAAACAATAGAATACCATTTATTTAAATATTTTGGATGTTTTCTACATTTTCAAATATATTGATTTCAATTACAACACAGAATACAAAGTGTATAGTACTCACTTTATATTTATTTTTATTACAAATATTTGCACTGTAAAAAACAAAAGAAATAATATTTTTCAATTCACCTAACACAAGTTCTGTAGTGAAATCTCTATCATGAAAGTTGAACTTAATTCTATGTTTGTATGTACAAAAAATCTGCATTCATAAACAAAACAATGTAAAACTTTAGAGCCTACAAGTCCACTCAGTCCTACTTCTTGTTCAGCCAGTTGCTCAGACAAACAAGTTTGTTTACATTTGCAAGAGATAATGCTGCTTGCTTCTTGTTTACAATGTCACCTGAAAGTGAGAACAGGTGTTCTCATGGCACTGTCATAGCTGGCGTCGCAAGATATTTACGTGCCAGATGCGCTAAACAGTCATGTCCCTTCATGCTTCAACCACCATTCAAGAATACATGTGTCCATGCTGATGACAGGTTCTGCTTGAGAATGATCCAAAGCAGTGAGGACTGACGCATGTTCATTTTCATCATCTGAGTCAGATGCCACCAGCAGAAGGTTGATTTTCTTCTTTGGTAGTTCAGGTTCTGTAGTTTCCGCATCGGAGTGTTGCTCTTTTAAGACTTTTGAAAGCATGCGCCACACCTCGTCCCTCTCAGATTTTGGAAGGCACTTCAGATTCTTAAACTTTAGTTTAAGTGCTGTAGCTATCTATAGAAATCTCACATTGGTACCTTTTTTGCGTTTTGTCAAATCTGCAGTGAAAATGTTCTTAAAATGAACAACATGTGCTGGGTCATCATCCGAGACTGCTATAACATGAAATATATGGCAGAATGTGGGTAAAACAGAACAGAAGCCATACAGTTCTCCCCCAAGGAGTTCAGTCACTAAGTCATTAATGCATTTTTTTTAACTAGCATCATCAGCATGGAAGCATATCCTCTGGAGTAGTGGCCGAAGCATGAAGGAGCATATGAATGTTTAGCATATCTGGCATGTAAATACCTTGCAATGGTAAGAAGCAGTCAGCAGTATCTCCCGTAAATGTAAACAAACTTGTTTTAGCGATTGGCTGAACAAGAAGTAGGACTGAGTGGACTTGTAGGCTCTAAAGTTTTACATCGTTTTGTTTTTGAGTGCAGTTGTGTAACAACAACAAAAATCTACATTTGTAAGTTGCACTTTCATGATAAAGAGATTGCACTTCAGTACTTGTATGAGGTGAATTGAAAAATACTATTTCTTTTGTTTATCATTTTTACAGTGCAAATATTTGTAATAAACATAATATAAAGTGAGCACTGTACACTTTGTATTCTGTGTTGCGATTTAAATCAACATTTAAAAATGTAGAAAAACATCCAAAATATTGAATAATTTTAAATTGGTATTCTATTGTTTAACAGTGCAATTAATTTTTTTAATTGTGATTAATTTTTTTGAGTTAATTGCAAGAGTTAACTGCGATTAATCGTCAGCCCTATTTTAAACCAATGCCCATCTGAGTTGGCAAAGAGCTTCACTAAATGTCTCTAAGAAGTGTAAACTTCTCAGTCATCTCATTCAGTTCCCATGGTCTCTGTGCAGTTTAAGTATTTAGTATTTTTCCAAGATACCACAGAATTCAGTATTCTTGCTACAGAATTAATTATTTTGTTGCTTCCAGGCCTCAGCATTTTGTTTTCTGTCTCCATGCCTTGCTGGGATCTGCCTCTGCAGCTCCCTCTTGCTCTGAACTTTCCCCACAATATAGGGGTCTAATTGGATTACAGTGAATGCTTCCATTACTATTCTATAGAGCCAGTCGAGAGGGGGAAGTCAAGAACCTAGCGCTAGAGACCAGTTTTTAGCCAGAGAGCAGGAGGAGCCAGCATTAGGGTGACCAGACAGCAAGTGTGAAAAATCTGGACAGGGGGTGGTGGGTAATAGGACCCTATATAAAGAGAGAGACCCAAAAATCGGGACTGTCCCTATAAAATCGGGACATCTGGTCACCCTACCAGCATTACAGGTTGGTAGTGGAGCTACTGACAGAATGAAGCAGAAGCCTGGAGAGATGAAATGATGAACCAATGAAGCTGACTAAATCCACTGGCTCCTTTCTTGCCTGCATGGAGTAGGAGAAGGAAATTCTGAGCTGGACTGCCCAGATAACATTGTAACTTCTGAAACCCATAAAGTTAAAATCTGTCATCGGAAATAATCATTGCTGAATTGTACATCAAGGAGTATTTTCAGATAGAAGCCTTAGTTGTGTGTGATTAGATGTGGAAGAGATGGGAATGAAGGGTATTCATGTAATAACATGGAATCATGCTATTGAAAAGATCAATGAGTCCTTCTCCTAGGATTCGAGATCCTAGCCATATCAGTTATTGGAGTTAGGGTCAAAAGATCATCTAGTTTGAACTCCTGTATATCACAAGCCATTAAATGTCACCCAGTTACCCCTGTATTGAGCCCAATAGCTTGTTTTTGACTGAAGCATATCTTCCAGAAAGACACCCAGTCTTTTGATGTGAAGACATCACTTCACTTGGGAGTTTGTTCCAGTGGTTAATCACCCTCACAGATAAAAATGTGTGCCTGATTTCTAATTTGAATTTCTCTGGCTTCAATTTCTTGGTTCTTGTTATACTTTTCTCCACTAGATTAAAGAGCTCCATAGTACCCGTTATTTTGTCCCTGTGAAGGTACTTCTACACTGTAATCAAGTCACCTCTCAATCTTCCTTTTGCTAAGCTAAACAGATTGAGCTCACTTAAGTCTCTCACTGAAAGGCATTTTCTCCAGTCCTCGGATCACTTTCATGTTTCCTTTCTGCACCCTCTCCTGTTTTTCTACATCCTTTTGTGCACTTTATGGGTCAAAATCTTTGCAGCTATAACTCTATTGGCAAAGAGTTTGGCTCCATGAGCTTTGTTAAAAAATGCGTCCAAAACGTACTACACATGTATAGAGCAAGATTTTCTATAAGTCATAATTAAGTCAAATACAAACCAGTTTTCACCAGAACACAGTTAGGTCCCACGTATGTGCTCAAAATATGAGGAGAGCTTAAGTGGTGAATAGGCCTTATGCTGCCTCTCTTTCCAGGGCTCAATTTTACCCATCAAGGAGGAGCATGTAGCAGTCATTGCTGGGTCATTGAGGCTACATGAATAAATATACTACATCCCTGTCGTGGGGTAGGTGCACCCGTCATGGGGTGCCTGGTTACAAGAGAGGGAAGAGGCTGTACCACAAACGTTTAGGTCCTATGCGGAAGACCCTTACTATGGAACTTGGTAATATGGCCTAGTGGCCGGAGTCAACAGAGCGGCCCTTCCATTCAAGGCAGCGTGGCCTAATGGCTGAAGTCAATACTGAAGCCCCTTACAATCAGGGTAGTGTGGCCCAATGGCCAGAGTTGATAAAGCAACCCTCACTGTCAGGGTAGGGTGGCCTAATGGCCAGAGCCACTAAGATAGCACCCCTCTGTGGGGTTGCGTGGCCTATTGGCCCATTGGGGAAGTGGGGCACCACTTGGGGGTATGTGGCACCCCGGATAGGGGGACTCAGGTCCTCCAAGCCCCAGCTCAGGGCCCTGGCAGTGGCAGGGTTACTTGCCACTGAGTAGGCAGGGATCCTCCCGAAACATGCTGACTGGTTCTCCGGTTCACTCACCAGAGCAAAGTCTAAGTCCCCCGGGCTGCTTCCTACCCTGTCTTCGCTGGCGATGGGCCACTGTTCCCACGGGTGTCTGGGGTCCTCAGGTGGTGTAGCTCCTGATGGCGCAGCCTCCACTCTGGGTTGGTTAGGCCGCCTGGAATCCATCTGGGGCTCGGCAGGCCTTGCTTCTGGGGTCAGGTCCTGTAGCAGCTCCATGGACAGAGCCTGCAGTCTGTGTCCTCTCCCTTCAGCAGCCTGCCCAGACTGAGCTTGGATGCTTCCTTTTATAGCCTGCCTCCAGGCTGAGCATGCTCAGCAGAGGTGAAAGGGCGTGGCTTCCTTAGCCTGCAATACACAGTTAACCCCTGCAGAGCCAAGGCAGGGTAGGTGCACCCCGTCACAATCCCCTAGTTCCTAGACCATGCACAATGAAGTTATTTTGTGCTTCTTTGTTGCAGAAGGCCTCCGAAGTAACTTCTTCATGTTTTATAGAGGTGTCCAACATCTGTTTTGTGATTCCACTGTTGCCTGTGGATTTCTGGCACGCACATATTGGTATGCACAGCATTAGCAGTAATTTTGTCCAGCAAGATATTACGCACTATTATTTAACGGATGGATTAAATAATTCTGTTGTTCCAGGTAGTAAAAATTCAACTGCAAAATTTTATATTCATATTATATCTCAGGAGCTATTGTATATATCTATAGCTCCATCTCTCTCCCAACTGTCATCCTATCTATAATCTTCTCCGAAGAAGCATTTTGTTTGTCTTTTTAACTAAACTCAGGGATAGTTTCCTCTGCAAAAATTTGAACTATTTCCATTAAAATACTTTGCTTTGATGTCTTTTATTTTGATTCTTCCTATGCACCATCGTCCTTAATATAGTATAAAATCATTAACAAAAACATGCCATAAAAGAAATATGAAGGAATGAATAAATAACATTGTAACTTTGTATTCCAAGTGAACTAGGACTGAGAACTTTCATCCTTCCATCTTTGACCCAAGCAGTATTATGGAGAGGAAAATAAATATGAAGAATGAACTAACACTGTATCTACATCAGACACTCTGCATGAATAGAGGAAAGAAGCCCACAATCAAAGCTTTAGTTTAAGTTATCAGAATTTGGTACATTAGGTACTTTATCCTCCAAATACTTGTTTGGATCTGTTTTTAAAAACAAAACAAAACAAAACGACCACCCTGTTTTGGAGCTCCACTTATCATGTTACTGTCTTTGGTAGGGAGGTTTTTTTTTTTTTTTTAAACCACTCTCCATTTAATGAAATTTATGTTCTTAACATTGTTTATTTTCATCTCATCTTAATTATAGGATAATTCACAGCGGAGGACTATGTAAAACAATAAATGATGTTTGCAGGTGATTATTGGACATCTCAGCTTCATTTTACCATTTAATCACAAAAGCTGTTGATTGTGATTATACTCCAGTTCCATTAACATTATTCTGTTATATGAAAAGGAAGAGAAATGAAGCAAACCAGACAGTAATATTTTTCTTGACTGGTGAGGATTTGAAATGCCTTTGTTGCTGCTTCCAAGGTTGTGCTTTTGGTACCACAGAGATTCAGGAAATAACTATTCAATGGCAAGTTCGAGAAGTGAATAATTGTTCAAGGGACTGATGTGCATGGAAAAGTAGTGATATGACTTCATATGTATAGTGTCATGTATGGTTTCAGTCTTTTTTATGAAAGGATATTTGATTTTCCAAGTCTGAGACTGAAATCTTCAATTTAGTTTCAGGTTGCATAATGTTTTCTCTTTTAATCTCCTGTTTTCAGTTGTTTATAACTTTCTGAAAGTTTCCCCTTTGGGGATTAACCTTTTGAGATTTGGTCTCTGCCTGGAAAGTGAAATTTATTTCTTTTTAAGTTTGAGCAAACTCTGTTTAGCTGTTTTTAATATGAGGCAATGCATAAAATAACTTTAGCGATTATTTTAAAAAGAGAAAACAGGAATATTTTTGTGATGTTGTAACATTTAATGTACAGCTCCATACAACTTATTTTCAATCAACAACAGAGCCTATGAGCAGTTAGCCACGGAGCTAATTTTAGATGGACTACTGTATACATGCAAGCAAATTTTCACGTATACTGTGTTACTATACCTAGCCTATAAGTTGTATATGATCACAATAAATGAATGGACTCTGACTGCTATACAGTGATAGCACATAATACTGGAAAATGCTACATAGCTGTGATATGTTGTATTATGTGAGAAATAGCATGTAATCATATAATTAGACTATGGTAGTGAATGAAAGGGGAAAAGAGTTAAGGTTGCCATGTATAACCTTAACTATGACATTTCCTGACTTTAGTGCTTACCTGTGCAACCTCAATATTTTTGCAACATTGCTTGTTTTGATGTAAATATACATTTTTCAGTGTCATATTTTGTCTTGGAAACACAGCAATTCATCATGCTTTGCATAGCTTTTTATTTAAAAACTATATGTCCTATGTTCTAAATAAACTTTACAGCTCTATTAATAGGGCCATATTTTGCCTTCCCTGTCCTGTCCATCCCTCCACATACATCCTCATGTTCCAATCCCCACTGTTTAACAAGTTTAACAGACATCTAAGTGCCAGAAGGGTTAAACTAATATCCAAGGATACACAAGATGAGGGTTCTTCTCTGTCTGGCGCAATGTTTAGGGGAGAAGTCAATCTTGCATCCTCACTAGCTTCTGGGAAAGGAGAGGTTGCTGTGTTTCCTACCGAAGGACTGTCACTGGACCCTGCTTAGCTAGCGCCATGGTTCATATTGGACTCTGCCTTGTACGTTTCTGATTAAATTTGACCTCCCACTGCACCCAAACCCTTTTGGCGGCGGAAAGAGAGAATAAGCATTCTTTCTCTAGCCCTCCATCTTCTATCACCAAGCCTGCTGGTTTCTGTGTTTGGGGAATGGGTAAGAGGTGAAAGTCTTCACTACTCCTTCTAGAGCGTCCATTTTCCTCCAGTATGTGAGTATGAGTATATAATGAAAGCCATCCTAAGTGAGCACACAAGGGTCTGGCAGAGATTGAGAGGAGAGCCATAGGCAAATCTTAAGGGAGGTTTTCATTTTGAGCTATACTGTTTACTTTCAGCAGAAGTGGTAGCAGCAGCGATAATACAATGGCTCTTTGGGGCAAATGTATCTTGGGAGTCTTCCTTTATTTCAGCTTCTCAAATATTGTGTATAGCTGTGCTGTCAGAATTGGATCTCTGCAATCATGAGAGAAGAACCATTTCGGGGCTAGGGGGATTAGAGAACAGAGTTATCTATTAGTTTAATCAAATTTCCCCAAGTCATTTATACAGCAATAACTTAATCTTTCTTCTAAGGTACCTAGAAAACATTTTAGATAATAAAAATGATTAATAATCAAAATCTAATTCTTCAGGATCCCTTCTGAAGTCAACAACAGGAATTTTGTTTGCTTTTCCACACGTTCACAGCTACTTATTCACACTCTTAATTTGAAGTTATACTCTTTTTGGTTTTAGCATTGTGTTTCCATTAACTCTCCTTCCTGTGGGCTTCTCCTGATTGTTGGCTGCGTCACAAACTGGCCCTACTTTTACAGCCCTGGTGACCTATTGAGCTGGACAGACTTTAGGTTCGTCAGCTCACTTCTAGACTTCACAAGGCTGTGCCGAAGTCTTTAGTGCTTTCTCGTTGAACGCTGGCTAAAGTTTCCAAATGCTGTAGTTAGTAAAAATTAATTGACACCCACAAGAACTCCTGTTCTCCTTTTGACTTTCTAACTCTTTTTTCTTAAGTTCTTCATAGGTTTCTTTAGTTGTCGTCTTGCTTTTCCACATGAGTTTATTTGGTTCCAGTTAGAACTCATTAGCCTTTCCAGAAAGCTTTTGCCCATTTTCTGTCTCTCAGAACAGGAGTCTGAGTTCACTCTTAATTTCTAGTCAACCAGACCAGTTAGCACAGAATTCCTTTTAAAATATAGTTAAATAGTCAGTGTTAAGTGCTGTACTGCTACCAAAGTCAGAAGAACTCTACCTGCACAGGAGAGAGCAGCATATCCATCCCCTTGCTCACACTCAAACAGTGACAGGAAGAGGAGATTGTGTTTGTTAAATAAGAGGTGATCTCTAAAAGTGTATTTATGCCATATACGAGAGTTTTGAATGGCTCAGTGAACTTGCCTCTGAAGGCATGGTAGCTTGCTAGATTAGATGCTGCATTTCAGGATCTTACAAAACTAAGTAAAAAGATAACAAAGATTAATGTTTAATTGGAGCTATGTTTTCTTTTGGGGTGGAAGGGGTAAAATCATTTCACTGTGATGGCAATGAAGCAACTGCATGTATTCTCTCCACCCATCGCCATTTAAGTATAGTGGTGGCCTAAGTTATTTACTGAGCTATCACAAAATGCTTGATGGTGTTTTGTGGTAACTCCATTAAAAACAGTGCTATCTGTATATTTTGACTTTCGTTATCAGTGGATGACATAGCCTAGACCTCATTAATAAATGAGCCTCTACAAATAGTGTTTTGGAGGATAAAATTTTTCAGGTAATGATTTTTTCCAGTCTGTTAATTAGGTTATTTGTGAAATCTTGAAAGAGACAGGTAAAATTGTCACTGTGAATTTATTTTCTTTGAATTGCTCAAATAGTCCTTCCCTCAAATAACCTTTTAAAAGATATCTTTTATTGGAGGAGCTCCATCTTTCTAATACTGTCCTTTGTCTTTTTGCAGTTTGAGTCCTGAGATTGGGTTTAGTGTTGTGTAATAGATCTGTCTATGCTATGCAGAAAAGTATTTCATAGCCAATAGGGTGAGGCTGAATAAACATTCAGATGCCATGGTGGTGCTCAGATACTGCAGTGATGGGTATGCTTCAAGAATCAAAACAGAGGACTGTAGAAAAACATAACTGACTGCTTGTTTGGAAGTTTCAGTCCTCTTGTTCAAAATTGGGATCCACAGATCCAAAGTGAGGCCCCGGTTCAGGAATACATCTTGATTCTCAAACGCAATAATGTAAATTATTTCCTGAATGGGGGCCCGAGAGAGCAAGAGAAAAATTAAAAAAAAAACAAAAAACTCATCACAAGGAACAAATTGAGATTTTTTATGTCATGAACCAGTTGTGACCTTTTAAAACCAATGATTAAACAGAATTAATCATGACTTCCACAAAGCCATGCTGATGCATCCAGTGTTTTCTCATTGAATACTTGCTAAACCTTCCAAGCACGGTAATTGGTAAGGATCATATTCAGTTTGACTGTTGTGCAATCTCAGCTCAAGATACTGTTGCTAGTATTCATAGAATATCAGGGTTAGAAGGGACCTCAGGAGGTCATCTAGTCCAACCCCCAACTAAATCCCCAAATGGCCCCCTCAAGTATTGAACTCACAACCCTGGGTTTAGCAGGCCAGTGCTCAAACCACTGAGCTATCCCTCTCCCCAAAGATACTCTGATGTCTCTTGGAAGAAGAGGTATACAAGCACAAAGTTAGGTATACTTTGCTAAATGTCATGTATTAAGATACTTGTGTCATACAATTCCTGTGTCCTGGAAAAAAATGTAGACATAGGCCTTGATTCAGCATAGCACATAGACATATGCTTTACTTCCATTGAAGTCAATGGGATTTAAGCACGTGTTTAAGTAATTTGCTAATCAGGACCATAATTAGCACTGAGTTACTGTGTATATACTTCTGGTAGTGATCACTGAAAAGTTGTGCAGGGAGTCTCCATTTTAATGTGTTTTCTTGTTTTGCAGTTATCTGTATATTCTGCCATTCCTACAGCCAGGGTCGGCGCAACCCATTAGGCGACCTAGGCGTTCGCCTAGGGCGCTACAATTCGGGGGGCGGGACCTTCCGCCGCCTAGGGCGGCAGAAAAGCTGGCGGCGCTCCTGCCTGTAGCTGCTCTACGTAGAGTGGTCTAAGATTTCATGTGCATAGGAGTTAGTTTCTTATCTTGAGATTTAGGATTTACATACATAATTCCTTATGATTCCGGAAGAAAAGATACTAGTTGACATGTAAAGAGTGAACTTTCCTCTTGATTAAAAATAAGTTTTCATCGTGTCACATGTCATTTATTTCAAGGCTGGTGGTGTGTCATGGAAAAATATGGAAAAATCATGCTGTGGTCGTAGGGAAAATATGCAGAATTCGCAAATGTATAGGGAAAAAGCAATTGGTCATATTATACTAAGAAAATATCCTTAAGTTTTGCAATAAATATTGTTTAAAACCAGTGATTAATATGTAATAAAACTCATGGAGGGATCTTCTACAGAAGCAGGCCAGCTGGGGTGATGAAGACTGTGGGTAACATTTTCAAAAGTACCTAAGTAAGTTAGGAGCCTAAATCCTATTTTCAAAATTGACATACGCCCTTAGGCCCAGATTTTTTAAGGTATTTAGGTGTTGCTCGGCTCAGCATTGCAGGACCTAAGTGACTTAGCTAAATCCCATTTTCAGAAATGACTTGGGCATCTAGGAATCTAAGTCCCATTGACTTTCAAAGAGATACAGTCTAAGTGCCTAAGTTACTTTTGAAAATGGGATGTAGCCATCTGAGTCCTTGTTTTCACTTGAAAGTTGTTTCAGATTATTTTGATATTTTTTCAGGATGCACCTGCCTTGCATCCACACACAAGAGTTTGTTTAGAATAATTTGACACTTCAACCTCTTTTAATTAATCCACTTTGGAAGTGTGTTTATTTACTTTTGGAATGAGTTTTCCCGTAACAAGGTAGGTGTGGATGCATTACGGTTTTGGATCAACTGTTCTGCTTCTGGTAGTCCTCCCGTCCTGCTATCCTGTACTACTTTGCTGCCCACCTGAGTTGGCCTGTCAGTTTACTGGTGTGTCCTCTTCTGCTCTGAGGTCATCTTGACTGGTGTTGCCTGATCTATTGATCCTGTATTTATTATACTGGTTATCTAAGAATTCTCAATTAACACTCTGGTAGGTTCTCATATGAAGATCAGGCCCAGTATTATTAAAATTACTATTCAGTTGGGAACCACAACATGCATGATTGCAACACTCTCACTTAGGAAAACTTTCTGTATCTGTAATAATTTTATTAACACAATTAATAAAGTTACAAACACTACAACCCAGCAAGGTAGATAGAGAAAATACAGGACTTGCACAGAACATCCATGTACTCCCACCATCCCCTGCAAAAGGACCTAGAGTACTAGTCGTCATCCTCATCATTGGACTCACCATCACTATCATCCCCAGTGGTCAGCATCCTGGCTTCTCCCAAGAGTTACATCTCCACAGGCACACAGGCCCGGATACAACTTTTATAATGTGTTAAGCTGACGCCATTGTCATATTCAGTTGGGGTTTCATCCCCTTTTCATTATTTGTATTTCCTCACCCTGCTAATGTTGAGGTGCTCTCCTCCCATAGGTTACTAATCCTTTTACCTCTAGCTTATTAGCATATATGTCATGGCACTCTTGTGGTCAGATATCTGCTGATGTTCCTAACTTAAAATATCCCAAGCTGGTATAAACAAGCATTTGGTGGTTACCTGTCAGCAGTTTAGTCATACTTGTGTATTACAGAATTCTATCTTGTGATATCTTATGATCTAGGGATTACTCTTGGTTAGCTGCTTATGTTAAGGCTTTTTGGGCCTTACACCTTGATTAGTTTAGCTACGCTGTTGTTTTATAGGCCTTCAGGGTTGTAGGCTCATTACTACCTTAACTTATACCTATTCCTTACCTATAGGCTACACAGGATGTCACTTCCCCATTTTAAATGAAGGTACAAACTCAGGCAGAACACTTTACAATTCCAGCGTATGTGTGAACTCACACACCCAGACACCTACTGATCATACAGCATCCGTATACAGCTGCCATGCCAAATGCTTCTGTGTAATCCTGTGCTGAGGTCCTGGCTTGCCTTGCCCTGTGTGGGGAGGAGACAGTCCAGTCCTATCTTAAGAGCAGTCACTAGAGTGCCAAGACAAATGAGATGATATTGAAACAAATGAAGGAGTGGGGGCACTCCTGGGACTCCAATCCAGTGCCTCCACCAAGGACGCATGCTCTGACAGGGGATATAAAAACATCAGGGACAGTAACAGGACCTCTGGGAGAGCTAAGGTGTTCTGTGCTTTCTATAAGGAGATGGAGCAGATATTTGCAAAAGAGGCCATCCGTGAACCCTGGCATGTTTTGGACTCCAACAAGAATGCCCTTGTGAATGCTGACCTGGATGCCGAGCAGGAGAAGATTGACTAGACAGCCAGGATCTTTTCAACCCAACCTGAGGCGGAGACATTGCTGGAGAACCCTAAATCACAGACAGAACCAACCTGACAGTGCAGGGTGGAGGGGTCTCTCCCAGTAAGTATTATGTGCTATATTATAATACACCTATACAGAAGGATTTATACATCTTTGTTTCGGGAACCATCAGGGTGCTGGCCATGCCTGATTAGCCTCTCTCCACCACATTGGCTTTTAGCCTCTGCATGCTCAAAATGGCGGCCGGACTAGAGAATTTAATAGTTCCATACCATTGTTGAATTTGCTATTTCACAGAAATAATCAACTAAACATGCTGTGTCACCCCCTTCTTATGTGGCTTATTGCTACCTCTCCTCATGGTCCATCATAGGCCCATTTGCACACATCCCCTCAAGATGATGACACCACATGGGTTGAAAATCAGACTTACTGCATGGCATGTTTATTTTAGTGGCAGATACAGTAAGAGAAAAGACAATAGAAAAAGTACTCTGGCCCACAGTTTCATTCATGCCTTCAGCTTTCAGCTAACTTGAGTTTTGATGTAAAGTGCCCATCTCAGGCTACATAGGTATTTCAAAATGCATAGATATTTTAAGCCATTATAAGATATTGATGGATATCCCCTTTTAGGTTCAGAATAACTACTATTTATTTTGGAGTGCACTTTGTGCTGATCTGTGGGTGTCTTGAAAGAGAACTTAAAGCATCTTTGCCTTAAGTTCTCTTTCATAACACCCACAGATCAGCACACAATGCACTGCAAAATAAATAGAATACTGCAGTAAATGGCTCTATTTTGTCTGAACTATATGCTCCTCAGCTTTCTCCCACCCTTTAGTTTAAAAACTTCTCTACAACCTTTTTAATTTTAAATGCCAGGAATCGGGTCCCATTTTGGTTTAGGTGGAGCCTATCCTTCCTGTACAGGGTCCTCCTTTTCCAAAAGGTTTTCCAGTTCCTAAAAAACCTAACCCCCTTTCCCCTTCACCATTGTCTCATCTACACAGCGAGACCATGCAGTTCTGCCTGTCTAACTGGCCCTGCATATGGAACTGGAAGCATTTGAGAATGCTACCATAGGTCCTGGACTTTCATCTCTTATCTGGACATCTAGATTTGGCCTCCAGGACTTCTCTCCTCCCTTTCCCTGTCATTGGTCCTTATATGTACTATACCCCCTGCCTCCTCTCCAGCATAGCACATAAGTCTGTATAGACGTGTCCCGAGATCTGCAATCTTCACACCTGGGAGCCAGTTCACCATGTGGCTCTCCTGGTCATCACAAACCCCACTACCTGAGTTTCTAATAATCGAATCCCCCATTACTATTACCTGTCTCTTCCTGATAACGAGTCCCTTGCCCCCAGAGAGGTATCCTCAGTTCGAGAGGGTAGAACAGCATCTGAAAGGAGGGTCCCAACTATGGGATTGTTTCCCTCTGTTCCAGTTTGATGGTCTCCTTTCCTGAGACTTTCATTCTCAACAGCACAGAGACTGTCAGATGGGATGGGACCATTCTACTGTGTCCTGGAAAGTCTCGTCTATGTACCTTTGTCTCCCTTCACTCCTCCAGTTCAGCCACTCTGGTCTCAAGAGCCCATACTCAGTCTCTACGGGCCATGACCTGCTTGCATAACATGCACACAGACGCCACCTGCCCATACATGCTGCATTCAGTGCAATAAACTGGATAGCCCCCATTCTGCAGCTGGACTTCTGCCTGCATTATTTTTACTTTTGTGGTTTGGGTGGGGGGAAGGGTGTTTATTGGCCTAAATTTAGAGAATGTTAGGTCTATTTAGCTCTCTCACATCCCCTCTAAACTCCCTTGTTTGCTGCTCTTGTTCACTAGCTTCTCTGGTAGCTTAGGAGCTGGCTTTTTAAACCCCCTGTTCTCCCTGAGTAGCCCTGCCCCCTGGTTAAGGGATCCTAAAGGGATTAGGAGCCGAAGCCTCATTAGGAAGCTCTCAGCCTTGCCTAGCAGTTGGCTAGGCTCAGCACAAAGCCCCCCAAACAGACCACACTATAAACTTCAATCAAGTAGGCACATGGCAAGCAGCAAGCACACAACAAACTCATTGCAGAGGTCACCTGTTGCTCCTCCCGGAGAATGCTTTCACAAAACTCCCCTGTTTGCTGCCTCTTCTGTGCACTAAAGGTTTTTTTTATATTTACTGCTTACAATTTGGTTTATCATTTATTTAAATGTATTAAAATGTTATAAAAACATTTGAAAAAAATCATGAAATTGTTATATAAAGCATCAGGATTTCCTCAAAGTATAATATCTTTATGTAAAGCAAGATAAAATCTCTACACAAAGTTATATACATTTTTCACAATACCCTAGCCTCAAAATAAGAGCACAACACACCTCTGACTCTGTCTCTTTTACCAGTTGCAGCATTTAGTAGATCCTGCCTCTGACAGTTCATAAGGTTCAGAAGGTCTGTTCACCTTCCCCTTGTAACCACAGGTGAGACTCTCACAGATATTGTGCAAAATGCAGCAGGCAGCTATCACACAAGGCAGATATTGCTCAGCAAGCTCTAGCCTTGTCATGAGACCTCCACCTACATTTCAACCTTCCAAATGCACGCTCCACTGTCATTCTTCAGTTGCTCAGGGAATAAACTTCTACTTTCTTCTGTCCAAGTGTTCAGTAAAATGTTACATAAGCTGTGGAAGCAGAGGGTATGCTAGGTCTTCATAGTGTTCCTGGAACTAGAAATTACATTTTTCATTGCAGAAAACAGGCCAGAATTTCTAAAGATCATGGCATCATGGACTTTTCCGTCTCCACATTTATTAGGGTGACCAGATGTCCTGATTTTATAGGGACAGTCCTGATATTTGGGGCTTTGTCTTATATAGGCACCCTCCACCCCCCGTCCCAATTTTTCACACTTGCTGTCTGGTCACCCTAACATTAATATTGGTGGATACATGCCAGGGCCCAGTCCCCACACCCCACTCTGGCAGTTAGCACACTTGAGCTGAGTCCTGCCCCTTGCCCAGTCTGGGTGTTTCCCACCTGCTCCCTGAGAACCAGCCAGATGGCGCATGCTGTGGCAGCTGATCTGGCCCCTCTTCCATGTCCTGCTCTCGCCTTTGCACCTCCCTTTCCTCGGCATGCATACATGGTGGGGAGAAACAGCTGTGCCCCACTGTTGCCTCCTCAAGTTATCAGGCAGAAACATACCTCATCTCCTAGTATTGTCATTGCAGAGGTGCTTTCCCCCATTGTGCCCCCCACCCGGTTCTGCCACTCCTCAGTTCTGCCACCACTGCTGGTTGCCTCCGATCTGCAACACGATCCTGTCCCCCCAGCAAATGCTAATTGGAAAAGTCCCAAAGCAGCAGCTGCTCCGGGAAAAGTTAATGCAGAAGTCAATGGGGGCTAGGCACCTAACCTGCTTAGGCACTTCTGAAAATCCTACTAGGCATCTCTTTGAAACTTTAGGCACCTTTGACAATCTGGCGCTCAGGAGCTAAAGTCAGGATTTTTTTTTTTTTTTTAATAGAAGTCAAGACAGATCCAGCTGTAATTATGCCACTTCTATGCAAATTGTGGGAACTGCATTGCAGGTTCTTAAAAGCATCAACAGACGCTCCCACAAATCACATTTCAGGCAATTCCAACACCTTTTAACTGGTAGAGCGAGTGACTGTGAATGTGTGACTCCAGGCAGGAAATAGTCTGTTTCTGAATGTCAGGCTTGGTGTAGGGACTTGTATTTTAAGTTCAAGATTCATTTCCTTCCACTGTGGGCATGAACTTACTATTACTGGAAGATAACGAGCTCCCAACAGTTACTGCAGGTGTCATGTGGTAAAGGATACCAGGCTTTGATTAGTGGCTTGTGTGTGTTTCATCTAGATCATCCCAATTTGTGCTGCCTGATGCCCTGGATTTTCATTTTTTTCTTATTTCTCTTTTTCTTATTTCTCTGATTTCTCTTTCTCTTCTCTTTTAAATGGCATTTACCGTTATGTGCATTTTTCTTTTGGAGTTTATGGAGTTGGTTTTCAAAGGGAGCTTCCCAGGAGGCATTTTATGTAACGCTTTTAGGGCTTTTCTAGATTGTGATTATGTGGAAGTGGGTGTTGTTTCATGCTTTACAGGCTGATTTGGCAGTGGCGTGAAATCTATTGTGCCCTCTGGATCTTTTGTTGTATAGTGTAGCTATTTTAACATTTTTCCCCATCTCAAGAATAACATTCTCTTTGATGACTGGCCTCCTTTCATTCTACGAGGGTGACCAATGCTTATTTATGAAGCTGCAAAGCAGGTCGCTGAATGTTTAAAGGGTGTGATTACGTACTGTGATCCCTCAGTGGCCAAAGCGCAGAACAGCAATAGTAAGTATATATTTTTCTAAAGGAATATGATGGCAGAAGTGAGAGTAATGGGAGCTTTATTTCCTGCCCCCAAAAAAACCCATTGCAGAAAAAGTAGTTTGGGAAGGAGAGGAGGAGGATTTAAAAGCAAAACCCCAAACAAACTGACAGCTCCCCTTCTATACTCCCAGCATCCACACAAACGAGGTAAGTCTTGTACTTCCTCTAAAAATGGTTTCAGAGTAGCAGCCGTGTTAGTCTGTATCCGCAAAAAGAACAGGAGTATTTGTGGCACCTTAGAGACTAACAAATTTATTAGAGCATCCGAAGAAGTGGGCTGTAGCCCACGAAAGCTTATGCTCTAATAAATTTGTTAGTCTCTAAGGTGCCACAAGTACTCCTGTTCTTTTTCCTCTAAAAATGTTTGAGTGGAACTGAAAAAATTGTCTTGTGATCTCGTCATGCATAATACATGTTGCTGAGAGTATTAACAAATTAATACAGAAAAGAGTACAAAAACTCTTCTCTTACAAAGGGCAAACATTCATCTTCAGAGGAGAACCAAAAACATTCCCCAGTTAGGACAGATGCAACACTGTGTGCAGATATCTCAGAAGGATCATGCCTAGAATTGTGCAGGTAGTTCATGTAGAATCCAGAACCACTGAATATCTGAGTGGGTTAGTGCAATCTAAGAACATCAGCCTGTGTCCCCAGACCTGACTGATTCTATTGCCAAAATTATTTTAGACTGAAACACCTTTAACATAGAGCATATGCTTAGGTCCTTTTCTGGATCAGTGCCTGTTTGCAGAGACCTATACCCTCCACTGGCATAGCCCCTCCCAGTTCTGGGTTCCCCTTGCATCTACACCTGTGGCTGATTTGGGGAGTGGAGATGCTGGTGGCCTGACCCTGTTCATACTCTATCTTGGGGCTGAGTGCTTGGGGCCTCCAAAGTGTGCCAGGTAGCCATTTCCCTGTCTTGCAACTTGAAAGGAGGGACTACCAGGCAAGAGCCACTCTCCTTTCTTCCTCCCACCACCCTTCTCCACAGTTTTTGAAAGTCATTGTAGAGTGGAACAATGAGTGGCCATAGATGTAGGAGTGTGGAACCTGAATTTCCAAGTGCAGGCTATACCCTTTAGAGTTCCCTTTGTGAGCCCCTCATGAACTGAATCCTGCAGGGTTCATCTATCGCTATTTATGATGACTCCATTGCTTGGACTGTAGGAATATGCTACATAGAGTAAGCATGCCTTTTTGAACACATCATCATTCTCTGTCTCTTGATTCTAATTCAATAAAACTGAATTAGATGTCCACATCTTTCATGCAGTTTGGCCTATGAAGCAATTTTCACAGCTCAGTTCACCACAATTCAGTTTTGTTTCCCTACTTAATACTAGACTTGGTGAGAGAGAACTCCTCAAACAAAAAAGCGTTTGTGTATCTGCAGGAGTTTACATGCTTGGCTGATTATTTATTTATTTCTAAAGTCTGAATAACAGGAAAAAGCAAACAACTTAAGAATTCTAGCCAAAATTTTCAAAAGTGACTAGTGAGTCTGGGTGCCTCAACTTTTGGCTTCCCAGTTGAGACACTATAAAAGAAAAAATTCAGAAAATTCTGAGCACCTATGCTCTGAAAATCAGGCCCTTTAAAGAGGTCTCAAGTTGGGTAATCAGAATTATTAGTCATTTTTCAAAATATAGGCCCTTGTCTACATTACTCCTCTTATGGAAGATTGTTACTCTTGCTGTTCAATTTTTATACTCTTTATGCATTTTCAACTATTTTCCAAAATACCTGTAAATAAAGCAAAGAATGACTTAATGACAAGTTTGTTGTCTGCTTCGTTTTTCTTGTCTGAATGCGCTTTTATCAGAACACCTGCCTTCTAAATTTAAAACAGTTATATTCCTTCACTAGTCTCTTCACTTGGCTGACAATATGTTTTGTGCAATATTAATCACTAAGTTCAAATATTAAATCATGATCATCTTAGATTAGAAAGAAAAATCAAATCAGCAGTCCAAAAGACAGTTTGCTTTTTCTTTTTTAAAATTGGGTTGTATAGAGTGCAATTAAATATGATACTGGGGCTTATCTTTTAAATGATCATAAAAAACCCCCACCTTTTTTTCAGCCCTGTCCTCATAAATCTCCTTATCTTAAGACCTTAATGGCATAAGCATATATTCAAAGCTTAACATACTGTGATAGTAGTAGTTTGCCTTTCTGTACCACCTTACATTGGCAAATCTCAATGTGCCTTAAAAACATTAATTAAAATTCTCAAACCCAATGTAATAATTGGGTATTGTACCTATTTCAAAAAAGGGTGAAGTGAGGCATATAAATGTGAGGTGTGAAACTGAACCCAATGAAGTAGGACTGCTTCAGGCCCTATATACCACTTAGAGCCTAGTTAAGATACATATTGTGGTGTGTAGGGTCTAAAGCAAGCCCTCTAAACCAGTGTAAAATTAACCTAAGAGCCTTACCTAGGGTCATGCAGCCTGTTAGTGGCAGAGTCAGGAATAGAATCCAGGACTCCTGATCCCCTGCTATCACCGCTACATCAAAAGATACTTGCCACAGCACACATGATTACAAAAAGAACAGGAGTACTTGTGGCACCTTAGAGACTAACCAATTTATTTCAGCATAAGCATTCGTGGGCTACAGCTCACTTCTTCAGATGCATAGAATGGAACACACAGACAGAAGATATTTATACATACAGAGAACATGAAAAGGTGGAAGTACGCATACCAATTGTAAGAGGCCAATCAATTGAGATGAGCTATCAGTAGCAGCAGAAGAAAAAACTTTGAAGTGATAATCGAGATGACCCATAGAAGGTGTGAGGAGAACTTAACATGGGGGGAAAAATTCCATTAGTGTAATGACCCAACCATTCCCAGTTTCTGTTTAGACCTAAGTTAATTGTGTCTAATTTGCATATTAATTCGAGTTCAGCAGTCTCTCTTTGGAGTCTGTTTTTGAAGTTTTTTTGTTGCAAAACTGACACCTTCAAGTCTGTCACTGAGTGATTAGAGAGGTTGAAGTGTTCTCACATTTGGGGTCAATATATACCTTCAAGTCAGTGGCACTGCTATTGGTACCCGCATGGCCCCACAGTATGCCAACATCTTTATGGCTGACTTAGAACAACGCTTCCTTAGCTCTCGTCCCCTAACGCCCCTACTCTACTTGCGCTACATTGATGATATCTTCATCATCTGGACCCATGGAAAAGAAGCCCTCAATGAATTCCACCATGATTTTAACAATTTCCATCCCACCATCAACCTCAGCCTAGACCAATCCACACAAGCGGTCCATTTCCTAGACACTACTGTGCTTAATAAGCGATGGTCACATAAACACCACCCTATACCGGAAACCCACTGACCTACATGCCTCCAGCTTCCATCCAGGACACACCACACGATCCATTGTCTACAGCCAAGCTCTAAGATACAACCGCATTTGCTCCAATCCCTCAGACAGAGATAAACACCTACAAGATCTCTATCAAGCATTCTTAAAACTACAATACCCACCTGCTGAAGTGAAAAAACAGATTGACAGAGCCAGAAGAGTACCCAGAAGCCACCTACTACAGGACAGGCCCAACAAAGAAAATAACAGAACGCCACTAGCCGCCACCTTCAGCTCCCAACTGAAACCTCTCCAGCGCATCATCAAAGATCTACAACCTATCCTGAAAGATGATCCCTCACTCTCACAGATCTTGGGAGACAGACCAGTCCTCGCTTACAGACAGCCTCCCAACCTTAAGCAAATACTCACCAGCAACCGCACATCACTGAACAAAAACACTGACCCAGGAACCTATCCTTGCAACAAAGCCCGATGCCAGCTCTGTCCACATATCTATTCAAGTGACACCATCATAGGACCTAACCACATCAGCCACACCCTGTTTGGGTGTGGGGGCACACGGGGTGTTAAGGGACACCTTACGTGGTCCGAGGCCGACTGCCCCACCTCTCCGTGGAGTTCTGCTGCAGCCTTTACCACGAATGGCTCCGCTCTACCAGCCACACCGCGCTGCTCAGCTCTGCTCCGCTCCTCTCCTCCAGCCGTCCCCACAAACTGCTCTGCTCTGCTCTGCTCCCCGTTCCGTGGGCCGCTCCAACCGTCCCACAAACTGCTCAGCTCTGCCAGCCGCTCAACTCCAACAGCCGTCCCATGAACCGCTCCAACTGCCCCCGCAAACGGCTCAGCTTCGCTCTGCTCGCTGTTCCGTGGGCTGCTCAACCATCCCACAAACTGCTCAGCTCTGCCAGCTGCTTAGCAATATTTCTTCAGGCTCCCCCCACTAGTTAACACAGCACTCAGTGATCTCAGCTCAGCAATTTTAGTTCTTTTAGTGATTTCAGCTCTTAGTGATTTCAGCTTGTAGTAGGGGAGCCCCAGTGCTGGTGCACCATTGGCCCAAAGTGAATTCAGCTCAGCAACTTCTAGCTAGACTCCTAATGGAAGCAAACTTAGTTCTATTTAACAGTGGAGAGAGTGGGTAGTGCAATTGTTGTTCCAGGCCCTCAAAAGGGGCCCATACCATCAGGTACACATACCTGTCCCCAACCTCTCTCTATTCACTGGGTTTTGTAACTTGTCTAGCGAGTGCTGCTTAGTTACTGGTGAGTCCCTCTGTCATACAACAGTTCCATTGGCCTTGATTCACAGAATCAGAGTAACAACACTTTATTCTTCCTGCCCCAATAACAGAGAAACTGGGGATCCCACACCAGCCAAAGTAACCACTTTCAGTTGTTGTTGTCCCAGGCTAGGCGGGTGGGTGTGCCTGTGCAAACAAGATCAGCCCCTGAAGTTCTTTTCCACCCTCGCCATAATTCACCACCAGATGTCAGGGTAGAGCTCATTCTGACTCTGCTTACACAAGTAAATATGGAAAAATAACTGTTATTGAGGGATGTTGATTAGCTTCATTCAGGGAGTTAAGTTGTGTGTGTGTGTGGGGAAATTGGTGGAACTCTACTCATGGCCAGCTGGCCCCATCATCTTCCTCTCCTCTTTGCCTAGAGGCTGCTCATGCTATTCCTTCTTGTCTGGTGCCTGCTGCCCACTTCCCCTTCTCTGATGGTTTATATTCTACTATATTTTCCCCCTTTACCTGGCATTTCCCCTGCTGCTTCCCTCTCCCTTTCCTTGTTGCCTCTAAAGGCAATAAAAATGATAAATGTACAAAGAGATTTGGAAGGAATGGAACCTCTCTGATGTATCTACAGAGTCCTAGTAGTGGGAAGTCTGTTTGGGGGAAGAAACTGCAGTGACACACAACAGTCGTAACCTCAATTTTGCTGTGGAGGGATGGTACCATAGATTGATTGTGCTTACTGAGAAGGGAGTGTGGCCAGCTAGTAGTGGTGGTGGAGTTGATTCAGTGCATCTCATTAGTGGTGACCATAAAGCAAAGCTGTCCCAAAGCTTCCTCTGTCCCAACAGAAACCCTTGAGGGAGAATGGTAGATGTAATGCTACCTAATTTTGCTTACCCAGGACACACGAGGTTTAGCTGGTTCAGGGAGATGTAACTCACACCTCCCTGCATTCATACCTCGGAATCCGGCCCATAGAAAAAGGTTTTTAAAAGACAAGACTCAGCAGAGCGGAGGAATATGATCATAGGCTATAAATACTTCAAGGTAAGAATTTAAATGAAGGAAGGGGATTATTCAGTCTCAGAAGATGGTAGAATGGGAGCAATTGTCTGCAGTTAATGGAAAAAAAGTTTAAGCCAGGTATTAGGAAACAACTGTTAACATTAAGAGCAAATAGGCAGTGCAAGAAAGTGGGTGTCCAGCAACATTGCAGAATCAAGAGCAAATTACATTTGGGGGGAGGGATAGCTCAGTGGTTTGAGCATTGGCCTGCTAAACCCAGGGTTGTGAATTCAATCCTTGAGGGGGCCACTTAGGGATCTGGGGCAAAATCAGTACTTGGTCCTGCTAGCAAAGGCAGGGGGCTGGACTCGATGACCTTTCAAGGTCCCTTCCAGTTCTAGGAAATAGGATATCTCCATTAATTTTTAATTTTTTTTTTTTTTTTTTACATATGATGCTGGTTGGAGTGATGTAGTGAGGAACCTGGAAAAAAATGCATGAATTAGACTAGATATCCCAGGTTGTCTTTTCTGGTCCCACTATCTCTGATTATATAATTTTTACATCAAAAGTAAGGTAAAAATTCAGATGCAGTTGGACTGGATTTATTTGATATAAGTGAGGGAAATTGTTTACAAAAACTTTTTGTTAGATTTATTCTGTTATCTTGGAACAAACAAAATCCTGACTTTGACGCTCTTATGGAACATGCACTCAGTAATTAAAATAAAACCACTTTTAGAAGTAGATAAGAAAAGCAGTGAGTTGCTGGCAGTCTAATAGCTAATTGCACCAATGAGCATTTAATTGTATGTGTGTGTGTGTCCGTGTTCTTATGCAGTACATGCTCATATAGAAAGGAAGTATCCCAGAAACATAGCATTAAAATTGCAAGTATTTGTGATCCTAAGGGTTGTTACCTCTGGAACAATCTGTGTGTCAAGTCCATACCTGAGTTATCCTGGACCAAAGAGTAAGTCAAATATAATTGATAAATTGCTTGTTCTCCCTTTGTATCTGATCTGTGATTTTTCATGGTTACAGGGATCCCATTCCCCTGTAAATCAGGAAATGTTCTCACTGGCTGATCAAACAGTTTAGTGTTGGAATCTGAACCTGCCCCATACAATAAATCACCAAACCACTTGCTCAACTCTGTTTCCTCCCACTATGCTGCCTTAAACATGGAGAGCTGTTTTGTTGGGCCAATACAGATGATCATCTGAACAACTTTTTGTGAAACTTATTTATAAAATCAGGACTTAATGTGCATCCAGATCCCCCTAGGGTGACCAGATGTCCCGATTTTTATAGGGACAGTCCTGATTTTTGGGTCTTTTTCTTATATAGGCTCCTATTACCCCCCATCCCCGTCCCGATTTTTCACACTTGCTGTCTGGTCACCCTAACTGACTTTGCTAGTGCTTTTTATGTAGCCTGTTGTAAAACTAGGCAAATATTTAGATAAGTTGATGTACTCACTAGAAGTCCTCTGCATACCCCTGGTTGAGAACCACTGGTCTAGGTTCAAAATCTTTGCTTTGTTCACAAGTATAAAAAAGTTGGGTCAAATCTTCTAGTACTTAATGAGTATGCAGGAAGCCAAATTCTATCCTGATTTACACAATATGTGACTGCACTACAGTCAGTGAGGTTGTATGGAAGAGTCAGACAGGGCAGAAATTGGTCTAGAGTCTTTAAAAATTGGAAGTTAAATCTTACTGAGGAAAATAGAAAGGAACATGATCTCTGGCAAGTCAAGTGTAAAAGTACAGAGACAGGCCAAAAAAGAATTTGAAGAGCAACTAGCAAAAGACACAAAAACTAGCAGCAAAATTCTTTTTAAGTACATCAGAAGCAGGAAGCCGGACAAACAATCAGCAGGGCCACTGGATGATCAAGGACCTAAAGGAGAACTCAAGGAAGAGCAGGCTGTTGCGGAGAAGCTAAATGATTTCTGTGCATCAGTCTTCGCTGCAGAGGATGTGAGGGAGATTCCCAATTCCGAGCCATTCTTTTTAGGTGACAACTCCGAGGAACTGTCCCAGATGGAGGTGTCAATAAAGGATGTTTTGGAACAAACAGATAAATTAAACACTAATATGGCACCAGGACCAGATGGTATTCACTCAACAGTTCTGAAGGAATGCAAATATGAAATTACGGAACTACTAACTGTGGTATGTAACCTATTGCTTAGATCAGCCTCTGTACCAGATGACTGGAGGATAGCTAATATAATGCTGATTTTTAGAAAAGGTTCCAGTGACGATCTTGGCAATTACAAGCTGATAAGACCCACATCAAAAGCTCTTAAGCTAAGTAAGTAGTGATGAGATAAGAGGGAAGGTCCTCTCCTGGATCAGTAATTGCTTAAAAAATACAAAACAAAGGGGAGGAATAAATTGTCAGTTTTCACAGTGGAGAGAGGTAAATAGCCGGGTCCCCCAAGGATCTGTACTGGGATCAGTGTGTTCAACATATTCATAAATGATCTAGAAAAAGTGGTAAACCGTGAAAAGGGGCAAATTTTGCAGATGATACTAAATTACCCAAGAAAGTAAAGTCCAAAGTTGACTGTGATGAGTTACAAAGGGATCTCTCAAAAATGGGTAATTGGGAGACAAAATGGCAGATGAAATTCAATGTTGATAAATGCAAAGTAATGAACATTGGAAAACATATACACCTCTACCCCGATATAAAGCTGTCCTCGGGAGCCAAAAAATCTTACCGCGTTATAGGTGAAACCACGTTATATTGAACTTGCTTTGATCCACCGGAGTGCGCAGCCCTGCCCCCCCGGAGCACTGCTTTACCGCGTTATATCCGAATTCGTGTTATATCGGGTCGCGTTATATCGGGGTAGAGGTGTACATACTATACATACAACTATACATACAAAATAATGGGGTCTAAATTAGCTGTTACGACTCAAGAAAGAGATCTGGGAGTAATTATGGATAGTTCTCTGAAAGCATCTGCTCAATGTGCAGCAGCAGTCAAAAAAGGTAACAGAATGTTAGGTGCCATTTAGAAAGGGTTAGGTAATAAGACAGAAAATATCATAATGCCACTGTAAATCCATGGTACGCCCACATCTTGAATACTGCATGCAGTTGTGGTCAGCCTATCTCAAAAAAAATGTATTGGAAGTGGAAAAGGTATGGAAACGGGCAACAAAAATGATTAGGGGTATGGAACAGCTTCCATATAAGGAGAGATTAAAAAGACAGACTGTTCAGCATAGAAAAGAGATAACTAAGAGCGGATATGATAGAGGTCTATAAACTCATGAGTGGTGTGGAGATAGTGAATAAGGAAGTATTATTTACCCATTTATGTAACACAGGAACCAGGGGTCACCCAATCAAATTAATAGACAGCAGGTTTAAAACAAACATACGGAAGTACATCTTCACTCAGCACACAGTCAACCAGAGGATGTTGTGAAGGCCAAAAGTATATCTGGGTTAAAAAAAAAAAGAATGAGATAAGTTCATGGAGGATAGGTGCATCAATGACTATTAGCCAAGATGATCAGGGATGCAACCTCATGATCTGGGTGTCACTAAACCTCTGTCTGCCAGAAGCTGGGGCTAAATGACATGGGATTAATCACTCAATTATTACTCTGTTCTGTTCATTCCATCTGAAGTATCTGACACAGGCCACCGTTGGAAGACAGGATACTGGGCTAGATGGATCATTGGTTTGACCCAGTATGTCCGTTCTTATGTTCTTCGCATCACAAAAAATCACAGATTGTAACAGAAACGGCATTCTCTGATTTAGGAGAGACTCAGCCGTGCAAGTCAAGACTGTGGTGCGCTTATAGATTTGTGCTATGGAAACTTGTATAGTGCTAACTGGCTCCAGCCAGCAGTGTTGTTAGACCTTCTCTTTCATGTACAGAAAAATTCCTTACATTTTGCCAAATCAGGTGGAAAATAGTGATTTGGGACTTTCTCAGCCTGTCTCTTGAGGATCACTGAACCTTTCTCCCATGCCTCATTTCCTGCAGGTGCCAAACATTTTGAAAGCCAGGAAGTTTAATTTGAAATAAACCTAAATTAATTCCCAAGGAGCAAGAAGAATATCTCACCCAAGAAGGGTAATTATATTTCTTTCATTTGTAGAGAGAAAATTATTTTGTTCACTTTCAAAAGAATCTTTCACTACAGTAGTTCCTAAGTACTTTGTGAAAGAAACCATAATATCCGTCCTTCATGGGTGAGAAATCCTATGTTTCCTGGGATTACTGTCTTTCTCTAATCTAATTCATTATCAGCTATAGCAGGAGGGAAAGAGCAGCAGGGTTTTTCAGCCAAGAAATTGTCAGTCTCTTTCAGGGAAAGTAGAACACAGCAGTTGCTGTACCAGATCAGACCAATAGCCTGCTTATTCCAGTATCCTACCATTGACAGTAGCCAATACCTGCTGTTTCAGATTTAAGGTAATTTCTTCTCACCCAACAAATGCACTCACACCATTAATGCATCTGTCAATTTATGCAATACTGTCCGGGGTGTGTGTGGGTGTTTGGGTGGTGGAGGGAATTCCTTCTTCATCTCTGCAATGATCAGATTTCACATTGAAACATATGATTTGATTACCATTATTATATTAAATCAATATCTGCAAATGTTGATAAGGGCTATACAATTATTAAGGGTGGGAAAACCTGAAAAGATTTGAGGTTAAGCCCCAATGATTGATGACCCTTGAATACAGACCTAGTGTGGGGATGTATGTCACCACACCAGTTTCTGGTACTGGAAAAGGGCCTTAAAATGGGGGTAACTGTAATTTAAATGCAATTTTCATCCACTCGAAGGCCCCTTTATACAGTGTAAAATAGTCTCATTATAAATGAGAATTAGGCCCCAGAGTAGAGGGTTCTTCTTGGTTTTCCACTTCCCCATTCACCCCTTCTTCATTTGCCAACCAGATTCTAGGAATGGGATGCTAGAAGATGGGGTTTTCTGAAGTGCTGTCATCACGCTGCATTTTGATGACATGCTCACAACATTAGATTGAACATGCTATTCTTGGATTTAATGTCGTAAACTCGAATATGACCGGGGCAGCCCTAGACTAGCTGCAAGCAACTGGCGCCCTAGGCGAACCATGCAAACGGCGCCCCCACCCCCAAACCCCAAGGACAGATCTAGGTTGGGAAACATTTTGCCCCTTTTTTCCTTTTAATGTTTTTTAAGCATTTTGGTTTTTTTTTAAACAGAGGCTTAATTATTCGGTTTGTCTGTCTGTACAACCAATGTTTCAGAGATCAGATAAAATAGAGACACAAAATTTTCCAAATAGATTTGTACAGGACAGTTAGATGATATTTCAGTCTGATTTCAAATAAAAATGCATTAAAATGTTAATTAATTTTATTATTAAAAATCCAAAATCATCCATTATGCTATCCTGCTTTAACTACCATTATCACCACATCCAATATAGAAAGAAATAAGAAAACTCTTCAATGAACTTTAACCTGTATTTACAAAACACTCCGAATAAAAAACACTCTGTGCTCTTAAAACATGACTTTTCTTGCTTTAAGTTTTGAAAATTCAGTCACTAGTTCTTTTAGATACAGTTTTCCAGCTATTTCATGCTCTATTGACATTGTGGCAAGTCCAACAAGTCTCTCTTGCACCATTGTTGAATGCAGATATGTTTTATCAGTTTTAACTTTGAGAAACTACGTTCCCCAGTAGCTGCGGAAACTGGCAAAGTTAAAAGAATGCATAGAGATATAAAAATGTTTGGAAAACTTAATTTACTTCAATTTCTGCATGTGTCTCTGAAGTTGAATAAGTTTTCTCCACTTCCATATCAGTCTGATGCTGTGAGCTGCCTTCATCTAGAAGTAAGTTTCCATCATCTGGAGTTTCCAAATGGCTTTTTTGTGGATGTGAGCTACCCTCCTCTCCAAGTAAAATTCCTTCATCTGGATGCTGGGAACTGCTTCCATCTTTATTTGGATTAAAGAGAAGATATTTCAGGAAGGATCCCTGCTGTTTTTCTTGGTCCGTTTCCTTCTCAGCCTTTCGTTTACGATACTCAGCTCCTGAGGGTTTTCTTTTTCCTCTTTCCTCCATGGGGCATTTAAATATTGTTATGTACTGTGCTCCCGACTGCAAGCATTATAGTGTTAAGGATGGCTGACACACCCACCACATGGTTGGCGATTTAAACCACATTGCAGCCATCCCAGCGTGTCTTTTCACTGCTTAAAGGTTCAATGATTAGTAACATATACTCATTTACTTATTAAAACAGTTAGTTACAGCATTTACACGGAAACAAAATGATCTTTTTCAATGTTATAACCCAACATCGGTTGTTTGGAAAGTAATCCCCTTCCTCACGGTTACCTGCTTGGAGTGTGACGTCATCACTTTCATAGTCTATTAAGCGTTAACACTGTTAATTTTCTTTTATGGACCTTATTTATTACATGTGAACCAGTTATAACAAAGAAAAGTTCATAATTATACAACCCGATAATAACGCTAAGGTTTAATAACGCTTAAAGATACTCGATTTGGGATTTATAATGCTGAAAGACATTATTCTTTATTCTTTGGCACCAAGAAACATAATTTTCCACAGTATTCGCTCGATTCTTAACCATCTACCTGCGATGTGTGTTAAAATGACTGTTTGACATGTATCAACTCGTGATATCTCCGCTCTACATGAATTTCCGACTATGCGACCTTGATGTATATTCGAGTTAAGTGTCACTAGCATTGCAGCTCTTGCCGCTGGCGGGTGTGTTTCATTGTGGCTGAGTTATTGCTTATCAAAATTGTGGAGTGGGTCATCTTGACCCTACGTCGCAATTTGAAAAAAAAATTCACTAAAATATTTATTTGCGCAGTAAATAAAAGATTTAACATATTAATAAATTCTCAGAAATGTAGAGAAATGAATTATAATTCATATTGCCTCCGTACGTGCATGGGAATTGAAATAATGACATCTTTGTTATTTTATTTGTATTTTTTTCATCTTTTTCAAATTTGATTTATTTCCTTGAATTTGGTACCTCATTTAACTTGGCACCCTAGGCGACCACCTAGTTCGCCTATATGGACGGGCCGCCTCTGAACATGACTAGATGTGTGAGTTCGTATTTTTCAGCATTTCCCCCCAGCCATTTGTAAGTGGCCATTGAGTGTTGAGCTCTTTCCAAAATCTGCCCAATAATATAGTGTCTCTGGCTTTATAGCCAACATTAGTAGACAGGAGGCTGGGCTCCAAAATTAGAACCTAGGTTCAGATTGCAAAAACACCACCTCCTACAGGAGTACAGAGGAGATCAGATCCAGGTGTTTGGTCTGGGAAATATCAGTCCCTCATTTTCACAAGAAGGCGCTAATTCCAGATGTTAATGAATAAAAACAAAGCATTAGACCAATTTACCTAGGGTAACTCTCTGCAACCTGCCATTTTAACCCTTTGTGCAGATGATCAGCAAATGTAAAATGGATACTTAAATTACTTGTGGTGGAATTAGCAAGCACTCCATTTCCCCACCAGAATTAAAAGAGAGAGAGAGAGAGAACCCTAGTTGGCACCAGAAGCAAGTGAATCATTCTTAATGCCACTGGAAAGCTAATTCTGCCTGGCTTCAAAGGAACACATCAAAGGATATTTTACCACGTAACTAGGTGCTGAAAGAAGAGCTTTTCCACACTGTTGTGACCCAGGCTGGGGTCATAGATGAGTTTTGCTTGCTCATTAGTAATCTAAAATCATAATTAAATAAAGCCTATCAAAATGTTATTTACACAGGGTAGGGAACTGCATTGACAAGTTGGAAAGTGCTCTCCCTGTTTCTGTTGCAGGATGAGCAGCAGAAGAAAATTGAGAGATAAGACAGAAGAAAATCATTAATTGCCCCCTTCTTTGCTAAACAAAGGAGCTAAATATTCCTTAAGAGGTCCCTTATTTATACCATCTCTGTGGAATCCACTGCTTCACTGTATGTTTTTCCATATATAATTAAGAGGTTTCTCCACTTTCCCTGCTTATTCCCTTTATCATGTCAGACAGCTAGTAGCCAGATACTGGAGTGGACTTAATTAGCACAATCCCCCAACTGCATGGTGTATAGAATCATTGTATGGGTGTGTACATTCTACGTATTACTGTAGGCAAGTCTTGATTAAAAAAGAATTAAAGGAGGGCAATTAATGCCAATTAACATGGGTTTGTTGAAAATAGATCCTGTCAAACTAACTTGATATATTTTATGGATGAGATTAAAAGTTTGGTCGATAAAGGTTAGTGTTAATGTAATATACGTAGACTTCTGAAACACATTTCACTTGGTACTGAATGACATTTTGATTAAAAAACTAGAATAATATAAAATGAACATGTCACACAATAAATGTATTAAAAGCTGGCTGACTTGATAAGTTTCAACATGTAATTGTAAATGGGAAATCATCATCGAGTGAGTGTGTTTCTAGTGGATCCCGCAGGGGTCAGTTCTTGGCCCTATGCAATGTAACATTTTTATCAATGACCTGGAAGAGAAAATTAAATTATCACTGATAAAGTTTGCAGATTCAAAAAAATCGGGGGAGTGGTAAATAATAGAGGACAGGTCACTAATATATACAGTGATCTGGAACACTTGGTAATCTGGGCACAAGTGGACAATGTGTGTTTTAATACATCTAAATTCATCTACACATCTAGGAACAAAGAATGTAGACCATACTTACTCTTTCCTGGGAAGCAGTGACTCAAAAAAAGATTTGAGCGGGAGGTTGGATAATCAACTGAACATGAGCTCCCAGTATGACGCTTTTGCTTAAGGTCTAATGTGACCCTTGGATGCATAAATAGAGGAGACTCCAGTAGAAATAGATTATTTTACTTCTGTATTTGACACTGGTGCGACTGCTTCTGGAATACTGTGTATAGATCTGATGTTCAGAGTTCAAGAAGGATGTTGATAAATTGGAGAGGGTTCAGAGAAGAGCCAAGAAAACGATTAAAGGATTAGAAAACGTATCTTACAATGATAGACTTATGGAGTTCAATCTGTTTATCTTAACAAAGGGAAGGTTAAGGGGTGACTTGATTACAGTCTGTGAGTACCTACATGGGGAACAAATATTTAATAAACAGCTCTTCAGTCTAGCAGAGAAAGGTATTACATGATCCAATGGCTGGAAGTTGGGGCTAGACAAATTCAGACTGGAAATAAGGTGTAAATTTTTAACAGTGAGAGTAATTAACCACTGGAACAATTTACCAGGGGTTGTGATGAACTCTCCATTACTGACCATTCTTCAATCAAGATTGGATGTTTTTCTAAAATATAAGCTCTAGGAATTACTTTCGAGAAGTTCTATTGCGTGTGTCTGTGTATGTACATTTTATTTTTTATATTATATTTTATACAATATTTTATATTTTATTTTTATATTATATTTTTTATATTTATTAAAAAATAAAATGTACATACACACAGAGTAGAATCTGTAGGATGAATGGCTGTCACCATGGCATACAAAGTCAGTACAGACAAGGCACTAGTTGATGTTCTTCTGTAGTAGAAAACAATTGAAATAGGAAACCATTAGTACTGGCCACCAGCAGACGTGTGTGTATCTTGTATTATACTTCAATCCATCGGTAGATAACTTGAATAAGTAACACTGTTCTACCCTGTCAAGGGCTTTTTCAGCAGCCAGAGGGACCAGGTTCCTTTCTGCCTTGATGCAGAGAATAAAGGATATTGAATTGCCTAAATTTAGACACAATTTAATCTAACAACAGGCTACAAATCCTCCCTGGTGTAACTTTAACAGTTTAGTGAGCAGAGTGTTTTGTGAAGAAACCGAGATTTTTTCCCCAAAAGCTCAAATTTATTTTTATTTTATTATAGCAGTGTCTTTGGGCCCCAATCAGGATCTGCACCAAACGCAGAATACAAGACAATGTCTACCCTGAAGAGCCATGGAAGGAAATTAAAAGGACCCACAGTTTTTCTGGTCTCTGTCATGTTTCTAATTCAGAGAAATGCAGGCCATGTTAGAGTACTGTGGAAGTGACCCCTGTTAAATTACTGGCATCCCTACCTCTTGAAGTATTTTTTTGAGGCCTGTGGAAACATGAGCAATTTAAATTGGACAATGGCTGATATTAACATAACTCCTGTGTAAAGTCAAACATTTTATTGTGAAATCTGGATATGAGATGGCTCTATCTAGACCTTTAATCACATTTGAGGAATTGACCCAGGAGCAAGCTGGAACAAAAGGTTTAATTTGTAAGATAACAATTTTGATTGAAAAGGACATTGACAAGAAAACAATCCAGATGAAAAGATAAGAGAGGAATCTGAAGAAATTGATCTGAGAAAATGGGGCTCTATGTGTGATAGGGGGATTTATAGTTTCTATTTGTCTAGCTCATAAAGAAAATTTTTTTAAACATTGATATAGATGGCATTTGATTCCAGTTAAGATCCATCATATTTTTCCTACTGGAAAGGTGCTCTGTTGGAGGGGTTGTGGGGAAAGAGGAACATGCTTGCATATGTGGTGGTTGTGTCCAGGAATTAGACTGTAGCAGGAGGAAATTATTGAAAAGATTCATTTTATGACAAAATACCAGCTTCCTAGAGATCCCCTGACCTGCTTACTAATGTTCCAGTGGCTGGGAATTTCAGCCAATGGGAGCTGCAGGGGTGGTGCCTGCGGTGGTGCCCTGCCCCAGCCTGGTGAAAGTGAGTGAGGGTGGGGGAGAGCGAGTGACAGAGGTGGGGTGGATGGAGTGAGCCGGGGGCGGGGCCTTGGAGAAGGGGTGGTACATGGGTGTTGTCTCAGTGAAGGGGCGGGGCAAGGGTCTTTGGTTTTGCGCGATTAGACATTGGCAACCCTACTGGGTGGACATATGGAAGCCCTGGCTGTGCTGGAAGAGCGCGCCCAGCAGCGCAGCCGGCAGCTTGCTGGGCACCAGCCAGCGCAGGTGCAGCACCCCCCAAATGTCAGGCGGACCGTGTCCGCACGGGTGTGGCTTGTGTGCATAGGGGCCCATTGACTGCTCTGCCCTGGGGCCTGGAATTGCTGTCAGTGAGCCTGCTGATTAAGAATAATCATTTGGTTCAGCTCTCTCCCTAATTGCCCTCAATATTTTAGCCTTGTCTTGATAGTAGTGTAGATGGGCTATCACACCTCTTGGTCAGAAGCCAGCTAGGAGCCTGGGGAAAAGGGATCTGTGAGCCCTCTCAATATGATTGTGATCCTTATTGCGCAGTTTTAATGTGTAATGGAAAATATCATCCCATGTCCCCAGCAGATTTCTTCCTTCAGTCTCCTCTGAATACCTTTAATCCTTATGTTATTCCTGCATTCTTTATGTCCTCCAGCTTAAATTCTATTTCTTTTTTTCTTGTTTCAGTTATTTGGATTCTTTCATCTAGATTAGAAATGCTGCCCAATTGTTAATTTAATCCTTTTTCCACAGTTGATATTTTCCCATTAATCTCATTAATTTAACTTTTTATATCTTCAGTGTAAGCCTGGAACTCTTCTCTCATCTCCTTATTCATCTTTTTGATTTCTAACAACAGGTCTTTCAGGTCCGCTGTAGTGACTGGTGCTTCTCCACCCGCCTCCATAATTTGTTTGCTGGAGGGGGAGTTAATCTCTGTTTGGCTGTGTCTTTGTTTGGGGGAGGGGAAAAAGAGATCTTTGTACTGGAAAATTTCTTTCCATCCCAGCCATCTAGGTCATCTTTTCTTTCCTCCTTGCTTTCAACCTCTTTCAAGATGGCTGCTTCTGGACTTGCCCTATGTTTGTCTGACATGTCCAAAATGGCCACTGCCACATTTCCTCCCCCAGCCACAACAGTACAATTTTAGTTTTTAAAAAAAAATAAATCTCATTGCACTCACCCACTGTCTCTTTATGGGGTAATGAGCGTCCAGTTCAATGTGTCCAAGCTTTCAGAGTCATTTTGAATATATTCTGCTGGCTGATGGCACTGGATTCAGTTGCTGGATTTTCTCCCCCAGAGGCTGCTTTCTGGGACTGGGATCTGGCAGCTGTCTTCAGCTTTGTCTCTTTCTTTTCAAAACTGGCTCCATGGGTGGTTATTCTTATTCAGGACACAGATCTGTGGATTCAGGTTGCCTTGGTTCTTTTTATCTTCTTAAATTGTTTTAACTTATTCCCCTTTTATTTCAGAGGGAGCTGGTTTTAGCAATGCCCACCTCATCGATATATTTCTAAATTTAAATTGTATAGTAAATGCAAGATTGGGAACCTTTTTTACTTCGGATAAGTAGTCACCAACCTGAAAAGATTGAGCAACATGGATTTCTTGTAGTTGCAAGTAAAGACATGCATAAGACACACAATTTTTGGATCTAGAGTCGAAAATCCCAACATTTGGAGGTGTTTATATCCAAGGTTTGGGTTTGATCCCATCACATCACATATACACATGAAAATTTTCTTGTCGCAGCAATGTCTGCGACCCTAACTGGATAGGCTAGCCTGGTAAAATGTTATCTATTTAGTCTTTTTCTGTGGTACTTTCCAGTGTTGTGAACTCTTCACAAACATTAATGGATGTATTCTCTCAGCACTTCTAAATGATAGGGAAATATTATTTATCCCCATTTTACAGATGTGCTCTGACACACAAAAATATTAAGCAACTTGAGCAAGATCATATAGGAAGTTTGTGGCATTCTGGGAATAGAACCTAGATCTTTGAATTCTAGTTCAATGTCTTAACAGCTAGGATGTCCTTCCTCCCTGAGAAGATCTTGGTATAATGAAGTTTGTTGGAATATTTTATGCTTTAGTTCATCTTTATTCCAAAAATTCCAGCTTCCATCAGTAATAATGTTGTGATTCTTTCATTTCAACATCACTCTAAACATGTCTTTATCTTTAATTAAGGCTGGCTAGTTCACTGACAGTTAACATTTAAAAACCACTCATCTGAGACAGAAATGTAGAGAGAAATAGAAAGAAAATGCACTGTAGCCCTCTGGTTTCAGTCAGGACATCAGCTTAAACCAGGAGTTGGAAGTGAATATAAGGATTTTCCTGGGACAGTTATAAAATATGAAAATATAGAATGAATGCCATTTTGTGTGGGTCTTCGAAGACAGGCAATGATGTTCAGTAAGCCTAAAATGAAATATGTGAAAAAGAATGAATTCAGTTTCCTCCATATCTCATAAGTGTTTCTGCTCTGCTTTGAGCTGTTACGATAAATGCATTTTTAATCCATTTTAATGCCACTCTAGATGCGTCAGCTAGACTTTTATGTTATGGGTTCTGCTTTCCTCTTCCTAGCAGTTTCTTCTTAAACTTGTGAGTGAGATTGATGTTCTTGAAGGTGAGATTCTAATAGCACCTACTAGACCGAGGCTAACCTGGACAGGTTCTGTTTATGTTCCCCCCAGCTCTTCTGTATGCTGCCCTACAGCACAGCCTAGTGTTTCAGTCCAATCAAAGATGACCTATTGTGCCAAACCGTTTTTCTCATCTTAGTGTCCCTTAGGCTCAGATCAGAAAACTGCCACCCTCTGTTTTTACTTCAGCAAGAATTTGAACTCAGGTCTTAGTAGTGAATTGTACTAATCCTCTGTGTCTTTCCTTCCCTCAATCTTACATTCCAGTACCAGCCTTCAGATTTCTGTAAACATGATCTATAGTAGGTGCACCCTGGGTCATATTAATAGTATAGATGTACACTAGAATGTAGGCCCAAAAGACAATTGAGGAAAGTAAATTTCATGGTGAACGAATGATTTTGTGAATAACAAGTTTTAAATCGGGAATGGGTGAACCAATTTGTTAAAAATGTGAATAGAATCAGATTTTCATACATTCCTTTGAATATAACCCACTTTTACAAAACCTTTTCTAAGGTTAAAAATTGGCGCAGTAGTCCTCATTTGGCTGTCTTGGCCCCTATTCCCCTTGTCCACTGATATGACTCTCAAATCCAAGTTATCCAACTTCACTGTGAACTTTTTTCCTGCTTGCATCACCATCTTCACCACTTCACTTTTTTCTTGATTTCATTGTGCATCTCAGAACCTCTGGATGCCTGGACCTCCCAGTTGCTTAACTCTAATCTTATGTATTCAGAGGCACGTGTTACACTTTGAGCTTTATAATTCCAGAGAATTCAAATTCAGTAGCAGTAAGGCCCAGGGTCCAGCAGAGAAACTTCTGGAGGTGCTGTGCTCTGCCACTGCTGAAAGGAGATGTCCAAATATTGGGAGTGAAAGGCTCTTATTTGTCATCATAAGATTAACTCCTGTGCTCACCAACCTCTGTGTCCCACCATAACTGGGACTGGAAATACAGAAATGTCTACATTGGTTAGAAATGTACAAAATAAGAAAATGACATGAAATATAAAGAATGCCACCTTCCAAAAAGTAAACAGATCATTGCAAGGTTAGGTTAGAGAGAGAGAGAAATTAAAAAGTAGTAAGGCCTGAAATAGCCCGAAAAAGTAACCTATCATGAAAAGGCACTACACAATCTCCTCAGGAAGCACACAGACCAGCAGCCAGAAGTTTGCTCATCACTGTATCTGAAAAATAAAGTTTATCATCACCAGACAGTATTACCACATTTATCATAAAACTGTGAAAGAAATACCTATTGGTTCTTTCTTCCCTATCTGTCAGCCTTTTGTCCACATTCATCTGCTTTTAGCAGCCTTATAAAGGCTTGTGGAACTATGAAGGAAGAATTTAATATATGATATTGGATGGTTTGCCAAGTAACTAGCAAAGAATGAGAACTTTGGGAACAAAGGATGCATTTACTTTTAATCAGCTCCCTTTTCCTCTGCTCTTTCCATGATGAGGTTGTGATCTAGTGGCTGGAGATCAGGACTGGAAGCTAGGACTCCTGAGTTCTCTTACCATCCCAGTTACTGACTTTGAAAAAGTAATTTAACTACCCTATGCTTCAATTTACCCATCTCCTAAAAGGGTGATAAAACTCCTTCTACAGGTGTTGAGACTTGACTGATGTTTGTAAAATGCTCTGAAAGCCTCAAATAAAAGGGTGAAATATTATTATAATTCTCTATATGAAAAAAGTTGAGCAAGGAAGCTTCGGAATTTGCTGCACTCTCCATACCACTGTTGCAAAATGGAAATAGAACTGTTTCTGGTCTTGATTCAGGTCACCGACAAAAGGATCTCTTGATTAAAGGAGGGAAAATAAAACATGTCCTGCTTTGAAAGGACTTGTGGATAAATTTAATCAGAGTGGATCAAAAAAGGTTGGATTTGGAGGAACAGAGACAGCTAGGAAAAATTAAAGGCTTGCATTTAGTCAAGAGGTTAAACTAATGTTATAACTTGTGACAATACACCTCTAGTCAGCATAACTCCACAACAGAATTATACTCTCAATTTAATCAAGCTTTTTTTACATTCATTCTTATTTGTATATGTACCAATAGTATGTTGGTTTAAAAGCAGAAATGGGATAAGTATTTCCCCAAGGATGCTGAAAATACTTACATATCCATATTTTGTAATGCTCTTAGCATGCAGGGAATGATGATCATGATAGTAATCCTAGAAAAATCACCTCTGAACATTGATGCTATTGAAGAAATGACACTATTTGACACTGCACTAATCCCATTTGCTGCCTTTCTCTGATGCTACAGTGATAATCCAGGCTACAGCTGGTTGGGAATTTTCTAGTGAAATGTTTTTCATCAGAAAATATTGATTTGTTGAAACCAAAACATTTCTCAGGAGAGGGTCAGTTTCAATGAGTCTCGCTAGTTGAATTTTTTTTGAAAATAAAAGTTTCAAAATTATCAAAATGTCCCATTTCAATATTTTCAAAACAAAGTTTGGGGGTTTTTTTGGTTCAAAATGATTTTTCATTTCTAATTTTTAATGAATTTGTACAAAAAATGGTTAAAATGTAAAAAAGTCAATATCAGAATGAAATGTTTTGAAATTAAATAAAATATTTCAACTAACCCAATCCAATTTTTTTTTTCAGATTATCAGTTCGCAATTTTTTTTGAAATTTTGCCTTTTTATCCCAATTTGGAATGGGAAATTTTTTTGAAATCTTGAAAAAAGTCATGGGACAGGAAAACCATTTCATACCCAGCTTTACTCCAGTCATTGCGACTGTTGATATCTGCCCTTCTTCAACTGATCAACAAAATATAGCAAAGTCTACCATGGGCACGTAGTAGTGTAGTAAAACTATGGGGAGATTGTTCTCTAGTGGACAGGAGATAGGAGTGACAATTTGGAAATGTCTGTAGAGTTTATGAATTCTGTGTGAGCTTCTACACTCCATGTATCTCTACCAAGCTGCAAATTCCATTTTGAATGTGCAGCCTTTTGGCTTCTCTGTAATCTTTTTGCCTCACTGTTGTGCTAAAATTCCAAAGGCTGGTGGCAAAAGCATAACAAGAGCGTCATTGACTTAAAATGTTTGACCATTGAAATGTAATTGCTCTAAAGAATAGACTGACTCTCAATCAAAAGGACTGGTTTAGCAAGAAGAGATCACGTTGACACCAAAGTAACCTGGCAGGGTTTTTCTCATCACCTGGGGAGGCCAAAAAGGACATCACCTGCCAGAAGGCAGCTAAGAGTTCTAAATATGGAGGAGCTGATTTATCTGGGTCTTCGGCCATTTTGTCTTTAGCTCAAAAGGGGAGAGAAGTAACCTGGCATGTTGGGACCTGCATCAGACAGGGGGTCCTGCCTGCCTTCCTGGACACAGATGGTCCTCAGGGATTCCCAGGGGAAGGGTGAGCTAGTGAGGGATACTGTGTTTAAAATGTTTATTGTTTTCTAAATAAACTGTACTCTCTTGTGCTTTATATGATTAAGTAAAAGAGCAGTTGTGTTAGGCTCTGGGGAAAATGTGTAAGTATTGTATGCTTCAACTATTGTGTGCCTCCAGAGAGAATTAAATGGTAAACCAGAACATTCACTCCTTTGTGGTGGAGTTCTGGGTGAAGGTGTTTTTAAGTATGTGGGAGTCTGAAGGGTCAGCACTGCCCACAGAGGGGCTAGATATCTGGACAGTGGGGTCCAGCTCTCAGAAGGGAAGTTAGACTGCAGTTCTGCACTCCGGTAGTATGCCTAGGGACTGCAAAATTGGGACTCTGTTCATACACCAAAGGCTTAAAACACCTGGGACCCAGAGGCATGGATTCCTCTCACAGCAGTCCAATGGGTGGCCAGTAAGGGGTGGATCTGTGAGTATAGAAAATTAGCACTGTTGGGATCTATTCTTATCTATTCTGTCACTGACTCAGTGAGTGACTTTGGGCAGTTCATTTAATCTCTCAGGGTAAAATTTTCAAAAGCACCTAAGTTCCACTTTTGTAAGTGAGTTAGACACTTAGGCTATGTCTACACTACAAATTACTTCAGTATAGTTTACAATGCTCAGGGGTTTGAATAATCCACACTCCTGAGTGACATAAGTTATACCGACTTAAGCACCGGTGTGGACAGCGCTATGTCTGTGGAAGAGCTTCTCCTGTCGACATCGCTATTGCCTCTCGGGGAGGCAGGAGTTATTAAGCCAACAGGACAGCTTTCCCCTGTAAGCTTCCAATGTCTTCACCAGAAGCACTAGAGCCAGGGCCGGCTCTGGCTTCCCCAGCGGGGAGGGCAGCGAGCCCGCCACGGCTCCGCTCTCCCTGGCCGGCCGGAGCGCCGCGGGGAGGGCAGCGAGCCCGGCTGCGGGCCTGCTCTCCTCGACCGGCCAGAGCGCTGGGAGGAGGGCGGCGAGCCCGCCGCGGCTCCGCTCTCCCCGGCGGCAGGAGCGCCGCGGGGAGGGTGGCGAGCCCGGCCGGGGCCCCGCTCTCCCCGACCGGCCGGAGCGCCGGGAGGAGGGCGGAGAGCCCGGCCGCGGGCCCGCTCTCCCCAGCGGCAGGAGCGCCTGGGAGGGGGGAGGGCGACGAGCCCCCCGCGGGCCCCGCTCTCCCCGACCAGCCGGAGCGCCGGGGGAGGGCGGCCCCGCTCTCCCCGGCCGGCCGGAGCGCCGCAAGGAGGGCGGCGAGCCCAGTCACGGCCCCACTCTCGGGCCTGAGCGCCGCCCCCCTCCAGGTGCCGCCCCAAGCACATGCCTGGTAGGCTGGTGCCTGGAGCCGGCCCTGACTAGAGCAGCACCGCTGTAGCTGCTGTAGTGTAGGCATAGCCTTAGTCACTTTTGAAAGTGGCACTTAGGCTCCAAAGTCACTTATGGCCAGATTTTTAAAGGTATTTAGGCATCTAAAATCTGGCCCTTAAATGCTTTTTCAAGATGTTACCATCTGTGCCCCAGATTACTTCTCTGTAAAATGGAGGCATCAACACTTTCCTGTTTCACGGGGGTGTAGCGAGGCTTTATTAATTGATCATAAATTACTTTTAAGATCTTAAGATGTTAGAAATTGTAGAAGTGCAGAGGAGGAGGATACCCTAGGGCATGTGGGTAAATGGCAGAGATGTGACATGATTTCACTTAACAGAGGATTATAGAAGCATATACTCATTGCTAAAACTGTTAAAATAGTCTCCATTTGTGCATCCTTGTATGTCTGCACAAGTAAACACTAGAGCTGTGGTTTTCAACCTGTTGTCTACGGTTCACAGACTGTCTAAGATTTCCAAAGGGATCTGCACCTTCATTCAAAATTTGTTTGTTTGTCTCCATTCTGCACTACAGAATGGAGAGCCTCAAAAAGTCCAGCAGTTCCTTTTGTACACACCTGAACAAAAAGGATGTTTGTTTGAACCCTGTCCAAACCTATAAGACAACTGGCTCCAAGGAAATAATGTCAGGGGCCTGATAAACGTACCAAATGAATCTATGATGTTCTGGTATGGAAGGAGATTATGTGGATGATTAGTATTTAGTCAGTCAGGGAGGTATTACAAAGGCAATGGATGACCCAAAACTCATCCTCAGGGAAGGCTAAAATGGGAGGGCTCCATCTCAGAATTAAATGGCTCATTGAGCCAAGGATTACCTTATCTGCTACTCCCCCAAACCAAACAGTATTTGAGGAAGGGTGTATGTGTGTGCGCGTAAGGATGGATGTGTCAAATTATGATACAATTGTGTATGTTAAGTCTCTTAGTATGCCTACTGTGAACTAGGTTTCTCCAGAAACTTGAGAGGTGTCACACTGAGCTAGGGGATTATGCATTTAATAGCCTTTTCTCTAGATAAATCTGACTTTTTAGAGTTTATTGAACATTACCAGCAGGGGGATTGAAGGAATGGGAGGTGAGGGCTGTCCTCTCTCCATTGATCTTAAGTGAAGCTTGAACCAACCTCCAACATAATTATTCTTAGATGTTAAGTGGCACTTTTAAAGTGAAAATCTAAAAATGCTTTGTAAAGTAAGTATCATTATCACCATGTTACAGACGGGAAACTGAGACACAGCAAAGTGCACACACAGCAGGTGAGTGGCAAAACTAGGAATAGACCCTAAATATCCTAACTCACAGGCTCATGCCCAGTCTCCCAGCCCACTTTGCCACACAAGACAATTTAAAAACACGCAGCGCACCCATAATTCATTCAGGCTATGTCCCCCTCCATCTTAAAAGGCTGTGCATAGAAGTGTGAACACTTCAGTGTCTCATGTTGTGGTGCGGACAGAAACAGGTCCAGCCTGTGTTATTGATTTAAAGCATATGAAGTTCCCTTCTCCCCCCAAGAGCTCCTCTGTAAGCCTGGCATGTCAGGTTCATTGTTTTCTCCCAGAGGGGGTAGAGAGGATGTGGGCTTCCAAAACAGGCTAACATTTCACCTGAGCAGGTCAGCTCTGCTCCCAGACCCAGCATCCATGGTCTGTTGGGGCTTGCAGAGCTCAGGAAGCTGTGGATGTGTTGTGGTAGCAAATACTCGATTTTGGGGTCTGTTAGATTTGGAAAGAGTTAAGAAGAGCTTTGGAAGACAAGCAAAAATCACCAACAGAAGCCTCTGTCAGCCAACAGTATTACATGCCTCTTCCTATACAATGTTTATTTCCAATAAACCATGCCACCATACAAGGGGCTATGCTAATCAGGGCTTGGGCATGCTGAATCATTCTAAATGATTTATCATTCAGAGGGAGATAGGGCTGTGATTGGCCACTCATCTCTCTCACACGAAGTCCTTGTCTCCCCCGTTACTTTCTGTGAAAGCCTCCTGTGTCTGTGCCATTCCTTCAGGACATTTTGTGGGTGGCCAGTGGGCAGCTCTTTGACATTGCCCCCCTGAATTGGTACTGCCTCTTGGCTCCTCTACTTTCACACTGTGAGTGGATTTCTCATGCTGCAGAGAGTGTGGGAGCTGGGAGGCTTTGTGAGCTCAGCCAGGGAGATTGCCTCCTTGCTCTACTAAATGAGGAAAACTTCCCACTCATGTTTGTGATCGAGAACCGGTCAAAATTTTTTTGAGTAAACTTTTTTCTGTTAAAACTGAAATGTCTTGTGCAAACGTGCTGGTTTTGACAAAATTTTCATCTGAAGGTTGCTCATGTCCATGATAGAATTTCTGGTGAGAGAAAAAACATGCAGACCCACTAGACAATAGCCCAGTGGTTAGGGCACTCACCTACAATGTAGGAGAGCTGGTTCAAGTTCCCTCTCTGCCTGCTACCTGCCAGCAGCTTGAACCTTGGCCTGCTGCATCCCAGATGAGTGCTTTAACCCCTAGGCTATTGGCTTTTCTTGGTTGGATTTCTCTCTGTCTTTGTTTTTTCGTGAAAAACATGGCAACATCTCATTTTTGTTCTGATGCAGAACAAAACCCAAATTTTAAAACCTCAAAAAATTTCGTGAAACAGAATTCTTGTTTTCTGACCAGCTCTGTAGCGGTTTAGCGATTGTGAAGTGACTGGCAGAAGGGAAGAGAGTGCAAGGCTAACAAGCTCCAGCTGAGAGTCCTCTAAGTCAGAGCAGGGCAGCTGTGTTCATTCTTTTCTCAGTGCAGAGAGAGAAGGGGGCCACAGCCACGATCTTAAAGTGACTGCTTCACTCGCCCCCAAAAGAGGATGCTGCTTCTGTTTGGGGAAGTGTCAGTGACAGGCTTCCATAGGAGCCAATGAATCTTCCATGTTCCCAGGTGAGGAAATTAGGAGAAAGTATCTAGGAATCCTGTGGGAGTAACCCAAGTTGCTGGGACAGGGAGGGAAATATGGGTGTGGGGATTCAGGAAAGAACACCTTCCCCCTTCTTATTGCCCCTCCCCACAAAAAGTAAGGCCACCTCTGCCTCTGCACCAAATGTGATTTTTCTATCAAGTGTAGAATTTGTTGTTTCCTTTGTTTATTGCCTTTATAGTGCCCAGAGTGTGCTAGGCTTTTCTCAGACAAAAGGTGAAACCAAGGTTTCTGCCCTAAAGTGCTTATACATTCTAATGCTGACAACAGAGATGAAAGAAGAAAGCAACAAAAACATCTCTCTCATATTCACTTACATCCCCTATAGTGTAAACAGTACTTGGAGGGAAGAACTCCAGGGTTTATAAACCTCATAAAAAAGTGTGTTTTGAGGACAGAATTGGGGGCGGGGAGGCGAGGGAAGAAGGGAGTGGAAGCAAAGGAGGGCCTGGTCAGAGTCATAACCATTGGGGCTGCATGGAAGGAAGACATGGAGATGGGAATGGGGGTGAAAGACATGAAGGAGGCAGATGGTCATGGAGTTTGGGAGAAGTGAAAAGAAATGAGAGCAGACAGAAAGGCAAGAGGAAATGGTGCAAGGTCTTGAAGCTACTGCATAGTGAAAGACTCCAGAATGTAAGAAGGCATCTCCGTCTTATAACCTAATTACGGTGCTTAGACTCTCAATTGAAATTATATTGCAAGCCTGTCATATGGAACTGCTGTACTCACTTTTGTTGCCCCCAGGCAGAATCTTCCTGCATCTAGAACATTGACTCTGTTGGGAGTTAATTATATGCCCTGAATAATTAATGTTCAGGTTTGGTAAATCAAATAAAGTAAATGAAATGTCTTTGTTAAAGTTTATATAACAAAATATACTCTGTGTGTGAACAATAAGGTTATAAGAGCAAAATAATCTCTGTGTGAGGATTTTTACAAATAAACCTTGCAATTGTCCATTACAGCGTGACAGACTTGCCTGTCTTTAACACTGTTTTGTCTTCCATTCTCTACATCCCATGTAAAGGAATTATTGTCATGCGTTTTATTACTACGGAGCAGGGGAAAATGAAAGAGGGCCACAAGGTTATATTTGTAATTCTAAATGCATCTTCATACCTACAAACAGCTAATAAATTTGAGTCAAAGTAGGTGTTTATTGTAAGTGGGAAGATAACAGAGGAACTTAGCTTTTTCTGCATCACTCTTAATTCTACAGCATTTTACTAGTACCTGATACGTTAATCAAGTTAATCAACACACCAGGGAGTCCTGCATCTCATTGCAGAGGTTTGCCTCCAGAGAGGTACCTTTTCTGACATGTCCCATCTCATAAAATTAAGAGAGACAGGATTTTCTACAGGTCTGTCATTGTGCTTGTCCTTTCAAAAACAATTCTGATGTTGGGGAGCTTCTCTAGGAAAATATTTGTCAGTGAAAGGGAGAGAAGCATGGGAGGTACCATGCTGGGTAAGACCATTCAGTGGGCTCCAGTGCAGGATTGGGGACCTAGTCTGGCAGCCTGCTTCTTACAAAGATTTGCCTGTAGATCAGGTCTTACCAAGTGGGCAGCATTGAATGTGGCTTTTGCAAAATGTTCAGCCAGTTTTTTTCCCTTTGAAGTGTGTTGGCATTAAAGTTGGGATTCCATATTGGCACAAATTCATTTTGTTAAGTGTTTTCACCTTCCAAAATATTTGTTTTAATATGAATAGTTCTGCCCAATACATTAATTGAGCCTCCTTCTTATCTTGTGGGAACCTCTTTCTATTTAGGTAAATGATGGAAAATATTTATTTGCAGGATACCAAGGACTCTTACTAGTGATTTAGAGTAGACAATGGGAGTTGATGGTGCTTAGCACCTTGCAGAATGGAGAACTAGGTTTTGAGCTTCTGGAGTCTGGGAACTAATGGATAGTTTAGATTCTGAACTGCACTGAAATTCTAGAATTTGCGATATCCCTAATGGAAATCCTATTCCAATGAGAGAGATTACAAATTTTCTCACATCACTGGAATCTGGAGTTCTCATCAATATTAAAATAATATTAAAAAATTGGAACCTACATCATAGATTAGCTTGCTCTCATCCATAGTTAAGGAAGAAGCTAGCTTCCCATTATTGCCTTACTGGAGACCCCATTTGGCCACATTATGGACAAATTGCTTTATTTGAAAAAGTCCTTGTAATTTTCCTACCTTTTTTGGCTCATACTCCAAAATGGTCTGGCCTACGAAATCCAAATTTCTTTTATTTTGTTGGCCATGCTAAGGAGAATTATGTTTTCCTCAAGTTTTAGGAGGATATGGCTGGATGCCTTAGTTGATCATTTCCATGGTTTTTAAAAATGTTTTGTTGAAGTTGTAGAACTTTTGTAAGGAAACTGTAATTTTTGTTGGGGGGGGGGGGCTAAATTCTCTTGAATCACACTTTCATGCTTCATGTTTTTAACAGATTTTTGCTTAGGAAAAATTTGGTATAGTTTACATTTAGGGAATTTAAAATTCTACTTTGTATGGAGTGGGATGGGAGGGGAGTGTTTTTTCCCCATTTTAGTTACTATATATACAATTTGAATTTATATAAAATAAAATAAAAAACCTCTAAGATGCAAGGGAGATTTTAGGTGTTTAGGAAGTTGACGTTTCACTGAATGCTCTACTTTGACGTTCTTTGGAATGTTCTGCTGCTCTACTTCTCTCTTTGTGAAATGGAGTTTCTTTCCTCTGCAGAGCTCAAGAAAATAGTAATAAAGTATTTTGAGACTACAACATTTGTCTTAATTCCAGTTAGGAACAAAACTTGAAAATATCACTGTTCTTCGTGAAAGAAAATTCAGAAAAAAATTCATTTAGACATTTTTGATTTCACTTTTTAATTTAATTTTATATTATATTATAATACATAATATACAAAATAAAAACATTTTATAAAAAAGAGTTTCAAAAAGAAAAATCATCTTTTTTCTGGTTTTCCTCTTACCGAAGTTTTGGTGAAATCAGCATGACTTTGCAAAGTTTTTTGACTAGCTCTACTGTCTCTCTGTTTGACACGTCATTCATATTTTGTCAACTGTTCTGCATTTCAGCCCTGATCCAACAAAGCACTTAGGCACATGCATAACTTTAAGCATGTGAATCGTCACTTCGACTTCAATGGGAATACTCACATGATTAAAGTTGAGCACATGCTTATGTGCTTTCCTGCATTTGTTGTCTGTGATAGGAATGCATGTGCTGTAAAGACAGTAAGCTGAACATACTAAATATGACCATATCCATTGACTAGGTGCATGTTGCACCAAATTCCTTTTGTACTGAATTCCTTTATTTGCAGAAGTGACACCATAATCTCTCTGAGGCAGTTTGGTTTCCAGTGTTTAATTTTTAATGAAAGAGGTGCTGGGGCGCAAGCAATTTTTTTTACTTTCATAATTGACGTGTCAAGACTAGAGGTGCCGGGGCTCAGCCCTGCCAAGCCCTGGCACAGATTAAGCACTGTTGGTTTCCCTTTGTTTAGGTGCGTGGCTGTGGTGGTGCTGATGCTGGCGGGTGGGAGAAGGAGAGAACGAGCTTGCTAGCAGATGGCTGCATGCTGACTGTAATCTCAGAAATACACTTAAAATAGAAAATCTGTTTCCCTTAAGAAGGGTGTCATAAGTGTATGGGCTCAGATAGATTGAATGTTTCTAATCACAGAGGACGATTTTAATCTAGGTCAATCTATGTTGTTGCTGCCACTCTGTGCCCCCCCATCCCCAAACAAACATACAAACAAACCATCACCTTCACTGGGTTCTTGGATTCTACTACATCAAAACCTGGTTCTCTTCTCCCCTTCAACTTCCTAATTCATCCTACACCCTCATACACTTCTGTCCACATTTCTTTTGTTTCCTACAGTCCACTCTCATTACTCCCTTAATTTCCTTCTGCCCTTTCCCTTTGTGCCTTTGTCTGTGCTGTGCTCTGTACTTAGAACTCTTTCTGAGCTGGTGTAAATTAGCAAAGCTCCACTGACTTCAACGGAGCTATGACAGTTTACACTAGCTGAGGATCTGTTCCCCCCGCTTCTTATCTGCTAAGCACACACACTCTCTCTCTCTCTCCTTCAGACCTCACCCTAAACCCCATTTCTTCCAGGATCTCTTCCTATCTTGATATCTAAACTATTGTCTGTGTCTTGTTTTGTTTCTCTTAGATTGTAAGTTCCTCTGGGAAAGGAGCATGCTTTACTTTGTTTTGGGAAGCATCATATACATTTGCACCATTATGTAAATGATAAGGCATTTACAATTATTTTTGTGTTATCCCTATTGTGCATTGTTGCTTATTTTATTTAGCTGCTGTGTGTGTGCACCATACTGCAAAGATATATTTGTACCATCTGTTTCGTAGTTACCCTTTTCACATGAATGAAAGATCTCCTTATGCTTCTTTACCAGCTGTTTCTCTGTCATGTATTGCTCTCCTCCCTGTATTTCACAGGAGGAATATAGCTCCCAACATGGCATTGTTGGCACACACTGTGGATATTTACAGAAAGGTTTTCGGTTAACTAAGTAACCAGTAAATTTAAGGATGCTTGCTGGTTTATGAACATAAGTTGGCAGCTGCAACACCTCCACCTAGAAAACATGTACAAGGAATGACAGAGGTTTTACTGTTTCTGAGAGTGCAAAGTTTAAAAAAACATGTGTTTGTTACATTTTAAACTCAAGAAAAAGTCACTGATGAGTTTACAGTGAATGGCAATCCATGGGATAAGTAATAGTTGCTTGTGATGGCTTCTGTACATAAGAATAGCAGCTGTCATATTTTTTCATAATGGAGACCATATCTTAACAGTTTGTCACATGGACACCTCCCCTCTCATTCATGATCACAGGGACCCGCAAGGATCTCACAATTTCCTAGTGAGGATTACAGTTGCTTACATGGATAAGCGGGATTAGGAAAGTGTTTCAGGTATTCGTAGCTGTCTTTAATGCAATGTAGCAGCTGGAGAAAAGGTGGAAAGCCTTTATAGGAGCCATTATAGGAGCCCTTACAGGCCCCAATCAGGGTTCCTCAGACCATATTTGGGGAACCAATACACTAGCATAAGTGCTACAAAATGTTAGTTGTACTCTGTCCTCTAGTGAAGCTTCCATAGTGCTCTTTGAATTTACAGGATGTTCTACATGTTGCTGCTTTGCTGTCTTGCTATAGAGAACAAGGGCCTCCTTCTATTCTTTTAAAAGTAACATTGTAACAAATCAGTATGCTGAGGCATTAGACACAATTGCCAGGTTAATTTCACACATACTTGAGGAGCTGGGAGTAGAACCACAGTCAGCGCATCACCCATAAGGATGAATATGCTGAGTTCTCTCAAAGAACTCCAGTTACAAGTAACCAAGGTTTATATCTTCATCCTCCAAAATCTACATCTTTACCACTTGAGCTAAAGAATTGCTTAATTTAATAGTAGCAGGTCCCTCATCTTCTCTGTGAGCCAGATCTTAGAGATCAACCTCTTATCCAGGGCTGGCTCCAGGGTTTTGGCCGCCCCAAACAGCCAAAAAAAAAAAAAAAGCCGCGATCGCGATCTGCGGCGGCAATTCGGCGGGAGGTCCTTCGCTCCGAGGCGGAGTGAGGGACCGTCCGCCGAATTGCCGCCGAATAGCTGGACGTGCCGCCCCTCTCCCGAGCAGCCGCCCCTAGCACCTGCTTGACAAGCTGGTGCCTGGAGCCGGCCCTGCTCTTATCCCTTATTTTTTTTTCTCTCTCGCACAGAAATACAGAGTACATTGCAGGGGCAACGAGATGTTGGGTTGAGCTAAATGATTATTGTAGTGTATAGAATTGGGTAATATCCCTTTAAATACTTTGGAGCTGTCTAGCTGTTATCACTGTGTTCTGTGTTTTAGAAACAAGCCAAAGCGAGTGTGCATGTGTGTATGTAAAAAACCAAGACTTGCATGTTGTGTGTATTTAGTGAACATGTTTATTTGGACTAGATCTGGTTGGAATGTTTTGTTGTAGCAAATTTTTCATCGAATCTATTACATATTTAACAAAACTTTTGCAGAAACATATATAAAATCTCCAGGAGGACATCACTTGATATTAACAAAAAAAATGCATACTGCAGAAATCAATGTAAATGTTACAGATATATATAAAAAAAGGAAATGTACCCAATTGTTGATATTAAGGTAACATTAAGGGACTGACTACAGCCCAAAGGAGGAAGCAAATTCAGAGTTAAGGACATGGCACAGAACATTTCACATGATCTCAGACTTCTGCAGTATCTAACTACACTGGTACTTTGATAAACTTTTGAGTTTACCGGGCTGTAAGTTGTTAAAATCAGAAGGTGTTTTGAATGTCTGCTAATAGTCTATTGAAATCAGAGCAACATGGAAATGGACTGGATATAGTCAGTCCAGCGGGTGCATTCTATCTGGATATAACTTGGCCCTCAGAAGCACTTGAGCAGTTAATATTATTATATGTACAATTCTTTTGTGATAATTATACTCTTATGTGATCTGAAACCAAATTACATGCTACCCTCTTTGTATCTGATTTTATAAGTACAGGTTTGCAGTGCTAGTGTGCATTATCTATTCTGGTAACTGTTTATTCTTTATATCTCATGATTTAAATGGGAGGCAAGAAACTTCAGTCTCATTATGAATGCAAATGTTTAAGCAATTAAAATAAATAAAGTTGAGTATTACCATTTCCGTATATTTTATCTATATGGGCATCTACATAGATACCCCACATTAAATCCTGGCCCCACTGAAGTCATTCTGATTTGTGTCATTGAATTGTCTCAGGCCAGGATTTCACGCTCCATCTTTCAGAATTCCATGATTTTTAGGGAATTCTGAGGTTATGATTTCTCCATGTTTTTGCTACGCTTTTCATAATACTCTTTGAGCAGTAGGTGTAAAAGGATAATCTATAGTATCTATGCAATTCCAAGACACATTCAATGGAAGATGTGGTTTTTTTCCCAGTTATGGGATTGGTTTCATACCATTTCCTCCCACAGTTATAGCTGACAGTATGCTTTGGAACTCTTCTTTCATGTACCAGCTGATAGCATACAATTTTTAACATTGGAGATGCCCTTATTTCCTGTGTCCTTGTTGTTACTCGCTGTTGAGATTTTTATCATGGAAGTATTAACAAAAATGTCACCTCTGTATGAGGTTGGTACTCTTATGAATCACATTATGGTTCATTGATGCTATAATGCTGTCCTCCAGACAACACTTCCAGGAAAGACATTGACTTAGTGGCACACGAGTAAAAATAGATACCATTGTGACGTTGTGCAGTCTATATGGTTTTATAAAAACATAATAACAAGTGAATATAATGTAACTGGAATAGTTTTATAAAAATATGATAATAAGTGAATATAATATAACTGGAATATGCTTCATGCAAAAGGTCTCTTGTAAGGTATCATTACAAAGCTTATAATCTACTGAGTGTGATCATCCTATTTGTATAAATGTACCACTCTTGTATCTAAAACTAGAAATATGAAATATAACTCTGAGGGTCTATTGTAATTATGCAACGTGTGGGCCATTAATAGTGGTTTGGAATCTTGATGACTCCCATTAACCAGGACCATTGTCTGCAGATGGCTGTGTTTACCTCTTAGTCTTCCTGTATATGTGTGTGCTGGCAAGTGGGTAATGAAGTCTTGCAGTGACATGTGATCATGTCACCTGACCTGGAATCCATCTTTAACCTGGTGCTTTTCCAGTGAGGGGGGAGGGGTGGAAACCCAGAGGGACAAAGGGTTCCCGCCTTATGCAAAAGATATAAAGGGGTGGAAGAGAACAAGGGGGGGGGGAGCCATCATGAAGAATCCCCTAGCTATCACCTGAGCTGCAACAAGAGCTGTGTAGGAGCTGGATTTTATAATGTACTATGAGAACCTTAATGTATGATTTAATTTCATCTTGTCAGCCACCCTTTTTGAATAGCAGAAAGGAATGACAGACCAGAACAATCCTTATGAGTGATTATGGTCACCCTTTTGTTTTAGAATAAGTTATAAAGCTACTATGGTTTCCTATATGTATTACAAATTAGGAAGTAAGAGACAGGATTCTCTATTGTATCTATGCTAAGAAGATTAGAGGAATGTTGAGGGCCTGAAGCCCCAATGTGAATTGTTTTAGTTATAAGATTTAGCAAGGCTTGATTTACAATGTATTCTGCTGAATATACAATACTGCTGTCTGTATACCTTTGAAGGTTTCTGTAAGAGATTGTTTGTGTGAATGAGGAATGCATGCATCAGGAAAAGATAAGGTGTGAAAGCCATCACAAATGTCCAGATGGTCAAGAAGAAGTGAGAGACTTGGAAAGACCAGGAAACAATCAGAAAACATCCATTGTATCCGATGTTAAACATGTTAGCAGCATTGACGACCTCAGAGGTGAGGCAGGCACCCCCGAAGGCGAGACAACAAATAAGAGATAACGATGGGAAGCCCGACAATAACCATCAAATGATAACACCACTTAAGGACTAATGATTACAGGATGACATTGCAAAATGCATGGACTCAAATGGAAATTTACAACTATAAAGCTGGGGTGTTTTGCCATGGAACTCTGGGTTCAGTCCTGCAAAGCCTCGGAGCATCGGATCGCGACCGACAGAACACAGCTCCACACTCGTGCTCAATCTAACTGGCCATTAGACTGACTTGAGCTACAACAGACTGGTAACTATGATCATCACTGGCAGGACTGTGTGTGTGTGTGTGTGTGTCTAAAAAGCATATGCTAACTGTGGTATTCTCAATAAATGCTGTGTATTTACCTTCCTCTATAAAGATCCCGTGTGCTTTGTATGAGCATAACAGCTGTACCAGGGGAAAGAATTGTGCCCAGGCCTGGAAGGGGTCCAGTCTGAGAAAAAGCTTACTGAAGCATCTCTGAGGGTGAGATTATCTGTATTCAGTTTGATTAGACATAGATTTGCGCATTTTATTTTATTTTGTTTGGTGACTTACTTTGTTCTGTCTGTTACTACTTGGAACCACTTAAATCCTACTTTCTGTATTTAATAAAATCACTTTCTACTTAGTAATTAACTCAGAGTATGTATTAATACCTGGGGGAGCAAACAACTGTGCATATCTCTCTATCAGTGTTCTAGAGGGTGAACAATTTATGAGTTTACCCTGTATAAGCTTTATACAGGGTAAAACGGATTTATTTGGGTTTAGACCCCATTGGGAGTTGGGCATCTGAGTGCTAAAGACAAGCACATTTCTGTGAGCTGTTTTCAGGTAAACTTGCAGCTTTGGGGCAAGTTATTCAGACCCTGGGTCTGTGTTGGAGCAGATGGGAGTGTCTGGCTCAGCAAGACAGGGTGCTGGAGTCCTGAGCTGGCAGGGAAAACAGAAGCAGGGGTAGTCTTGGTACGTCAGGTGGCAGCTCCCAAGGGGGTTTCTGTGATCCAACCCATCACAACCATCAAGTAATGTAATACCCATTACAGAGCATTGTACTTGCTTGTTTTTAATTGAATCAGGATACAGGTAGGGCAGGTGGAGCTTCTGCCCTCCACTTCATGTGTGTATCACTTCATACTGTATGTCATGTAAGAAAATGATTTGGTGTCTCTACTGAACTGCTGGATACCAGATACCCTGGTCCTACAGCCTATTCTCAACCCTTTAATTCTGGGAATCAGTATTTCCCAGTGCCTGTTTCTCCCCCAGCCCACTAGTGATATGACATGATGACAAACATGAGTGGGCTCAATTAGGTTTCAGGTATGATTAAAGTTGACACCACCTTAGTTGTATTTTTTTTTCATTTTTGAATGTAATATATCTAGTGACAGTATCTTTCTCCTCCTCCCTTTTCTTGTATCTGGAACCAAGTAAATGTGAGTAGTGTTTTAAACCTCACTCTACCGTGCTCTCTGTTCTCTCGCTTGACTTCTCAACTCCAGCCATTTCTCACCCAGCATGCCATGTAGAGGCTTACTTCTCAGTTGCCCTGGCTTGGGAACTGTGTTTCTCCAAACTTCTGGTTTGTTCTTGGTTTCATCTAATAATGGAATGATTAGAAAGCCCATTTTTCACTATCGCCACCTTGCTGCACATAAAAACCTAAAAAAATCCCAACTGTATGAGAGGGAAAGGATTTGCTGTATTGTTTAAATGTTTATATTGTCTATTACAAAATTTCTAAATTGTGAGGTAAATTACTATGATTCCCTGAAAAGGGATAATGGAAAAGGAATGTGATTTAGTGTTTTATTAATATGAATCTATTTGTGCTGAGCAGTGGACTTTTAGTTTTTCAAAGCAATACATATTGGTACTGCCACTCAAACTTGATGTTTCTTTCTCTGTGAAAATCCTCCAGGCTGTAAGCAAACTTTTATCACATTGCACTTATAGAATTTGGTGGGTATTTTTTATTATGGCCTTTTTTGTTGGGGAAGAAAAGAAGGGAATGATTGAACTCTAGCTTACTGGCAACAAAGTAGTTTTTCTGTTTAAAAATAATCTCAAACATTTTGATGAACACAAAGGTCAAAAAAGGCTTCAAAATTAGTGACAGCCCAAGCCTGGCACCCAAGCATCTTTCATGATTGGTTAAAAAAATATATAGAAGAAGGAGAATTAGAAGCAAAACATGTTAAAGGGACACTGTAAATTTAAATATCTCACTTGCCTGTGGGAACTGTGTAGTTACTATTGTTGTAATTTGCCTCTAAGATCAGTACGAGAATAAGAGTCGGAGAAAAAAATGTTGTTCTCAATTTTTTTCTACTTAGGGCAGGTCTACACTACCCGCCTGAATCGGCGGGTAGAAATCCATCTCTCGGGGATCGAATTATCGCGTCTCGTCGGGATGCGACAATCGATCCCCGAATCGACGCTTCTACTCCACCAGCAGAGGTAGGAGTAAGCGCCGTCGACGGGGGAGCCACGGAGGTCGATTTGCCGCCGTCCTCACAGAGGGGTAAGTCGGCTCCGATACGTCGAATTCAGCTACGCTATTCGCGTAGCTGAATTTGCGTATCTTAAATTGACCACCACCCCCCCGTAGTGAGGACGTAGCCTTAGTTTACTTTGTGTAGAATCACTTTCTGTTTCCACTATGCATTTAGTTAGCTTCCTCTGCTGTTTGAGTCAGACTTTCATACAGCAATGAGGAAGAGAAAAACAACTGAAAGCCATGATTTTGTAAAACCACCAAAATGGTGTGGGGAGGGAAAGCAGGAGAAGGACTCTAAAGCAGGTGGATCTGAAACTATCTTAATTAATTTTGGTGAAAATGACTGCTTGTTTCCCCAGTGTGGGTAAGCCATACATAACTATGCTTTTAACTTATTCTTTTATATCAAATTGAGAAGTTGTGACTTATTCAGGCCAGTAGGTGAACACAGTAACAAAAGTGGAGGTGATAGGATTCCTGCTACTGCAGCTTCCCAACATCTTCCCCCCACCCCAAAATATTTACTATCCTAACATTTGGAATAAACTATTATAACTTCTCTTTAGAGAGTGCTGCTCCCAACTCTATAAGATTTATAGTTGGACCATTGGTGAAAGTTGTTATTCCAGAAGATCACTTTCAGACCCCCGGCTGCAGTTCTTTTTGCCTTAGACTCTCTTTCCTTTGCTTTAGCTCCCCAGTAATTTAGGCCTGTATATGGGAGATTGCTTTAACACCCATCCATTTTAAAGGAATATACTTACATGAATAGGGAGCTCTCTACCAAGAATAGTTTAGTTTGGTATTTATTTTCATATCTGCCCCAAAAATATATGGTCTAAGTACTGCAGTAGTCAACTTTTCCTTCCATTTCTAACTCCCTTTGGACTAGTCTACACAGAGACCATATACGAGTATAATTATACCACTATAGCTATGCTGAGATAACTCCTTGTACGGACACTCTTTTTCAGGATTTAGACTGCCTTTTTTCAGTTTAGCTTAAATCACTTCCAAAGCGACATAAGCTAAACTGGAAAAGGCACTCTAAATCCAAATAAAGTGTGTCCACATCGGAAGTTATACTGGCTATAGCAATATAATTCTGCTGGTAAATTTTCCCCATGTAGAAAAACCCTTAATTAGATAATCTCCATTCTCACATTTTTACTCAGATTTTGGATCTGGTACTTACATTAGGAAGTATAAATTATATTTACACTCAGGAAGGAAAAATCAAATGCACAGCTACAAAATAGGAAATAACTGGTTAGGTGGTAGTACCGGTGAAAAGGATCAAGGGAGATAGTGGATCACAAATTGAATGAGTCAGAAAAGTGATGCAGTTGCGTAGAAGGCTAATATCGTTCTGGGATGTATTAACAAAATCGTTGTATGTAAGACATGGGAGGTAATTGCTCCGCTCTCCCTCAGGTGGAGAATTATGTCCACATTTTAAGAAACTTATGGACAGATTGGAGAGAGTCCAGAGGAGAGCAAAAAAACTATAAAAGGTTTAGAAAATCTGACATAAGAGGAAAGGTCTAAGAAACCGGGCATGTATAGACTTGAGGAAAGATTGACTGAAGGGGGGACCTGATAACAATCTTTAAATATGTTAAGGGTTGCTATCAAGGTGATGATGACCAATTGTTCTCCATGTCCACTGAAGGTAGGAGAAGAAAGACTGGCATCGATCTACAGAAAGGGAGATTTAGGTTAGATATTAGGAAAAGCTTTTAATCATAAGGGTAGCTAAATTCTGGAATAGGCTTCCAAAGGAGGTTGTGGAAAGCCGACCATGGGTAGTTTGTTATGGGTTGGACAAACATCTGTCACCAGTGGCCCAGGTTTACTTAGTTCTGGCTTCCAGCCCCACATTTCTATGCTTATTTACAAGTGATGCATAAATCCACAGGAAAACAGAGTTGGATACCTTGTTGCCATTAGAAATAGCAGGTATTCTAATCAGTTTAGGTAAAACAGTAATAATCCCCTGGGGGTTAGGGTTAGAAACGGTAAGGCTCCCCAATTTAGCGTTAGGGTTACAAAGAGCAGGGCTCCCTGGGCTACGGTTAGGGATACAAAGGGTAGGACTCCCCAGTGAGGGTCAGGGTTACAAAGTTAGGGCTCCCCAGGCTAGGGATAGGGTTATATAGTGTAGCACTTCCCAGGCTAGAGTTAGGCCTGGGGCTTGTTGGGATCCCAGGTGTGGGTTAGCTGAGGGTAAATCTTCCCGGGGTAGTCTTAGGGTTAGGGTAAATCTGAGGGTAAATCTTCCCGGGTTAATGTTAGGCTTACAAATTGTAGGGCTTCTTGGGCTAGGGTTGGGTTAGAAAGGGGAGGGCTACCCGGGCTATGCTTATGGTTACAAAGGGTAGGGGTCTCCAACGTAAGTAGAGACTGGGACCATTAGGGTTCTCTGGGCTCTCAAACACTTTATAAATATGTATTACTGAATTAAGCCTCACAACACCAAAGGGAAAGTGATCTAAAGTCTGTACATTTTGCTATAGTTGTAATTATATTGTGATACTGTCTGGCTTATACAAGTTGGTCTGGTTCTCTTCTAGCCAGCCTCTGTAAGTGGTGTGGAGATCTCTTCAGGATTCCACGTGCTCTAGTTGAGAAGGCATGTGAATATCCAGGCGTGCATAGTCTTGGGAGAGGAAGAGGGGTGATAAATGGCTGTCCCCAACACACTGCAGCAGGGAACAGCACAAAGATCTGCTGCCACTGACATGTTTTCCTGACTGGCATAGACAGGAAAAATGTAACAATAATAATATAAGTAGGGCTGTCGATTAATCACAGTTAACTCACACGATTAACTCCAAAAAATTAACTGTGATTAAAAAAATGAATCGTGATTAATCGCACTCTAAACAATAGAATACCAATTGAAATTTATTCAATATTTTTGGGATGATTTTCTACGTTTTCAAATATATTGATTTCTATTACAACACAGAATACAAAGTGTACAGTGCTCACTTTATATTATTTTTTATTAAAAATATTTGCACTGTAAATATGATAAACAAAATAAATGGTATTTTTCACTTCACCTTATACAAGTATTGTAGTGCAATCTCTTTATTGTGAAAGTGTAACTTACAAATGTAGATTTTTTTTGTTACGTAACTGCACTCAAAAACAAAACAATGTAAAACTTTAGAGCCTACAAGTCCACTCAGTCCTACTTCTTGTTCAGTCAATTGCCAAGACAAACAAGTTTGTTTACATTTATGGGAGATACTGCTGACTGCTTCTTATTACAATGTCATCTGAAAGTGAGAACAGGCGTTCACATGTCACTTTTGTAGCTGGCGTTGCAAGGTATTTACGGGCCAGATATGCTAAACATTCATATGCCCCCCTTCATGCTTCGGCCACCATTCCAGAGGACATGCTTCCATGCTGATGATGCTCATTAAAAAAATAATGGGTTAATTAAATTTGTGACTGAACTCCTTGGGGGAGAATTGTATGTCTCTTGTTCTGTTTTACCCTCATTCTGCCATATATTTCATGTTATATCAGTTTTGGATGATGACCCAGTACATGTTAGTTTTAAGAACACTTTCACAGCAGATTTGACAAAGCGCAAAGAAGGTACTAATGTGAGATTTCTAAGGATAGATACAGCACTTGAACCAAGGTTTAAGAATCTGAAGTGCCTTCCAAAATCTGAGAGGGACGAGGTGTGGAGTATGCTTTCAAAAGTCTTAATAGAGCAACACTTCGATGCAGAAACTACAGAACCCGAACCACCAAAAAAGAAAATCAGCCTTCTGCAGTTGGCATCTGACTCAGATGATGAAAATGAACATGCATTGATTCGCTCTGCTTTGGATCATTATCGAGCAGAACCTGTCATCAGCATGGACGTATGTATTCTGGAATGGTGGTTGAAGCATGAAGGGACATATGAATCTTTAGCGCATCTGGCATGTAAATGTCTTGCGATTCTGGCTACAACGCTGCCATGTGAACGCCTGTTCTCACTTTCAGGTGACATTGTAAACAAGACGCGGGCAGCATTATCTCCTGCAAATTGTAACCAAACTTGTTTGTCTGAGTGATTGGCTGAAGTAGGACTGAGTGGACTTGTAGGTTCTAAAGTTTTACATTGTTTTATTTTTGAATGCAGGTTTTTTTGTACATAATTCTACATTTGTAAGTTCAACTTTCATTATAAAGAGATTGCACTACAGTACTTGTATTAGGTGAATTGAAATATACTATTTCTTTTGTTTTTTACAGTGCAAATATTTGTAATCAAAATAAATATAAAGTCCGCACTGTACGCTTTGTATTCTGTGTTGTAATTGAAATCAATATATTTCAAAATGTAGAAAAAATCCAAAAGTATTTAAATAAATGGTATTCTATTATTGTTTAACTGTGCGATTAATCGCAATTAATTTTTTTAATTGCTTGACAGCCCTAAATATAAGCATCATGTCTGTGGATTTGAGAGAAGATGACAAACATTAATCTCACAATCTCTCTGAAGTAGTTATTGTCTGGCTATGCCGAAAGGACAGCAGACATTTGACATGGTTTTAATCAGTCCACAACTTTATTATTAAATGTCTCAGCCTTGGTCCATGTAAAAAGGAAGGCTTTAGGCGCCGAGTTGCCCCTTTTAAACCCTGCATTCCCAGGGGATGAGCCAACGACCACGCTGACCCCTTTTTGCAGCAGTTTTCATCTCCCCTCCCCCCACCGGCCATAAGGCACTGTTCCCTTCACTTGGCCAGCCAGCCAGCCCCCCACCACCCCGTGTTTAAAGGTGCAGGGTGGTCATTATTCCCATTTTACAGTTGGGGGATCTGAGACACACAGACCTTAAGTGACTTGCCAGGAAAATACTGATCTAGTTGATTAGGCATGTATGTAGAAGTCAGACAAGATTGGATTCTAATACGAACTTGTGACCTTGGGCTAGTCTCTTAACCACTCTCTACAATAGGGATAGCAACACTTACCATTGAGCTGTGAGAGCACATACAACTGTGCTGTGTAAGTATTACTATTACAGGTGAGAAAAACTGAAACACAGGTTATCAAGGTCAAGTGAATCCTTGGCTATACTATGGATAAACTGTATATCCCAGAAATGCTGTCTATGAAGTCAAATAATGGATTTCCTCTTATGACTCCATGTTAGATATTAGCTGTGAATTTGTCATTCTTCATTGATTATGTACCTCATCAGGAAGCAAGCATAGTATATCACCTCCTATCCCAATCCACCCTTCTCTCTCCGCGCACACACATATAGAGTGCAGTGACAGTTGACCATCTGGTTTGAATTACTAGAAAGGAAATTGTACATAAAGGCCACTTAGGGACTATTAAAGAGAAACACAGAGGAAAGAGCGCTCTCTCTAATCAGCAGTTCATTAATAGCAACAACGTGTGTGCAGAATTGTGCATAGGAGACTGCTGAGATTTATGTATCTCTAATTGTTTAAACTGGAAATTTGAAAACTTATTAGGATCTTGGGTGATTACTTCTGAAATGCTTTCCACTCTCAGCCAAATGACAAAAGTTTATCAACGTATGAGAAGTAATGAGTAGCAGTTGATGACTGGCAATAATAGGAAAAACACAGTTTTCCCTAAATTAAATAAGTCAAATTACATAGAAAATAAGAGCTTCAAATGGCCATTTTGGAAGATAAAAAGCAAAACCATGTTGCTGCAACTGCTTTTGTATGGGTGGACTTCTGTACTCATGAAAGACTGCATGGGGCTCCGCACAGGTGTAGTGACTTGCAGGATCAGGGAATGAATTAGGAGCCTATAAACTAAAAATAATCGTGAGCAGTTGACCAAACTGACTGGAGATTAACTTTTGCCAAAAAAACAAAACAAAAACAAACAAACAAACAAAAAATTAATTTTACACCTTACTGTGAAACTAGTTTTTTCTTTTGAAAAGCCCTCTATGTTATTTGAACTGTCTGGCAGTAGCCAGAATATATTTTGGAAAGATGATGAGGAAAAAGTACTTTCAAAGATACTACTTTGAAGTTTGGAAGGAAAATATAGGTCAGAAGATTCACATCCCTCCTTTATTATTAACCTACAGGGGCCTGGTCTTATTTCAAATATACAAATTCAGTGAGACCTGTATTCTTCCAAGTATTCCACACAGGAAAATGTAATACATTTATAATCATTTTAAGGAATAAAATAGCCCGCTCAGTGTGTTTCATCTTTGAAGTTTTGGAAAAATAAATACTCTGCACGTCTACAGAGCAATATTGACAATCCCAAGTGTTCAAAGGTCAGGCCCCCCAAAAATCATGAACCTAGCTTAAAATCATGATTTTAGTACATTATAAATTTGGAGATTTTTATGTGACTTCTGGTATTTGAGCAATTAGCATTCATGTAGCTATCCTCCATATTCACCAAGGCTAGAAACTTACTTTAAAAGACAGACAGAAAAAAAGAGCTGAGATTTTTCACATAATAGCATGACTCCTGGAGCTGGGGTTCTAAGAAAATCCCCAATTAACACAACACTTCTGATAAAATTGTGGGAGTTGGCAACACAGATTAGTGTCTTTCATCTGAAGATCATGTTTTAGAAATACAAAGGTGTGATGGGGTGTTCACCCTACACTGGCCACGAAAAGGTTAATGTAGATTGAGAAGGGGGCTGAATAACCCAATGGGCCACAGCTGAGAGGAATCAGGTGGCTGAGCGATCCCCTGACTCAGTGAGAGAGCCCGGGCTGAAGGTATAAAGAAGAAAATTGGAAGCAGATGGGGTGGCAATTTGCAGTCGCTCCCTGGGAGAAGTGTTTGGAGGCTGCAGAGACAGGCAGTCTACAGTTACTCCCTTGGAGGAGGGAGTTGTGTGACTGGCAGATCCAGAGGGGAGGGAGTGTTATATGGTTTGGAAAGGGCTCAGGGAAAGGCAGTAAAGTCTAGAGGGTCCCTGAGCTGGAACTTGGAATAGAGGGTGGGTCTGGGTTCCCCTGTCAGCCACTGAAGAAGTGATATGATGGGGCAGCGAGTGGGAAGACTACCTAAGATTACTGAAGAAAGACTTTGATACCGTGGAAGTGGAAAATGCATACAGTGACCTGGCTGAAGGGGCCGAGTCACGAATATGCAGCAACAGCTCATGGAGCAAGAATGGGGCTGCAGACCCAGAGAGAGAGGTGAAGAGACAGCATGCAACTGTAGGAAGGGGCATCAACCTCACAAAGCTAATCCCTATCATGGCCAGGCGGAAGCACCATCCTAACAGTGAGTCAAGCACACCCTGTCACATATGTTTTCAAATGTGGGTGCCTAGACACAGATATATAAATAAGTGGCCTGACTTGTCAGAAATGCTAAGCATCTCCAGCTCTTATTGACTTTGAATTGCTGGTGCTCAGCACCTCTTAAAATCAGGTGACTTAATTGGGTGTCCAAAAACAGAGTTGGTTGCATGACTTCAGACTCTGAAGTTTGAAAATTTTGTCCTAATTAATTAATCCTCACAATACCCTGGTTAGGTAGGTAGGGTGGTCATATTGCCCATCACTGAAAGCTTTTTCTCTGGGATGTGGCACAGTAGCTGCTTAGTCCTCAGGACACTGCTTCCTGGGTTAGGGTAGGTTTGTAAGGACACTATTGTGAGGAAGAGTGGAGCATTCCTGTCATGTCCCATTTGCCTCCTTAGGCTGGCCTGTCACACAGAAGTAGCAAGGGTTGGGCAACATAAAGGCGAAGCAAAAACTAGGGATGGAAGGTTCCTGGAATAGTGCTTAAAAGCTTTATTCTGAGTTCTATACTAAAGAGGTGGTGACTAGCAAGGGAGTCACTGTCCCCATTTCAGTGTTCATGGAGAAGGCCCAATATAGGGCTAGCGAGGTGGGGGAGAGATCATTCAAAAAAGGACAAGAAGGGGGAGGGAGGGAGGGAGAGTATACTTGTTGCCCATTCCTCATGTTAGAATTCTAAGAATATACGTGCCCAGTCACCTGTAGGGCTGTAAGGACTAAAAGCCCACTACTGGAACATTACTTAATTATGGTCATTTAAAACTCTCTCTTTCCATAGATGTTAAAAGTATCAACTTGGCAGTAGCAAAAGTCTGATAGTGTTGGCTGTCTGTGAGAGTAATGATCAGCAAATGCAAACTGGCAACAGGACCCCTCATCTGCTTATGTTTTGTATACACGGAATGTTCCAGTTTTATACTGATAACTAGGGCTATCAAACGATTAAAAAAATTAATCTCATGATTAATTGTGCTGTTTAATAATAATAGAATATCATTTTATTTAAATATTTTTGATGTTTTCTACATTTTCAAATATATCGATTTCAATTACAACACAGGATACAAAGTGTACAGTGCTCAATTTGTATTTTTTATTACAAATCTTTGCACCGTAAAAAACAAAAGAAATAGTATTTTTCAATTCACCTAATACAAGTACTGTAGTGCAATCTTTTTATCATGAACGTTGTACTTACAAGTGTAGAATTATGTACAAAAAAACCCTGCATTAAAAAAAAAAATGTAGAACTTTAGAGCCTATAAGTCCAATCAGTCCTACTTCTTGTTCAGCGAATTGCTCA